>NC_073695.1:47756960-48085750 GCF_029784165.1 Wyeomyia smithii | reverse complement strand
AATATAATGGTTTGTTGCATGTAAAGTATGACTTTAGCAAACTTGTATTTTTGTCGCTTTAGACGAAATTTACACCGTAAAGTAATTTCTTCTTAAAAAAATGTCGAAAAATAATTATAATCTGAATAGATCCGAAAACCCGCATTTTAATCTATGCATTTTAGATCTATTTTTTTTTCACAAAAAACATAGAATGCTAGCTACACCTTGATGCTTGTTCGAACTTGGCGAAAAAAACTGTTTTATCGGTACACTATCTTTGGTAAAGTTGTGATATCACTTTTGTCCTTCAAAAGAAAATTGATAGGTACACAGTAAAAAAAAAATTTGTTAATAAATTGTTACATTTAAAGTTTTAATTTTTACAAGATCGAACAAGTATCAAGCAAACATTGGGTAGTATTTGTGACAAAAATTCAGATTTTCGAAAAGTGTTTTTGTGCGATATTCAGATATTAAATATTTCCTCAACTTTTATTTAGGATAATCTTATGTACGTTGTATATTTCTTCTGGAGACACATAAATACTATCTACAACATTGATGAAGGCACATTAATTAAACAAACCATTTTGGCTATGATAAAAAAACATTTTTGACGTAGGACTACGTCTAACCGCACTATATTGAGATACATTATGCGGAAACTACCTCCCAGTTGGTTTCGAGGTACGATGCTGGCCTAACAAGCCAGTTGTCGTGGGTTCGAGTCTCGGCTCGGGAGTTACTGTTAGTGTCAGTAGGATCGTAGCGCTAGCCCCGCAATTGTCCTGTACACTAAACAGTTGGCTGCGAAGTCTGTGTATAAGAAACAGAAGGTCGAGTTCCAAATCGGAATGTAGCACCAAGGTTTTGTTTTTTTTTTTTTTTTTGCTGCGGAAACTAAAACCAAGGTGTAACGTTGGAATGAAAGATTTCAAACGGTAATACTGATGTAACCACAGGATGGATCACGATAATCAATATGTCGTTGGATTGATTAAATGATGGACAATTTTGTGATTATCCAGTTATCGTTATTACTTCATTGTTAAACAGTGAAAACTGAACAAAAGTATATTACCATCCGAGTAATTAGAGGCTGCTTTGATCATGATCATTATATTACCTGAACATGTTCCGGTCATTTCTCAGGAACCGTTTTAACGATTCCATCCGCTTCGGCAACATAATGAACCAAAATATCTTTCTTTTGGAGGATGTTGAGCCTAAATTGGTTAAAAAAATCAAGAAAACTAAAAAAATGTGATAAACATAATCGCTCGTTTTTGGCACGTGTGTGCCAAAATTGAACCATGCCAAAAGTAATACGAGCTCAAATCAAACAGAGCATCAAAAGGAAATATCAAACTATTGTAGTCTAGTCCTACGTCAACTATGCGGTCGTGTTTAGCTAATCTTTTGTATTTTTAATAAAAAATAAGATTTGCTAAAGTCAGCTAAATAAAATAATTACATTTTTATTTTTTTTTTATTTTTCTTAACAAAAATTTATTTTTTTCTGCAGAGTATATACTTTTCTTAAATCATTCTGCACAACATTGCCGAATATGTCACATCATTTAACATTTATCAAGTGGCGAAGAGAAATCAGTTTGTACCTCCAAAAATGAATTTTAAACTCCTATTACTCAACAACCACGTACACAATTGGCACAAACTCCATAGCGAAGATCGATCTGTTCTCTTACCGTTTTGAATAGTTTCATCGTTAAGAATTCCAAGTATATTTGTCAAACTGTAATCGAAGTTCGGATGTCAGGTGATGCCATATGGCCCGCGGAGGATGGGTTAAACAAATCGTTCTGGCTCTAAAAACATTTGTGATCATCAACTTTTTACATAGGCTCTTGTTAAAAATGAGTCGTGATTCAAAATGACCGCCCGATCAAAAATGATCGATTTAAATGGTTATCCTTTTTTGCTTGGATTTGCACTACAATAAATAAAACAAGAAATTCATGATTATTTTTTCTTTTGCTTGAAATTCATCATTATACCAAGGACATGCAAAGTGAAGTCTCAGAAGTAAACTAGCCCGATTATGATGCAAAGCGAGCCTTTATGTACATTTCATCAATAATTCGAACTTTGAAGCAAATATTTCAAATATTGCAAATATTGAAATAGGAAAGTAATTTACTGGAAAGTATCTCGCAATCTTTATAAAATCATTCACATTATCACTACATGAAAACAAGGCGCTGTTGTTTTTTGCCAAAAGTTATACTCAAAAAATCATTAATGGAACTTTCTGAACATCATCAGAAGAAGTTTAATGATACAAATAATATTTGAAGGATGTTTTCATTGAATAATGGAGCAATCTCGTGCAAGAAAAATTGATCAGATCATGATACAACACCACATTTTTTTTAAATTCTCTATCTAAACAATTGAGAACCAAAAAAACTCTTCAGACGACTAGCAGTTTACTTGTTTCCACATACCCAAACAACAACACGTTCAAGCAACTTGTTCGATATCAGCCATTACACCTGTTTTGTCTGTCGGTACAACGTATCGCGAGTATCGTAGCTTCCGCATGTCCACTCGTCGGGTCGCATGCATTCGATGCCCCACAGATGGGGTAGCTACGCAGCGTTGCGGTTGGTTGTCACCATGTGACACAATTTTATCTTGTCCTGAGGGCGCTCGCTAGTGGTGCACCTTGGCCCGTTCCACGGTCGCAATGCAGGCGAGTGTGCACTTCGGCAGACAGGTACTAATCTTCCTTTTATGGACATGGCAGCTAGTCAAGATATGCAGAGTAGCAACATGACAAGTATCATAACCAACAGCAATAATAACAAGTTCAAAAAAAAAAAAAAACAAAGAACTGCATTCACTTCTCACACCTTTCGGGGCACAAAGCCCATTCGGAGGCAGAACTGAACTGGAAAAGAGTTAACGCGAGCACAAAGAAACGACCATTTCTCAGCTGTTTGTTCCGAAATGTTTCTTTGTTCCCCTCCTTGTCACTTGTTAAAATGTACTTCGTAAAATGTGGCTGTGAATCATTTATCAAGTGGCTCAACAGTTACGCTTTTGCTTCAGAGAAGTTCCTAATTAGTGTTCGACATCGGACCGGGTAGGGTCCGGTAAAAGTCCGGTCCGAAGTCCGATCGGACCGGAACCTTTAAAGTCCGTTTTTTTTCCGGACCGGACCGTAACGAAGCCATCCGGACTTCGGAACGGACCGGGTAATGCTTTCCGGACCCCGGACATTTTCGGTGAAAAAAAAATTATTTAATTTAGGTCATAGAACGCAGCAAGTTTTTCATCCTTTTTGATTTTCTTCGCTGCTTTTATTAAAACTCAACCCATATGGCCTTGCTCGCCTTTCCAACCTGTAATATATGCTTTAATTGATCACATGGTTCTTATTAAATTAGAAAGACATTGATTGTTACATTTTTTCTGCTATTTCAATTTTGCTCCTGCTATCACTTCAAAACTAGTGAACAACTGATAGACTCGCACAACTTGTTCTGAGTTTGTGCTTAATTCAAGGTGGTCAGTGAACCGGGAAAACCTTGAAAACCGGGAAGAAGCCGGGAATTCGAAACTGAACCGGGAAAACCGGGAAATTTATCATGTCCATTTTTAACATTGTTTTTCATTTACACATGGGATCTGTTGTATTAGTTCAACGCACTATACATTTTCTGCCATCTCACAAACACTGGAAGGCTCAAGGAACCATTTAGTTGGTCTCGGGGTAAGGTGCTGGAGTAACAAGCCAGTCGTCATTCGTTAGAATCACGGCTAAGCGAGACGACCGTTAGAGTCAATAGGATCCTAGCGCTAGTCCCGCAATTGTTCTGTACACTAACAGTTGGCTGCGATTGTTTTTCTCTAATTTGTTTCCCTTCTCATTCGCACTGATTAGGGCTTCAACGGTAAGTGGCGATCAAACATCAAAACAACCACCACTTTACAGGATCAACGTCTAATGTCATTTATGGCTGAGTTTGTTTCAAAGTTATGTACCGAATTCTTCACAATTGATGTAAAAATACTCTTTAAAAAAAACAAGATTTGAATCTTGGGTTACAAATCGCCAACAAAAACCTACAAAGCCCAGGGAAGGTAAAAACTTCAAATTACTAAAAAATATTTTGAAGGCCAGAGAAGTCAAGAATGATTCCAATAAAATTTTATATGTTAACTTGAAATAGGCAAAAACTAAACTATGATAAAAAAATATTTTAAACCTGAAACAAGTAATGCCTTCACCAACCACGCTGGATCTGGGTTCGAATCCCAACGCCATAGGTGTCGATGGCTGTGTGATGACGTTATTTACTCACAGTCAACCAAAACTGATCTAGATTCAATCCTCCGGAGATTTTCTGAGGCGAAAAATCTCTGGGTTCTTCTATCGCATGGGAAAGTGAAGCCGTTGGCACCGGTCTGTTTATCAACGGATCGTTAGTTAAGATTCTAGTTGAAGTCGCCTCCCCGGGTGTCGGTGATTGATATAATAATGTCAGAAATAGACAATCAGAAAATAAGCAAAAATAAAAAAATCGTAACCTAACCCATTCCCGGCGTATGATGCCATATGGCATTACCTGACATTCGAACTTTGATTTGAGTTCAACATTTATACTTGAAAATTTACACGAGGAAACTATTCAGCATCGTTAGAGAATAGATTGATGCTTAATATGCAATACAATTTATGTAAATTATGCATATAGTTGATTAGTAATAAGAGTTAAAGTTCATTGTTTGAGGTAAAAACTGATTTTTCTACACCGGTAATGGGTTAAGCTTAAATCCGCTTGAGAAAATGTCTTGAGGCCAGAAATTTCAGAAATTGATTTTAAAGAATTTGCGTTTCAAAAACCAGAGGCAACGAAAATAATTTAAAATTCAATTCAAAGTTTATTGAATAGTATTCTAAAGGCTTAAAATGCAGAGCCTGTCTTTGTTTTTTCTCAAATTGCTTGCATACTCCTCTAAAATCAGAAAGACATATTTTTCAAATAAAAAAGGCAAAACTTATAGGGCCATTGCGGAAATTATTCGCCTAAAAAAACTTGGAACAATACCACGTAAGGATAACAATGGTATCAAATTAGTCCTTTCTATATTGTCAAGACAATAACGGAGCCTCAAGAGATCCTTAAGAAAACGGAAAAAATATTTTGAACGACAGAAACACAGTTGTTCATAGTTCAGCTCACAATTGCCATGAAACGTTTACAGAGACTATAAAAAGATAAAAGATATGTTCAAATGTTTCTAAAGTTCTCGATAAAAGTCAGCAATCGGATCTTAATTTAAAGCCATAAATGCACCATAAATATGAAAAGAATTCAATGATATTATAAATGGAATAAATTCAATTTTTTAAAATAGATTTTTATTGAAAATTCTGAAATCTAGAACGCGGAATCAGAAAACACAAACCAATCTTCTTATTTAGCTCAAAAAGGCAAAAATTGTTTCTAAGTAGCAATAAAATTGTATTGAAGCCTGAAAGAAACTAATAATATCAATTTAAAATCAATTTCACAATTCAAGTGTGTGAACACTAGGAAATGGGTAATAATTAGGTTGAAAATGCAAAAATTTATTCTTTATATTTATATTTATTCTTAAACAAATTTAAAATTGCCAGAAACGGCTATCATTGCAGATTCTGGCAAGGCGAGATACTATCTCGATTCGGGGTCAAAAATATATGTTCCAATTATTTTGAAAACTCTGAAAAATAACTAGAATGTTTCCTCTCATCAACTAAAAATGATTATGAACGAGTTATCAGGAAACAAGAAAAATATAATAAAAAAATTTTAAAGTCAATTCAATAAAAAAAATTTAAAGTCAATTCAATTTAAAATTAGGTTTTAAAAGAGAAAATGAACTCAGAATTGGGAATTTAGTTAAAAAAATTGCTAAATTTTAGTCTGACGAGAAATCAGAAGATGAAACTTTAGAAAAGATTCCAAATTGAATTTAAAAAAAATCCACAATCATATTTGAAATTCAACTTAGAATTAGTGGAAAATGAATTTTTATATTTTATTTTTAAATAAGCACTTTGAATAAGGCCAAAATCCGTAACAAAGCTTAAAAACAATTAATGAAATTTCACAAGGCTTGAAATGATAGAAAATGATTTCAAAGATTTGTCGTTTCCGAAGCTCAACAGCATCCAAAAAAACTTTGAATTAAATTCCGAATTTGTAAAAATATATATTAAAGGTTTGAAAAGGCAGAAACCAGTCCTACAAAATGCAGAAAATCGCAACCAGATAGTGCAGAAAGTTACAAACATTGCTTTAGTTAAACAGTTTAATTAAACCAATAATTATTTACGTAAGTCTAAAATGACACAAAACTGTTCAAAAAACGGTTCAAAATAAGTGAAAAATTTATGTGAAAATATTCTGAAACATGAAGCACAAATTGATTCTAAATTATATCCTGATTTTAGCTGAGTGAAATAATGAAAATCTTAGCCATGAAAAGTCGAAAAATCAACAGCAAATACATGTTGGCCGAAGAAGTTAACCCTTTTTCAAGTTTTGAAATGAAATAATGATATTAAAAACAAGATTCTCTCACAAAATTATTTTGTCAATAAATAAACGTGGTTGAACTTATATATTTATGCGTTTAAACCGGGAAAAACATCAATTTCTAACCGGGAAAAAAACCGGGAATTTGAAATTGGAAATCTGGCCACCCTGTAAATTGAATGCCATCGGCTAAATTGGTGGAAAGTGAGTTACAATATACATAATTTTTGTTCCATTTATGGTGTTGTTTATTTTCTTTTCATCATTCAGGACAATTCTGAAAGATTTCCGAACCTGTCGTTAATGGCAAGAGACGTCCTGTGTGTTTCTGCATCGAGTGTTCTACTCGATAACAAATTTTCTTCGGGACGGGTCCTCGTCACATCACGCATAAACAGACTAAGTAGGAAAAGAATCCGGCAGCTACTTTTACTAAAATATTGGCTTAAATAAATGTTCCAAAACTAGGAAAATTGTAGAACCAGCCTGTTTTGTTACTACACTCCAAGTTTTTCAATTAGAAAAAAATATAATAAAAAAATAGAAAAACAAATTGCAAAACATTCTTCAACATGCATAAACAATATTTTTTTTTAAATTTTTTAAAATAACGCTCTCGAAAAAACTGGCAACTTTTGTTCCCGGACTTCGGACCGGACTCCGGACCGAAACCGGAACGAAGCCAATCGGACCGGACCCAAATCGGACCGGAACGAGCTAGTTCCGATTTTTTACCGGACCGGACCGGACCGGAACGCGAACCCAACGTTTTCGTTCCGATGTCGAACACTATTCCTAATTGGAGAATAATTCTCGTGATGAGAAAAATCGATCAATCCTCTTTTAAGTTGTGTGATCAATAAATGACAGATTTCGAAATTCCATGTAAATAGCATCAAGATACGACCCGAGTCTTGTTTACCCGTTACGTACCTACACCAACATATGTTGCATTGCATCACACGAAAGCTTGTTTTGCGTCAAGCTTCGCGTCGTCATCATCATTTTTATCATACCCTCAGATAGGATCTCTGCGACGTCTTCGTGGCCGATTGCGATCGCGCTGCTACAGCTTGTGGCGTGGTTGTAAAATTTAACGATAACACTGTCACTTGCAAACTGGACTTGTTCACGGTTTCTCCCCAGGGGCTCCGAACTTCACATTGACGTTCACACTGCACTCTGCTCGGGTAGCGATTGCGAAAGCAGGCCATCATCCAGACCGAGGCTTTGAAAATAAAGAAATATATTTTTAGCACCGACTCTTCCTCAGCTTCTGTTAGTAGGTAGGTACATATGAAGAAACCAGACTTTGGGTAACTAATAAAATTAAACAGTGTTTCGCGCTTGTTGCTAGGTGCGTCCGAGGAACTACAAAAAAATAGAATAATGCGAAAAACTTCGATTAATTTTTATTGCTTCCAGTAGAAGTCCGCACGTTTTACTAGCGACAGGTGCGAAAAAAAGCTTGAGGCCATGCACGTTAAACAGCTCCAGAGTTTAACAGTCGATGGCTTTTGGTAAGCTGTTATGATACTCAGCCTCTGGTAGATTTCGCAACGCCACTGCCCATCGCTAGGTGGATCAACTATTCTGCCAGAGTTTGTACGGTGAAGTCGCCAGAGCCGTGCCAAGCGGAGGCCATTATTCTCTAATGGGATGGCATCGGTATTTTTTTTTCTCTCCGCTATTTATATATAGTGACGCAATTATCCAGTCGTAAAATTTAATGCTTTTGTAATTGGATGCTATCGGTATGCTCTAATGGACGGAGACTTGCTAGAGAGTCTATGCTTCTAAGCAATGAAACCCTACACGGTCTACAATTAACGGGGTGGATTTAATGATCACCACGAGTCTACTGGGTTATCTAAGAAAACTGAGACAAGTTGAACCCGGGAAGAAAACACGGAATTTTGAAAGTTGGGGCCGATTTAGTTCAAGTTTAGAGTACCGGTTTTTGTTTGTTGGAAGAAACGATACAATAAGGAATGTTTTTCACTGCTAAGCTGCAAGCTGGGTTAACAGTATACCAAGTTTGTATTTTGGTGACAATCACTACCAATATATCCATTCTAATTTACATTAAAATTTAATCATTCAATTTAAAAATTTATAATGCTGTTACTTTATGTATGTGTATCATCAGTGTTTTAAATCGAAATGTAATATATTTTAATATAATATTACAAACAATTGTTTTCTTTATCAGAAACTTTTAAACCAGTTTGGTGTTTGCAGTGGTGGGCACCGCTAACCGAAAATTTAGCGACGCTAATCGCTAAGTCGCCAACCGGAAAATTTAGCTCGAGAATCGCTAAACGCTAAACCAACATTAGCGGAACTTTCGCTAATCGCTAACTTTTTAATATGTAAATAGTCTTATCGCTATATTTATTGCTCCTGTTTTGTAAGATTTGGACCACTTTGATCTGTTTTGGTTAAACAAACAAAAACAATTACTTTTTAAAGCTATTTACAGTAAGAGGTTCACGAAACAGTATTCATATTTTATTTTGTGAAAACAAGAATAACAAAAGTTCTTGGTGTGCCAAAAATTCAATCTAGACCTTGTGCTTGTTCTTCAAAATACTCCTGTGGCTTGTACGATAACTGGAACTCCATTCTAGGGTAAAAAATCACAGGAGAGTTGTGTGCAAAGTCACGACCGCAAGGATGAAGTAAAATACTTTTACAAGAAAGAAAACCCGGCTGCTTGCGTGAAAATGGTCATACATATTACAACTGTAGGACGGACCGTTAACGAGATAAAATAATTTTTATTATTCATAAACCCAGAATTTCAGTGATAAATCATAGCTGGGACTTAAGTACATATGTTTCAATTTCAGATATATTCGAATTTCCGAGTCATCATGAAATGAATTATTGGAAGTTTGTAGTTGCCTTTGTACAGTTTTTTGCCAACCTATAATGTGTCATCATTTTTGAGAAACAATATAAAATATAATTTTAATGTTATTGTTTGTGACAAAATATTTCAAATAGGAACATTGTTCAGTTAAAGATTAGTTGGTCATGTTCCCTTTCTAAGAGCTCCTCTTGTTATAGTTTATTCCATTTGGCATAGATAATAAACACTTACTTTTGTTTAAAACACTGTTCATCCAATAACAAACTATTTCCTAGTACTAATAATTAAAATATAATAAAGTATTCCTTGTGATAAAATAAACAGGGAAAAGCTGATCTTACACTCAAAACTAGACGGCTCACGTGCTGTCAAAATGAGTCAACTTTTCATTGAATGCATTTACTAGTGCCCGCTATCGCACAGAGACTGCATTTCATTAAAGTGCCTCACTGCATCAGCTGCTATCGATGCTAAACCCGCTGAAACTGCTACGCTATCCGTAGCCATGCTAATATTTGGGCCGCTATACGCTGCTATTGGTATCCGCTATCCCTGCATCAGCCGGCCCAGCTGCTATCGATGCTGAGATCCGCTGCAACTAGTGCACTATTCATTGCCATGCCACAGCTGTGGCCGCTATTCGCCTGGTATCCACTGCACTGCTACTGCTGCTGCTAAGGGAAGATTGCTGTTGTCGCTGTCTAGAACTATAATGAGCGGCTTCGACTGAAACAGGCTCTTATATAGGAATGAAAAACCTATCGATAGTAGCAGGAAATCATCGATAGCTATCGATAGCCATTTCAGTCGATAATTCCCATCCTTACTCTTATACAGACAAATAGCAAATTTAAAATGGCAAGGTCTATGATTCTGTCGACCGTGCTTGGGAAGCAATCATATTAACGACTAATCAGATCAGTCAAATTTCGCGCTTCAACAAGGATTGACCATTCTCAATAATATGGTTGCTTGTCATGATTTGGACTTTATAATTTTTGAATTTTGATTATGCGAAAAATTAATTTTTACTCTGTTAATGAAAGCTTTTCGGATGTTGTGCTCATGACTGAAGGAAAAGATAATTCAGTACGTTCTAAGACACGGAGATGAAGCCAAATATATAACTGTTCCAAGTTTCTTGAAAGTGTGAATTGATTTAAGAGAAAATATTAACTCATCAATAAGGTTTTTATTTCATCCTGAAAAGGACAATTTGTTGTTTAATTCAATGTTTGATAAGATGCCGATCACATCTTCGAGTTATCACTGGCAGTGCGAATAAAGTATTCCTCGGGGGAAATAAACACTGAAAAGTTTTCCAGAACGTTCTTTTATTGGATGCATTTGCTAGTGTGCCTCCTATCGCTCAGAGACAGCATTTCACTAAAATGCCCCACTGCATTAACTGGCCCTGCTTATATAGACGCTGAGACAAACGTCAACCACTGCGCTATTCCCGTTGCCACAGTAGTGGACGGTTCCGTTGCCATCAGAGTAGGCAGTGTGACTTTGCACTCGTATCCAAGTGAGTTTTAAAACTTGCTTGCACATTTATTTTCGGTTTGCACGTGAACCCTACTAACAGTGCATTACATTTGAGTTAGATTTGAGTTTGAATCCTGCGTAACAACAATTGCATAAAAATCGAATTGCGATGAAATTCGCGCCGCGTCTGCAGCAACAGTTTGTTGCATTGTCCTTTGAAAGCGTAAATTCGATCTAAAAACAAAACTCATCGCATACCATTATCGCCTGCATCGTTGGATACATCGTGCACTGCAATGCATTGCACGCATTTAAACTCAATCGATCAGAGTGTGCGGTGCAAAAAAACTCAAACTATCGAGAGGAAGCAAATTCAAGTTGGATTCAAATCTGGAAAAGTGTTACTCAGTTCAACTTTGCACGAGTTCATGCCATCACTGGTTGCCATTGGTATCCGCTGCCCTGCGTCACCTGGTCCTGCTATCGATGCTGAGTCGCGCTCCGCTATCCGTTGCCATACCACAGCTGTGGCCGTTATCCGGTGCACTGCTACTGCTGCTGTATCCACTGCTGCTGCTAAGGGAGGACTGCTCCTGTTGCAGTCTAGAAGTATAATGAGTGGCTTCGAGTGAAACAGGCTCTTATAAAGGCCAAATTGCACATTTCAAATGGCAAGGTCTATGATTCTGTCGACCGTGCTTGGGAAGCAATCATATAACGACCAATCAGAGGCCGAATTTTTCGTTTTGACAAGGCTTGACTATTTTCAATAGTTTGAATAATAAAATTACAATTATCTGCATTTGGGAAGAATCTTAGAAGATTTTCCAATCTATTGCTGCAAGAACAAGGGAAATCCATCGAATACTCACCGATTCATTAGCATTTGAAATTGGACATATTTTTCACTTTTTCTGGGTTTAGATTTTCATTTTACATCTCTATGTAGCCGAACTTCCTGAGAGAAGTATTCTACTTCAAAAACTGACAAAAGTAACTTTCGCAGTAAAGTATGTTCATCTTTCGAAGCAATTTACGTACGCCATCAGCAATTCACAGTTTTTCTAAATATTTCTATTGTCGCTTCTCCACAAAATTTAGCGAATTAGCGATTAGCGTTTCGAAGGCCAAAATTTTAGCGACGCTAACAGTTTCGCTAACCAGCTCAAATATTAGCGAAATCGCTAAATCGCTAACTGAATTTTAGCGTCGCTAATTAGCGAATTAGCGGAATGGTGCCCACCACTGGGTGTTTGCTTTTTGATGTATAGATTTAACCATTTTTAGCAGTGATTTTTGCGAAGTTTGCTGAACATTTCGTAAACAATCTTTCACATTCTACATAGGTGTGAAAAAAATTTCAAGCAAGTGAGTTTAAAGATCATCAGAGTGTTACCCAAAAGTATCACATCTTTGGATTCCTAAAAAAATTAGCATAAATGTGGTGGTTTCAAAAAACATTATCATTATCAACAGTGCAATAAATGAATTCTAGCTGTTAGCAGTTTGTCCACTACGGATACTTCAACCAAGTTGGACTAATTTTTGGCCTTTAAACTATATATTGTACCTTATATCTATTTACCGTTATATTTCAAATTTTAATATTTGCTTGATATTTTTTAAATGTTATGAAACTATAAAAATTGTTACTATCTCTGGTTCATCTAAGTAAATTTATTTTTTTCCTGTTGGGGGGGGTTTTGGATCACTGGTATGCCCCGGTTTGCTGTACTGCACTTCAAGCTTGTCTGCCACCCATTGAGAAAGTGATCGAGCAATAGTGAGATAGGTGTCGATCGGGAATAACTTGTTTTATAATACTAGTTACCCTAACTGGTGGCGCAGACGAGATTTCCTTGGGTTCCAGGGAGCCCTTATTGAAGTACTGAAGTCTGCGTATAATTAGTGCTCCGCAATTGCAGAGCAAATGTTCCGAGGTTTCGCTTTCTGAGTTCTAGAAGCAACAAATATCATCTTGGGTGGAACCAATTTTCTGAAAATAATGTTTGTTCTGACAGTGCCCAGTTATTAGGCCAGTGAAAAAACTGTGATCGCTCTTATTGAGATTCAGCACCTTTTGGAAAATTTTTGTGTTTGGTGCTATAAATCTTTAAGATTGATTAAAAGATTTCACTGCCTTCAAATTGGCTGTAATCTCTCGTTGTTCCCATTTCTTTAGGTCAGCCTTCAGGACACAGTTTGCGATACCACAAAGCGGTTCTGGACCAATGAAGGTTGATTGAGAACCAAATCTGGCGAGTTCATTTGCAACTTCATTGCCCTCTATTCCGCAGTGACCAGGAATCCAGTAAAGATTTACAGAATTCAACTGGCTCATCTGTTGTTGAAGGCAAATGCAGTACCAGACAATTCTAGACATGCACTTGTAGGCTTTCAGGGCCTTGAGTGCCGCTTGACTGTCCGAGAAAATGCAGATATTGGCGTGTCTATACTTCCTTTTTAAGCAAATATTTGCACATTCTAAAATGGCGGCTATTTCAGCCTGGAAGACTGTTGGCCAGCTTCCCATAGCTACTGAAGTAATTTTATTACCCTGCCTATTAATTTATAACAATTTTAAAATCATTTTTCGCATGACACATGAGAAACTTCTCTTTTGTTTAGAACTAATTTCTAGGACTTCACAAAGGTCCGGCTACTGAACTACAATCATGCAGTTCGTTTTGGATTAATGGAATTGATTTTATTGACTAGTATTTATTGATCGGTTTTATTAGTCATCAGTGCACTGTACGAATTCACAGAACAGGTATCAAGCGATAGTGCACTGCTATCACCAACAATTACTACTATTAAATTAACTGTTTACCTGAGAGAAAGGAAAATGAACTTGCGAAAAATCCTAAAAAGCATAACAATTAATTGAAAAGTTAGTTGTTGATTATCTTAATTTAAATTTATGATGAATATTGATTTGATTGATATTGTTGGTTATAAGGAACAATTAAACTTTGTTTTTATCGCAGTAAGTCCCAAATAACTTTATTGGGATTAGAGATAACTTTATTCTCTCTTTGGCAAAGTTTTTCGTCATATAATTTAGCATCTATTAATAATATTAACCCTAATAAAAGTCAATGCGCGGTGCTCACTTTGAACGATTGAATTCCGAAATGTTCCAAAAAATCAACTTGGACAACTTCAAAAACTTTAATTTGTGCTTGAGACTCTTAATTTCCCTGAAGAGATTATGGTTTACAGATTCGACCATAAAAATTCTGTTGGATATTTTAGAACATAAAATGTTATTGAAATTTGAAGTTCTAGAAATTTTTTCAAGCTAAATATAAAAAAAATCGCTCTTGTGCACCTTTTTAAGGTTTTCCAAGCCGGTGCTATAATAAAGATTTTTTCTAACAACCTAAGCTTTCATTTGAAGGGTTGTCCGTAGATTTCCAAACATGATAAAATTACGGGCCACCCTAATGAGCATTTCTAAAATAAGTCTGATCATTTGCTAGCGTCCAGCTAGTCTTTATTTTTTTTCACCATTGGCTTCTGGAATAATTCTAATCGCTGAGTAAATTAAAGCCAAAAGGTTTTTTTTTAAATTTTGCCCTATTTTTCATAATTTTCAACACACTAATATGATTCAAATGTTTGGCTTGTTGCCTGCATTAAGGGGTTATATCTACCAAAAAAAAATTTTTTTCGCCATTTATTGTTATTGGCCTAAATCATGCTAAAACTATCCAAGAATCAAAATCTACATCGCCCAAGTACAGATCTTAACTCAAAGTTCGTTTAAATCAATTTTTACCCCTTTCTCCCTTCATGCGTTACGTAATTTGGGTACGGCGCTTTAGGTTCTAATTGTCGGGACCCACCAATTTGTGTTGCTTTTGGCTTGTTACGTACGATGATCTCATTTTAAATATTTCTTCCGTGGTTTTCAATTTTCGTCTGTTTAATACATATTGGTTTCGAAATTTATAAACATTAAAATAATTCGAATTTTGGAAGGGACATACAAATGAATTACAAAACTCTGCACATCTCGAGAGCTAATCAAGTAAATGGAACCAAATTTGGAAGGTAAATGTTTCCAGGGGTAACAAAAATGTCCATAAGAGTTTACTCCTTCTTCTGGAATGGAAGGTTTTTCTATAAATAAAACACAAATTTCTACGCATTTCAAGACATAATCAAGTTAATCAATCCAAAATTGACATGTTGAGGTTTTAGAGAGCAAGAAAAATTTTCATGCTGATTCGATAACCCTCCCTCTTCTGGAAGAGCAGGCTCATACAAATGAAACTCATATTTTTTCACAATTCAAGAATTAATCAAGTGAATGGAACCAAATTTGGCATTAGGGGGTTCTTCGGAGCAAAAATCACAGGAAGGTTGTGTGCAAAGCCACGACCGCAAAGTTGAAGTAGAATACTTTTACAAGAAAGATAGTCCGACTACTTGCGTGTCAGTCATTTTTTCTAGTGCAGATCAATCGAATTTTGCGCTTCAACAAGGATTGACTAATTCAATAATATAGTTAATTGCTTGTCATGATTAGAGTTTGCCAATTTTTAAATTTTGATCATGCGAACAATTAATTTGTATGCAAATAGTGAAAATTTTTCGGATGTCGTGCTTATGACTGAAGGAAAAAATTATTCAGTACGTTCTGAGGCACGGAGATGAAGTAAAATTTATAACTTTCATAAATTCAAAAATGAAAATTAACTCAAGAGAAAATATTAACTCTTCAATCATCAGGTTTTTGTTTCATCTTGAAAAGGACAATTTGTTGTTCAATTCAATATCGGATAAGGTATCTTGGCGTTATCACTGACAGTGCGAATGAAGTATTCCTTGTGATAAAATAAACAGTGGAAAGCTAATTTAACATTCAAAACTAGACGGCTCACGTGTTGTCAAAATAAGTCAACTTTTCATTGAATGCATTTACTAGTGCCCGCCCTCGCACAGAGACTGCATTTCACTAAAGTGCCTCATTGCATCAGCTGTTATCGATGCTGATACCCGCTGCAACTGATACACTATCCGTGGCCATACCACAGTTGTGGTCGTTATACGCTGCTATTGGTATCCGCTGTTTATGATGGTATATGCAAGGTATGTGATTATGTCGACCGTGCTTGGGAAGCGATCATATAACGACCAATCAGAGGTCAATTTTTTCGTTTTGACAAGGCTTGACTATTTTCAATAGTCAAATATTTTGAATAATAAAATAACAATTACCTTTATTTGGGAAAAATCTTAGGAGATTTTCCAATCTATTGCTACAAGAACGAGGGAAATTCATCGAATACTAACCGATTTTTTAGCATTTGAAATTGGACATATTTTGCACTTTTTTTAGATTTAGATTTTCATTTCACATCCCTATGTAGCCGAACTTCCTGAGAGAAGTATTCTACTTCAAAAATGGTGGTTGGACACCCCTCTTATTTCTGGATGGGAGGGCTCTTATACAAATCAAACACAAATTTCTATGATGGCTTGACACTCCTCCGTATTCTGAGAGGGTAGGGATGTCTCCCAAATAGATATTTCAACCAGGTTTTCCGGAAAACAGCCTAAAAAGGTCGGTTCGATGCACAGGAGCCAAAATTCGACTCCAAATACAACCCAATATGCGTATTTTCGAAATCGTAATGATGCACTGGAAGATAGCAACTTCCGGGAAACAGCCGAAAATGACGCCTTTTGACTTTGATCATATCATAAACAATTCGCAAGGAATCAATGAGGTTGGAATGTTTAAAATTACTTAATTAAACACCAAATTGGGCGAGACGAAGTTTTACGGGTCAGCTAGTAACAGATAAAAGAACAAAAAACATATTCAAAGAATTATTACCTCAATTCAAATAGAAATTATTGTAGCAGCCGTGCCACAAAAATAAAGCAAACAAGCTTACTTTACCTAGGCTGATAACATAGTGAACGCCGATAGCGTTGCGAAGCGATTCGGTTTGCCTTGGTTAAATGCACAACCGTAAGCAGAGCTGCACATTTAACCGCGGCAAGGCGGATCGTCCGGGAGAGCAGGCTCCCGCGAGCATTAAGCGAACGTTGATCGAGTTAAACCCATCGGCTGCCACAGTGGTCCAATAAGGCAAAAGGTGGAACTTAACTCCAAAGCGCCTGTCACCTTCATCCTAGCCTAATAGTGTCTTTGGAAATATTGTTTGTATAAATGACTTGCATAATTGCAAATTGTCAAAAATTATGAAAAGTATACTGTACTAAAAATAAAAATAACTATCTTTTTTTGCGTTAAGAGATAGAGGAATGGTTTCTTCAGAAAAGTTGTAGAGGATTCAAAAATATGCAACTTTGTTGAACAAATGAAAAACCTATCTTCATTCGGTACAAAGTTATAAAGCATATTATATGAAACTTGCTTAAAATTTAGTTTTTTTGTACTTAACTTTTGTTAGTTGCATTTTACATGAAATGTTTTTCGAAGGAAATGTTAGGGAACACAATACACACATTTCTGCTAAAGAACATACATCTCCAGCACGTTTCCTTACAAAGTTATAGCATGTTTTACCTTTTTTTCGATATCTCCTAGAGCGTATAGGATAGAAAGGAGCATGTGGAATCATGATGTCAATACTTTTCCTTGAAGTTAAGCTGAAATATTATAAAATCATGTAGGTTACATTTGTCCCAATCTACCCATATTAGAGTACGGCGAGCATATGTTACAGCAGGTTTTCATATATTAGAAATACTAAATTTTGTGTCAAGAGTTAGAGAAATGGTTTATTTGGCAAAGTTTTATAGACCGTTCCGATAATTATAAATACACTTACGATCAACCGTCATTTCAAATAACGTGCAGTATTCAACCAAACGTTGGCTGCGTCCTGTTGTTTACATCCAAAAGAAACAGATGCTGTCATTTTTTCTAACATTTAGTGCGAAATTTTGAAAATGCGTGGCCTTTCTCCCGAGCAAAGAAAGCGAATTGTGCACAAATGGGGCACCGTGAGTGGTCCTCTTATGAGAAAATTAGCCAGAGAAGAAGGTATAAGTGTCGGAGCAGTTCAAACCGCATTGCGGAAGTATTGTGAAGAGTGCACATTTACTGATGCCCCAAGACGTGGTAGAAAGCCCGGGCCTGTTGATCCCACAATGGACAAAAAGGTTAAGGAATACTACGAGCGGCATCCTTCAGTATCAGTACGAGATGTGGCGAGAAAGCTTGGAACCTCGGCGAGTAACGTTATGCGTGCCAAGGGAAGAATGGGTCTGCAGACCCGTCGGAAGCAGAAGCAGCCAAAACGAAATCCAAAACAAGCTATAAACTATAAGACTCTGCCAGGACCGCAATTTTATACATCACCGAAGGAAAAGGATGTCTCTGGACCAGTGAAAGCCATTTACACCGAAAAATTCGGCAAGAAGGTTTGGCAGGCCATTTGTGAATGTGGGAAAATATCTCGTCCATTCATTACGAATGACACAATGAATGGTAAAATTTACGTGAAAGAGTGTTGGCAGAAAAGGTTGTTACCCATGGTTAAGCAGCATAACAATCCTCCAATCTTTTGGCCCGATCTTGCTTCCTGCCATTACTCTAAGGATGCACTAGGGTGATATAAAACAAATAATGTCACATGTGTCCCAAAGGAGATGAATCCTCCAAACTGCCCTGAAATCAGCCCTATTGAAACTTTTTGGGCTTTGACCAAGGCAAAGCTGAGGAAATAGTCAAACCAGCGGACAATGTTAAAAAATTTAAAAAAGATTGGCTTAAAGTGGTAAAAATTGTCGGAGAACACACTGTGCAAAAGCTTTTGAGTAGTGTTAAGAGAAAAGTTAGAGAACTCGCGTATCCTACGAAAAATAATCCCAACTTGAATTGCAACTGGAAAGAAAACACTTATCTATATTTCAGAATAAAATGACCCGAAAAATTATGTATTTTTTGTTTTATTCAAGAAAGAAGATGTATTTATAATTTTCGGAACAGTCTATAGAACAGTGGTTCTTAACCTTTTTGGCTTCGCAGCCCCTTTTGTCTTACACAAAGAGCTTCGCGGCCCCCCAAAATAATTTCAGAGACAAGTTTTATAAAACGAGGCTGTGTTTGTTAGTCCCATATCGTCCTGCAAGTCAAATTTGTGTCACGTCATGGTTCTAATATGCAGAGGTGTTGAAAATGCGCTCTCACATAGGTTTCTAGGAAGAAATAATAATCATCTGTCAAATTTACCAAGACCTTCGCGTCCCCTCCAGATGAGGATTGCGGCCCCCTTACCGGTCGCGGACCCCCGGTTGGGAACAACTGACTTAGAAAGTTGTCGCCTACGGCAAAGTCATTCAGGAGGTCAAGGGCTTTTGTTTCTTGCGCAGTCGTTTTGTTTGAAAATTTATAGCTACGTGACGCTAGTGTTCATACAATTTTCAGTATTCTAAACGCAATACATCTCGTGAATCCAACCAGTTTTTTTTTTTGTTCGGACTCATCACTGCGATCAGAAACATTGATTTTTTGTGATACAGTACTATTATTAGAATTATCAATATTGAGAGTAAGTGACAAGATTATTATAATTCGTGCTTGTGTATATGCTTTTTTACCCTTTCTTTTTACGCTCACTACTCCAAGTCTCGCTGCCTCCGGCCACTATTATCGTCAATTACAATTCCCTGGAGGTTTCAACTTATTATCCTTTCGGCCGCTTTATTGTAAAGCACTGCTCGATTGTCGAAACGGACACAGTTTGGTATTTTAAAAATAGCAAAACTCGATCGAGAAAGTACGATATTGTTAGTAGTAATAGTTTCGAGTATTTTTATACGGTATAAAATCTGGAGCAATCCTGATGAATCGATACTGATAGCCGTATCAGAATAAATTTACACAAAATTACCTACCATCTTGCTAACATTGCCACTAACATATTCGTTGAAATCCTTGAACGAATTTCAGAAGCGTTGTTAGACCACCATAAAATATCCAATTTTGTTGGCCTGCCACCGCACTACGGCTTTTCGCACTTCGGAGTGCTTCCGTTTCGGTTGTTACTTTTCATTTTGGAATCACTTGTCCGTCACAAACTGTTAACCTTCATGACAAAGGCGCGCTTCATGGGTCTGGCTTTTTTCGCGATTCAACTTTCCGCTCTTTCGTTGACCCAAACTCCGTTACTCTCCCCTGCCCGGGGGTCCGTTCCCAATCCCGCCGTGTAAGCACGAGTGCACGCGCACGGTCTGCAATTTTTACGCGAGTTGAATAAGCCCTGTCGACCGAAATAAACAATGCAAGTCTCCCAAGTAACACACAAAACATGTTAGAAAATAGGTAACAACGATAGTAGTCATATAAGTGTACTACAAGCGCAATGGAAAACTTGTGTTATTATATTGTGTTTGAAGTTGTTTTTCATCAGTAATACAACCGCATTTCGAAAACAAGCTCGTTTTTTCTGGTTTTGGAGATGTTTTTAATAACATGAGTTCAAGAATGACAATCACTATCACTTGGTCTTTTCGTAAGACATTACACCATCTAATAACAACACTACGTACCTGTAAAATGCTTTTCCTTAGTACAATAGTCGTAGCATCCAATACCCAAATGAAAATTACTTGATCAAATTATCATTTAAATTATACGAACGATTTCTATATTTATTCGAAGCGGGTCAAAACGCGCCATCAAAAGATAAACAAAACGCTTGCAGTGTAACCAATATCACTTCAGATTTTGGTTATTGTATATCTAACAACGTTTTCTAGTTTTGTTAGATTTTATATCCAGATAACGTTGAAACTATGCGAAAACAATTTCAATATTCAAGCGAAAGAAACAACTCTTTTTGAAAGGTTGAATATTATTTTTTGTCATCATTTTATAATCAATTAAAACTGCCACTGATAAAAAAATTGCCGATCTAGTTGCACTGCGCAGACACAACACATTTGCGCATGCGCTGGTTAACAGTTGTCATAGCAACAGATTTGCACATTGCCGTATTAGTACTCGAGATGTATTTTGCCACCTAAATATATCAAGTTGGCTTGTTTTCATGCAGTTATCGGTACTTGTTCTACTAGCTTTCATGTTTTGCGCTTTTCTGGTGATATTGATGTCATGGAATAGGTAACGTCAACTATTCTATACCAACGTGTGTTACTTGGGCTTTTTATATTGGTGTGCACTAGTGCACCGCGCTGCGCGCTGGCGCCGGTCCAACCGTGAACCGTCCGTGTCAGAGTGGACACTAATCGAAATAATAGTGGAATTTGATTTTTTAAATTTTAAAAGCTATAGGTAATAAAAAAGGAATAATTGAAGAATAATTCTTCATTGATAAAAGGAATCACTAATTCATTATTTGATACGGCCCTCCATGATTCATTCGCTAATCCTAATGACAACTCTATCAAAGTGTTTCTAGTCTCTCTTCCTAACATTAGATCTTCTGCCATGAAAAGCTTCATTCACAAAACGAAGTTAAAAGTATGATTTACGGCCGTCCCATCGAACACACCGAGCAAGCTTAGGCTTCGCGTTTTGGCCCCAACTCATAGTTGATTTCACGTGATCGTTTTTTTTCTGCGATTGCTGAAGATCCGGATGTCGGCCAGATGATTGTCTTGAGAGCATTCAGTGGATTGATTTATAACTATGCTCAGTGCCGAAGACTTTCGAGCAAATCTGCCTACTGACATGCTTAGCGGATAAGTTTCTCACTGTACTGCATTGAAGTCATCTCACCAGGCAGATCATTAAACGGAGACTGCCACGTTCGAGCGCAAAGCCATTGTTGTCTAACGTCTGTCATCATTTCGATCGATCAGTTGGATCGAGTTTCGATCGACCAGTTATTTAAATGACGGCGCCTGGATAGGCCGTTTCTACTGGACTGTAAACGAATCAAATCGAATACGAGATGAAACTAAAATCGAGCAACCTCTCTACTTTGTCGTTAGCTGAACTTAATAGAAGTTTATTTTCAGCTTTTCGATAAGAGCTGCCTGACTCGATTAAATAACTGTGCTTCCATCTGTGCTTCGGAATCCTCAGGTGTGGGGGCGTGACTACCAACTTTCCTCCCTAGGAGCATGCGAACTACGCGCTCTTTTGCCTGCGGCTGATTATTGTTATTTCCAGCGCTTTTAGCGATTCCAAATGGCCACCATAAATTGGCAACGAACAATTTATATGCACATAACATCTCCAATAATCGGTCTTTCCATTCAGCTAGAAGTGGCTATACCAGCAGCGTAGTGCGGCTAAAGGAACTCGTTTGGTTATAGGAAAGCAAAGCAAAAAAAAAAATCCATGCTGCTTGCTTTCCTCCCACACGAGATACGGCTTCGAAATCACCGACCGGCGATAGTGATCGGTGTATCATGCATGGCACACAAGAATGCGGTAGTTTGCACTTTTCATATTTTAATATTTTAATTAAAATAAGGCACGTCCTCTGTCCGCAAACCCCGTCTCATTTCCTGGGTGACCACCAATAACAGGCTCCGCAACAGACGAGTCAAAAACATTTGTCGAAAAGGTTCATTAACGCAAGCAGGTGTCCGACAGCGTACATAAGGAGGAAATTTTATTGCAATTGGTGTCGATCAAAGTGACGATTTTATGATCTAACTGAATATACTGAATATCCGTTAGCGCTGTGGTTGTATAACGCAAATTAAGCAGTGAAAAGTGACTAGATATGCAGTGACAGCTGTCACATCGGTGTGAGTTGTTTATGCTTGGTTTACAATAAGCTGACAAAAATATAAAATTATGCTAAACATTGTGTTTTTTTTAGTCATATCAGTTCAAAATTGGCAGCTTATGGGTACGAACATGGCTCACTGCTTCTTATCTATCTGTTTTTGTGTTTTCAAACCAAATCAAGTCCCATACCGAAATTAAAAGCAAATTAGTTTCGAATTGCAAATTCATAAGAGTCGGTTAATCTCAAAAGTGAGAAAAATGCTACGAAAGTGTCAACAACCTTCTCCGATTTGACTCAAATTTCGGGGAGTTGTTCATAAAATCAAACTTCGCTCCGTGGAACCGTTCGTTTTGTATAAAAGTGCTATATTTCGACAGATAGCTTTATTTTCTTCAAATTATGGCTACAAATATATAATGTACAAAAGTAAACTGATATAATCTTACAAAAATAATGAGTCAAGGGATCAAAAATTTAAAAAATATTAATTTTAGTTATATTAAATCATTTAAATGTTTATTTGGCATTAAATTTCATTTTTCACAAATGAATGTATTTGGATTTTAAATTTGGTAGCTTTATCGTATTTCAGAGCAAATTTTACACTTACCACTCCGAACTCGAGTTACACTCCCCCCACAATTACGAATCACTTTTGAATTTCATGGTGTTTTACTCAGTTACAAAAACTGTTTAGAGGCATGTAACATTTTTGCAGTAATATATGTCATATATGCTAGGTTTGAACCAGTAAACATCGTTCTTATCTCTAGAGTAATGCGTTTTGTATACGCGTAAAAAATTGTCAACGGGAATTATTTTTCTCATTCATAAGGTTTATTTGCGATAAAATCGCTAATTCTTGTACAACAAATAGCTCGTACACAAAGATTGAGGTGTTTTCTTCACGATTCATCAAAATGTTGATGGTTGATAACGATTTTTCTGTAAAAATAAGTAATTTTCTAAGTGTTTCATAATAGGGACCATGACAAGATAATTTTTCACAATTATGGATCACTTCGATTCAAATGCGAATCTCACCAATTAAAACACTCTCTCAGCTTTTAAGGGAAGCTAAACAGTGCTGAGTCTTTGGAAAATACTGTTTCCAAATCATACGGAACAGGAAAGCTACGTAAAGCGGCAAAACATTATAATGTATCTGCACTGTTACTGCAACCGCGAAAGCCTCATACAATGTGGCCAGAGCATGCGAGATCTCTAATATGATTTAAAACATGTTATTTCTTCGTATTACATAATTGGAATGAAGTTCATTGAATGAATTCCTTGCCAAAAACTGTTTTTTATTATGTTGATCCATAATATGATGCAAATTGTTTCATATTTGGGACCACTCCCAAAAGTGATCCAAGATTGTGTATTTGATGAGTTTTGAAATCAATATAATTTTTGAAATATTAATGGCAGCTGTCACATTTTTTCGTAAATCTCGGTTCACCTATCTGAAATTTCGGTACAAAATATCCGTAATCTCGGTAGTGATTTTTTTTTTATTCTCGTTTATTTTCCGTCGGTCTAGTTCCGCCACTGTTGTGGCCAATCATCGACGCCCAGGTAGGCGACTCCACACCCAGGACCCTAACTCACGACCCGTTTATTAACGGACCGGCGCCAACGGCTTTACTTCCTCATGCGATGGAAGGCGTGATCCCAGAGATTTTTCGCCTCAGAAAATCTCCCGGTGTCGGCTAGGATTTAATCTAGACCAGTTGGGTTGGTTGCGAGTGGATCACGCCACCTCACAACCATCGACACCTATGTCGGCGGTGGGATTCGAACCCAGGAGTCGAGCGTGGTTGGCGGAGACGTTACCAACCACACTAGGCCCCCGTTCATCTCGGTAGTGATAGTCCGGTGTTATTTTGTGCCAAAATTTCAGTTAGGTTGAGGCGAAATTTACGAAAAAAAGACAGCTGTCATTACATAAATTTTCAACCGAGCACTCAGTGGTGCCGTTCTTGGCAAAAATTACCGAGACCCGGAAATAAATTTTAAGTGTGTATCTCTGGATTTTTTATATTAATGTTCTTTTGAAAAATTGAATTTTGAAGCAAATTAGTTAAAAAGTTAAAAAATATATAAATTTTGCGTGACAGTGTTGCCAGATTTTTTATTTTTGCATTTGAAGAACTAAAACGCGAATTCAGCAATCGAATACATTCTGATTTGGAATTTGACAATACACTTAGCACTCCGAAGTATCCATACTGATTCATCTACTAATTTCTATTTTATTTTGCTAATATCACTGGTTTGATCATGAACAAAATGTGGATGATGCATTTTGAAAAAAATTAGGCAAGCAGTTCAGAAAATACACAAATTGTGACCGGTAGTGTTGCCGATTCCTTGAATATCCACAAAGTTATTTTTTTAATAATCTGGAATTTTTGAATTCCTTCTTCAAATTTGATAATATAAATTTTGAAAATGTTGAAGAGAAGTAACCTAAATCAATGACTATCCTGTGTCAAAACGTTGTTTGACGCACTCACTTACTCTCAATACGGTTTATGTTGTAGTAGAGACATGAAAGCGGGAGAGTATTGAGGAGAGAGAATGGGAGAGAACAAAGTGTCAGATTAAGGGTTTCGTGCTATCTTCAACGATACCGCTTATCGTATAACGCACATGCTGCTTAATGAATCGTTGCGTAGTTAAGTCAATGGTCAATTCGAGAACAACATAGCATGTACTGTAGGGTGCCAACGGCGATTGACATTTCGAATTCGTCCTCGAAAAAATCCCTATGAAAATTCCAAGTCTATCGTACGACAGCCTCCTTTCAAGAAGCAGGTAAAAAAAATAAAATTCCATTTCCACAGACAGATAACATCCGACGCAGCCTTTTGTTGCATTGTCTGAAAAAAGAATATTTTGACGTGGGACTACGTCTTTGTTTACTATACTGGGATGCATTCTGTAAAATTGGAAATGAAACTGTGTTATAACAGCATAACCACATGATGGATAACAATAACCAATATGTTGTTGGATAGATAAAATGTAGAACAATTTTGTAATATGCTAGTTATCACTCTAATTTCATTGTTAAGCGGTAAAATTGATAAAAAGTTTCAATGAGAAATTTACGCGAATAATGAACCAATTAGCATAATTTTATCTTCGATATTCACTAAATAATCGTGACCGGATAGTATCGAAAAAGTGAATTCCCAATTATATCAATTATAGAAGAGTGAGAACCTGCGAATGCTTGTGAATTTTTGGTTTATTTACTAATATTTATTAACAATCTCTTTTTACATTTCAAAATTGTTAGATGATATATTCTAAGCTTTACCATAATAATCGTATATTAGCTGTCTTCGTAATACAGCGAATGTAGTTGTGAGCAAATGAAAAAATTGTCAAGCAAAAAACAAAAACGGAATTGTTGATTGCTACGATTTTTTACTGCAACTTGTTAATAATTTTGTTTAACATATCTTCTTATGTTTGCCAATTAATGAACCTTTGTAAGGGCTTCCATATTATTTTGAATGTAAGATCCATATTATAGATTTGATTTAATCAGAGTTAAATAAGACAAAACCATTCATTCTAATAACTTAAGTATTATTGGATTTGGTTTTTGAGGATAAAGAGTTCATTCTGACTTTGATGCATTACTTGATGCAATTCTTGGTTCTTCTTCAACAAGCACAATATGCTTGTGCCTTGTGAAATACATGTTGTTTGCACGAAAGAATACTACAGGCACAATATCGCCAAATATAAACGATATTCATTCGAGTGTTGTTGAATATATTTCAAAAATTGATTTCCAAGAGAGGCTGAAAATAAAAATACGTACAGTCGCTGAGCAAACACATTGATTCTGTCAGCAGACTCTGTATACTTTGTAACAGAAAATCCCCTAATTACAGTGTTTAGTCCCACGTCACCATTTCATACAACCCTAGGGCTGTATACCTTGTAGTATTCTCGGAATTCCTTCGCTGAGACAAATAGCTGATACTAGACACCTTGTTTCCCGTGGGAGAAACACGATGTCCGTATGGTAGCGAAGTAGGTAGGCGACAAAAAAGAGTAGCGATAATGTTTTCTTTCTTGGTAACCTATATATGACAAAAACAAAGCTAACAGGGAGAAAAATCGGAAAAGAGAATTCATTCTACCCGGGTTTTGATAAGATTAGATTTAAGAAATTGATTGATAAAATCAATCTAGCGACTTGATTATGGGCAGTCTTTATTTTTTCTGCATGTACGAAATCATATGGATTTCCGGAAGTCGTACCTCAACGTCAGGTTTCATTTTTTACCGATAAAAAAAAGCCATTTTCAATTTCCTGAAACGAATTTTGTGTGTCAAATGTCTTAGAAATGCATGAATCGTCGAGATCTGGTGTTGTCTCCAACAAATTCTCATAAGCAATCAACTCTCAAGGACGTTTAAAAGAGGTTTCGTGCTGAAAGTCTTTCTCAGAAAGTTGTTCATTTTTGAGATTTTTTTTGGGACTACACGAGACAATAAATTTTCATACATTTTTGAGACACTTGGCTTCAAAAAAATAGATTTTCACAGTTCCATATTTAATTTCTGTGCATTCATTCATAGGGCAAAAAAGTTAAAATTTTACCGCTTTAAAGACTCTACAGCTCAATATCCTATTGAGTTGAAATTTTGCATGAGAACTTTTTTCGGAAAGGTGAAGTTTTCATACATCCCATTGTTACCTTAATAAATAGTAAGGCAGAGCCTAATATTAAAAAAAATAAGATAGAAGGCTCAGAGGGGGGCGGGGTGGTTGTCTATTGAAGACCTAAGCGACCCCTCTCTCCTCCGTGTCTACGCCACTGTCTTGATTTCTTATGCTTATTTCATAGGAATTGCAATATATTCGCCAAAAAATGTAATTTGAAATTTTCAAATGCAAAATTAGTATATCTGGCAGCACTGCCGCTCAAAATTGATATTTTTAAATTGCTTGACTAATTCTTTTTCAAATACAATTTCTTGAATGTTCATTGATACAGGATATCCGGAGATATAAAAAAAATGAAATTATCAAATTTGAAATCAAAATACACAAATTTTCCGAAAAATGGAATTGAATTTTCCAAATGGCAAAAACAATATCCAAGCAATTCTCGTTGAAACCAAGCCACTGATTAAAAATGTTTTTATATTTGTCTTAGTTCGAGTAAACCCAGTAAAAAATTCTTTTAAATCTATTCCATTTGGTGGACTCCAGGGTCTAGTTTAAGTTCAAGTAGAAGTCCAAATTCATGTTTCGGTACAAATTAAAATACAAGTACGAACTCAAGTTAAATTCAAGTTCAAGTGGAATTTGAAGATCAAGTTAAAATTCAATTTCAAGTTCAAGTTCCATGTCAGGTACTAGCTCAAATTTAAGTTCAAATCAGTCGAATTCAAGTTCGTGTTCAAGTTCAGATTAAATTTTAAGTTCACGTTCTAGTTCATGTTCAATTATCGAGTTCAAGCACAATTGAAAGATCAAGATTATTTTAAATTACAAGCTCAATTCCAATTGCAAGTTTAGGTTTAATTACAAACTCAAGTTAAATTTCAAGTTTCGGTTCAAGTTCAAGTTCAAGTACGAATTCAAGTCCAAGGCCAAGGCCAAGTCCAAGTCCAAGTCCATGTCCAAGTCCAAGTCCAAGTCCAAGTCCAAGTCCAAGTCCAAGTCCAAGTCCAAGTCCAAGTCCAAGTCCAAGTCCAAGTCCAAGTCCAAGTCCAAGTCCAAGTCCAAGTCCAAGTCCAAGTCCAAGTCCAAGTCCAAGTCCAAGTCCAAGTCCAAGTCCAAGTCCAAGTCCAAGTCCAAGTCCAAGTCCAAGTCCAAGTCCAAGTCCAAGTCCAAGTCCAAGTCCAAGTCCAAGTCCAATTCCAAAAATTGCCAAAATGGCGGCCATTTTTTTAAAAAAATTGTTTTTTTTCATGAAAAATCACTATTTAAAAATCGTAAAACATTGAACAACTCAGGTATCAAAAAACGGCTACGTAACAAGTTAGATAATCCATTTTTACATGTTAAAAAAAAAATTCAGCAAAATCGGTTCAGTAGATGCTGAGAAAAATTGAAAAAGTTTAAAAAACATGGTTTCGAGAGATACGCTGCTTACAGCGTAATCCTCACTATATTTATATCCAGAACGTGCATAATATATCTTCAAATATACCTTAATCAATAGCCACAATATCCGAACACATCACTCTACTCTAAGCATCTGTAAAAAAATACGAAAATTTATTATTTTTCGACTTTCCAGAGTAGGGTCCCCCCTTAAGGCTGATTTTGAAAAGCTTCCTGGACAGGAATATTATACAGCAACTGGAAGAGGAATGGTGGCAGAGATTTTGAAACACTTTAAGCTGACGAAGTTTGCAAAGAAATGTCTGGTGTGGCACACCATTTGTTTTCGTGGTTTCGCCAATCGGCAGCATTATCATCGCGAAAAGTACCGTCTAGCAAGACGTTCACGTGCAGGAGTGCTCAGAACAAGTCTGTTGCTTTTCCTCAAGCTGTTCCATTCTGTTCTGGCCGAGTTTGGCATCTTGCCATTATAGAAAAAAAGCCATGAATTGGTATGTCACGAACAACGTCCAGGTGGTGCCGAAGAACTTGAGCTTTCCCAACACACCAGAGCTCCGTCCAATAGAAAAATACTGGGCTATCGCCAAAAACCTCAAAGAAACCACAAGAAGACACCAAAGACAGTTGTCACCGAGATCATGGGCTCAATTTCAAATTTCAAATCCCTGGTTTTTTCCCGGTTTTAGTAAAGTTTTCCAGTTGAATTTTCTGTACATTTTACGTAAAAACTTTCACTTTTCGTGTTGTTTTTTTGGAAAATGAAAATATCTATAAAAAAGGAAAAACTGGCTTCGAGTTAATCAACATTACTTACATTGACAGTCAGATTACAAGAAAATTGTGTGCACTTCGCAATTAAAATAAATAAGAAGCTTGTGGATTGTAGGTATATGTAGGTCAATTTTTATCAATTACACAGTATGGATGGACAAACATAACTCGTGATTCAGCAAGGCTTTGCGTCTTATGCAAAAACTGCAGAAAAACAAAATTCGACGATTTTCGGTACCGTGGTTATTTTCTCTATTCTGTGTTCGCCAATATGATTGAATTCTGTTGAAAATCTCAAAATTTTCACCTGCTTCACCTGCTATGGTTTTTGGTAGATGTGAAGGAGTTTTACTAGCATAAATTTGTCATAATTTCCACTAGAAAATATCAAGTAGTTCTAGTTAGGTATGCTGTTTCAAAAAGGTTTTTTTTTCAAGATTGATATTTACATATTATTATGGAATTTAGCAATTGTATCCAAACTTATTGAACACGGTGTATATAAAAAATCTAATGAGTTTAAAATAAACAACGCTTATTAGGAAGTAAGAAATGCTTAGTAGAGCCGTATGACATGCATCAAACTTCACACCGCGCTCACATTGGCATGCGATTAATCCTCGGTAAGGAAACGCGTCGCGGGGCAAATTGAACGGATTAGCGCCAATTCGTATCCGAGCTCTAATGATGCTGTTGTATCAAACAAATTACAATCTAGTGCCGAAGAGTTGTCTAGGCGTTCGTCTCGCAAAGCACCACAACACGGCGGCGCACTCGACGGGTGATTTTCGATAAAAGACTAATGATAATTTATATGCGCTCGATGCTCCAGGATGCTGACAACGTCAGCGCCGGCGGATGCAGGCTTAATTTATTGCCAGCGGATGGTTAATTTAATTTGATTGTAATTGCATGAAAATAATTAAAACCACTCATGATCCTTGGGCTTCCCGTATCGTAACGGCAGGTGTGCAAGTCACTCCGATGGGGCTTCGCTTGCCGTGTAAACTAATCATTTGGAATAAAATCACTGCTTAGCTGCCATTAGCTTTTCTAGGACGAACATTCGATTTGGACACTTTTTCCCCTTATTGATTCTTTGGCAGATAGAAAACGAGGCTAATAACCAACCATTAATTAATTGGTTTCACAATATATGCAGTAAATTAAAACAGTGACTAAAAAGCGAACACATAGCGCATAGTTGAGGCTCAGTGCGGCCTTAGCCCCAGTACCTGTGTAATAGCACAATAACCCACCACCAGCCGAGACTGTTCCAGCGGCGTCAATGAAATTTTATTACTTTATTTGCATCAATTAGTGGAGATTTTCTCGCTCATTGATTGGACCATTAGGTTTTTCTGTTTGTATTTAGTTTAATGTTTCCCTCATTTCGTGAACGCGAATCGGGCGCACGACATAGCATGAAAAAGAACGGCAAATCCTTAGTTGGTGCCTCCCAAAACGGGCGCACAAAAAAGGGCCGCCGTGAAAGGTTACAGCCACCGGAGCGCCGATGAAGAGGTGGAAGCTCCGAGCGAGATCGTGACGAATAAAAGAAATCAATTTGGATGACATTTTATTAGTGCAGCAATTGCAACAGCACACCACCGTTGACTTGCTCTGTAGCCCCGGTGGCCAAACAACATGCTCGCGTTTCCTTGTAGGGCTGCTTTGCATCAAAATAAGAAAGGAAGCAAAAAAAAAGTGGGTGCCAATTAAACTAACGGCCATTCTAGTGCTGCTGCCGGCTGAGTTTTATTGTTGCCGACCGTGTGCTGTTTTTTTTTTTATTTCTGCATTGATTGTGTAACACGCTGTCGTGGCAAACTTCTTTTAATTAGGCCTGAGTTCGGTTCTGCTCTGGCTGGAATAAGACAGCAAAGTCACGAAGAGTTGACACTTATTAGGCCATAAATTCTCAGCTGTCAACCGATCTTTGGGTTCTTCTTGCATCTTTTTCCAACCGACGGGAATTGGATGGTTTGAGTGAAGAATCTAATGGATCGATTTGTTATTCGCCTCTAGTTTCACTTTCACTCAGAAGGTTATTTTCAAAGGGAAAATTGATTATAATAATTCACCGAATATTTTCGGATAAGCGATGATTGATTTTTAAATAAATAAAAGACCTCAAAACCATGCAAATCATAACAAAAGCTGAAATCATTGTAATACTGGAGCTTTTGCGGTCACCGTGAACAATTCAGTCCGATAATGGTCTCTGAGGCTTCGTGGTATATCTGTTTAAACCGGAAGTTTTTCGTGAATGTAGATCACCAAAAGACAGAATCACTAGAAAAAGTGGTGGTTGCCAATGGCTAGAAGTGCCCGGTCAAAGGAGAAGGCTTACTTAAGCGACTATGTCATATTGTAAGTGATTCTTACACCGACGGCAGTTGTTCTGGAAAATAGTAAACCACAACCCACTGAGTTCTCACGAGTGACACAGTTTGGACATCAAGATCCTGAGGCGATTTTGGAAGAAGAGAAGCGAAGCCTTGCAACTGGCATTGAGATTCAGCGCCTCTGAAATTAAGGCGATTTGTGAGTACTGTGTGGAGAGGAAACTGTCTGAGATCTCGTAAATATTGACTTGAGTAGACCAATGAACACGAAGACCCCGTGGTTTACCTTTATCGACGACTACAGCCGCTATTCGTGGATATACTTCCTGCATTGGAAATCGCAGGCACTAGATTGGTTTGAACAATACATACAGATGATGAAGATGCAGTAAGAAGGTGCTACGTAAGGCGGGAAATACCGAGCCAGAAGAGGATTCCGCATGAAATGGTCTATGGGGTCAAACCGTATCTGGCGGAACTGCATATGTTTGGTGAAGAATCGAATAAAGCTACAGACGAAACATTCGTTAAATACTCCTTACAACACAAAAACTACCGAATGATCGATTGCGGAAATTTTCCAGGGTTCATTTCGAGCTCGGAATGGCCGGCGAGTTCACCGAAACTAAACCCTGTGGACTTTACCGTCTGGGATATTATGGAGACCGGAGTCTGCTTTGAAAAATATGAAGGTGTGGAAGTCCTGATCATCTCCTAGCCTCGATAGTCTGGCGAGTGACTAACTCAAGGGCGAACAAGTTGAACTTGACCAATAAATTTTTAAAAAGTGATATGTTTTCGAGGGAAATTGAATAAATTTAAAATAAAGCGTTTTGATAAATTTATCTGTTTTTTGCACATAACATTACCGGACCCAGTAAGTAAAATAGATATTGAGGTTGTCCGAATAAACCAACCTTAACTAGAATGCTGCCAAAATTTCGTGACATGTTATAAAGGTTATGAGTCATGATCGAACCAATTGATACTAACGGCTGACAACTAAAGTTGGCATTTTTAAGGGATGCGGATATCGACTCAGAACACCACCTAGTAGCAATACATAAGCGCTCAAAACTATGCACGACGTTTTACACATGATGAATACGCCCTTTTTGAACAAACATCCGGTAGTTACACAACCTGCAGACTACTGAGGACTACGTGCGCCTGCTTGGCGAGGCACGAGTAACTTCCACGAAGGAACCTTCGAGTCGACCAAATGACTGGTTCATTGGTGAATGTCATTGGTGAAAATCTGTAAACCATATGTTTATACATTATTGAAACCATTAGCCGTTGAAATCAAGGCAAAACAATCAAATATGGCAAAGACAAAAGTGCTCTTTCACCAAGACAACATTCTCGCTCATTCTGCTAGCTTTAAATCAAACGAATTACGTTACAAATTGGCCCTTCACCATTCGTGTTCGCCAGATTTCGCCCCGAGTGACTATTTTCTGTTTCCTAAAATAGGGCTCTCTGGTATGCGATTTCATCAGTTTTTTCCATCTGCAGACCAAAGAGTTTGCTGTCTATGTAGCACACTCTCAGTGTCAGCAGTGCCATGGTTCCCATGCTCACACGAGAGCAAGTTCTAGTGAGGTTGAAGTTTGTAGTTCGCTAATCACAAGGTAAACGTTATGGAGTGGCCAACTCAATCACCAAACCTAAATTCCATTGAGAAACTGTGGGAGACCGTAAATAGGTCTTTTTGAACAGAAAAATCTAAAAAAGCACGAACTATGGAAAAAATTCAAGCAGCCTTCTCTCCCTGTCAACACTTGTCAAAAGGGTCGATTCTAGGCTAAACAGGTTAAATGCTAAACGAGCAATTCTACAATTGAAACGATCAGAAAATAATGAAACAAAATATACAACTCCGTCATATCTTTTTCCATAGCTATTTCGGTTTTACTTTTCACAATGAAAGATAATACGAAAGGTCAGTGCTATTTACTTGAGTCCATCCACGTACATTGTTACGGGACTTGATAGCATCACTAAGTGAAAGTAAAGAACTATATGGCTTCTGGGTCGTCTTCTTCACTTCCGTCATTCTCAACTGTGTTCTTTCCTAAAGTCTCACAATTTCACGATCAGATGTACTGTGTGATGAGGTGAAATCTATAAGTGGGATGAAAATGATCACCCAAAAAAGAAAAAATTTTAATAGTGTTTTCCTGTTTTTGCATAATTGAAATGATTCACGTAAATGCAAAAAATTCCTTAAATTAGCTAAATTGACAATTTTTTTTTTAAATTTTGAATAGATGAAATCCTAAATTATAATTATTGCTTAGTAGCGGTGAAATAGAAAGAATTTACACTTTTATTTCAACTTTGGTTCTTTGTTGCCAATATTGTTTTGGTGTTTTTCTGTTTTTGTATACCTAGTTTATTTTTTGCGCATTTTTTTTGACGTAGGACTACGTCTAATTGCACTATATTGAGATACATTCTGGAGAAACTAAAAACCAAGGTGTAACGTCGAAATAAAAGATTTCAAACGGTAATACTGATGGAACCACATAATGGATCACGATAATCAATATGTCGTTGAATTGATGAAATGATGGACAATTTTGTGATTCTTCAGTTATCATTATCACTTCATTGTTAAACAGTGAAAAATTCATAAAAGTTTCAAGTTCGAATTTCCACGAACAATGTACCAATCACGTGCGAGCATGCCTGGCACAGACTTCATAAGTAGACACCAGCTGCCTGCTATGATTTCCTATATAGCAAAAAAAAAATTACAGAATCTCCCCGTCCTACTAGGTCAACTAATGTTTGTTTCAATGAGCCTAGACTATTTTGATGTCTTGAAGGTGAAACTTTTTCGGAGAGTAATAATTATTACTCTACAGTAAACAGTGGAAGATTGAATGAATAATTTAAAAGTTATCACCAAGAATGTGAAGTTGTGAAATATTTTTTTCATACAAACTTACTAGGATTTTGTGTCAACCTAGTTCTAACTTCGAGACCGGTTTTATTCTGAATTACGAATAGAATCCTAATAGGTACAAACTGCTCTTTGAATCCCTTCAGTATAAAATCCGGATATTCTTTCTGACAGTAACAACACTAGAATATGAAAAATGTGTAAAAAAATTTAAAAACATTTACTGGGGTCTTTTTATACTCAGGTTGTTGCGTTTTTTTGAACGCGATTATTTTATAATAACGCAGATTATTTTTACGCTATTTGAAAGATTATTTGTACGCGGTATTGAATAAGTTTGGTATACGTAAATCCGATCTAATCATATAAAGGCGGTACAATCAACCCCGTAAAAAAGGCCCTAGTGTAGATGCAAAGCAACTAGGGTTTTTCACAACTTTTGGCTACAATCTCGAGAGGAAGTTAAACATACGTTTCTTAAACAATCCTAGTATTTTTAATTATTGTTAAACCCACACAGCTTAATCTGACACGATTTTTGTTTACCTTAAAATTCGCTGCCCATAATTACAAGCCTAATGGTCTTGAATATTGTAATCAGCTGACCCAACAGTCTGTTTTATTGGGTGTCCACAATTAATGTGAAACGTATAATTATTTTCGATTCGACATTCAGATACCGCGTCCTACATTTAATAACTCACACCTCCCACGGGCCCCGGACCTCATTATCACCCCGGTTGATCGTGTCGGCACACGTGCTCTGTTTTTTCTTCCTTTCGGCCTCCGACAAATCAAGCGCGCAGGTCACCTTTGCTGGCTGCTGCAATCTTCGACATGGCGAGCGCGATCTGGACAGTCCTCCGCCCCCGCCGCCCTTTTTCAGAAGTACTGGAGCCGTTTACCCGGTAATTACCGCCCGGTTCAAATGCATTCGATCCCCGGCTGCTAACTGTTGTTTGCGAGATGATTTACATCCACCCATAAACCAGTCGCAACAAATCGCGCTGCATTGACAGTGCGCACAATACAAGGCCAAACCACTCTCGCCTACGATCGGCTGACTGATCGACCGATCGACCTACCACTAGCAGCAGCAGCACCAGGAACAATCACTAAGCCAACGACAACACAAAACATTGCAGTGGTGGGGCGCGTTGGCGTGTTATGCGCTGTAGTCGTGCAACAGAAACCTTACGACAGTACTTATATACCATCCAGCTTCCATTGAAGAGAGCGAGAGGACGCAGGCTACCGTTCGGCTTATCTCTACCAAAGAACGAACCGCCGATCTGAATGCATCTCAATTAAGCATTAATGAGCTCAAATCACACCAACTACCGGGCTTGACCGAGCCCACCGAACAGAAGGCGGCCAATTGGTGCCCGTGAGCTACAACACTACAAGTGCGTTTGTTGTGGGGTGCATATTCGCACCTTTCCACGGAACGTGGCTCGTGTGGCGCTCGCTACACAACCGCGCCGCTCGCTCGTCGTGACCATCGAATATCAATATGACATGGCCGTTACACCCACGACAGTGGAGCGTAATTTCTTTTGGAATGCCAAATGGCCCGCTATGCCGCCTAGCAGGCTTCTACCGGTTTGAATCGCGGGACCGAACTTGGTATGGAACGTTTTACGTAGAGTGATAATTTTGACTATGGATTTCGTGCCTCATATAAACGATCCTATACTTATTCCTACCTTGAAGATTTGTAATTGATTATTTCTATACTTATTCAATGGAATGATTTGGTTTATGTTATATTTGCTGCCCCCGAGGGCCGTTTGACTTTCAAACTTTGATTCAAGTACAACAATTATACTCGAAAATTTGCACGATGAAACTGTTGAGTATTGTTAGAGAAAAGATTGTGCTTCAATATGCAATACAGCTTGTGTCAAATATGTATATAGTTGATAAATAATAAGACTTTAAAGTTCATTTTTTGTGATGAAAACTGATTTCTCTCCGCCGGGATTGGGTTAATTGGAATACACTTCATATCAAGGTATAGCATATATTTCAATCGGATAAGTGATAGTTTTTAATCAAACCTGAAGCAAAAGGCCGCATGAGATTTCATTTTCTCCACTTGAATAAAACAAATAGTTTATTTATTTCAAGCGGACTTCACGCTTCACGCCTGACTTGTTCAAATAAACCACGCGATTTTTCTTCAAATGCTCATATGGAACATCACAAGTCAAACCTTCAATATTAACGCACCAAGACTCCGTGGCGCAACGGTAGCGCGTCTGACTCCAGATCAGAAGGTTGCGTGTTCAAATCACGTCGGGGTCAAACAGAGCAGAATGTCGATGTTGGACAGTGCTCAATTTTTTTATTGTATGTCGATTGGTTATTTTACATTTTACTTTTTAGTAGATGTTATTTTACACACGATGTTTTTTTGATTAAAACGAAACCGGGACCATTTGTTATTTGAAGCATGTAGGGGAGGATTGTACAAAACGCACCAGTTAAGCTTTTGCGTGATTTACAGCGCTTCTAATCATTTTAAAGCGACATTGAACGTGTAGGATGATTGTAGGATCTCTATAATGCATGTTTATGACGAATTTAATTCTAAAATACTCGATTTTAATGTCTTTTTTTTTTGTGAAAATGACCATTGCGACCAAACAAGCCCGTGACCAAAACGCACCACAACAAAGGCCAATGGCAGAAAACAGCACGGGAAGTGAGAAGCACAAAGGCCAATAGCAGAATACAGCACGGGGAGTGAGAAGCACTTGAAGTCTCAAGTGCAGTATGCAGTTTAAAAAGGGATTTATTTTCTTATCTCAATCCCATGAAAATTCAGGCACTGAATCAGGCAATGAAATTTCTTCTAGTAGCTGGTACGCAGCTAAAAAGAAATCATAAACCGAAAGAGAAAACAAAGTTCACTTGCTGTGAAGCAAAATGTCACTTGTTTTTGCACGGAATAATGAGCACATTATTCAGGTACTGAAAGAGTCAGGCAGTTGGTTGGTTGTCTCACATCCAGCGATGCCAGATTGGAAGACATTTAGCCTACATTCAAAATATTTTTCACGTTATAGTTACCGGAAAAGTTACGTGAATATTTTCCACTATCGTCTTCTAGTAGATTCTACGTGATTGTCAGTTGACCATCATGACCTGGTGAGATGAATTATACTTTAAAACCCTGAAGCGTCCTCCTTGGTTTGGTACACTTGAATTACGTAAACTTACTGGTGTTGAACCATTAGAAGCTATGTCAAATAAAATTATTAACAATTTTCGACAAAAATCGTTGCAATCCTCAATTGCTACGATAAGTTCTCTTGATGGCCAATAAGTAAGCAATTAAGTTAGTTTTTAGTTTACTTCCCCTTCTCTGACAAGTAGGTTTAAATCCCTACGAATGATAAGTCCTAATTGCGAAAGCAAACAAATCCTAACAATTAAAATTACAAATTTCTTACAGTGTTGAGAAGTCACCATTTGTGATTGGACACACATACTCATTATTTACTAATATTTATCATAAATACTTAAGCTACTAACAAATCCCCCCCTATAAAAAAAATAAAAAATCCTCTGAAACTTATTCAGTAGATGCATGCATTTAATGTGAACTTCACATCGCAACATATTTTGATAATATCTAAAACCCTTTTCCTAGCTCATAAAAATTAGAGAAATAAATGAAATTTTTACATTCCGTAAAACGTGATTGCTATCAGATATCACTCAGGTATGCAAATTCGTCAATTCGTAAATGAATAAAACAACATAAAAACTGATAAATATTATGACATTCCCGGGGATTGTTATTGTCCGCTGCAGCTGTTGTTGTACAGGTAACTCTTCCACCTTTGAACCGAAGCTGTGGGGCTCCTGTAAGCTCAAGTCTCGAGTTTATTAGGATTTTTCGAAAATTAACTAATTCGCAATCAGACAACAGCTATGCCATTTTGATTTCTGGTTAGGTTAGAGAATTCATGCGATACATCCTGTTTGGCGTTGTCAAGTTCACGTAGATGGTACGTGATTAACCATGGTATGCATATATTTTCACGTAGATGTTATGTTTGTCAAATCAATCATGCAAAATGACAAAAATGAATAAGTATAGGAACTTTTACGTAACAATATCGTGAGAAATATTTTGAGTGTACGATGAAGACATCCGTTACTGAAGATATCGTTACTGTGAAGCATTCTCAACTGTCAAAATTCCGTTTGGCAAAAAAGCAAAATTTCTCTTTTCTTTTCAACTGCATACCACGCTTTAGAAGTAAAATCAAAGGCAATTGAACGTACCCTAAATTGTCAAACAATCTCGTGCAAGCGCTTCCCAGTGTATTCTGCCTTTAGTGAAGTAAATTGAAGTATTTATAGTATTATAAGTTCCAAAAGTGTAAAGGTTAGGGGAATCAGAGTTTTTTGTATTGTTTACAAGTCAGTTAAGCATAAAAGCTTATATAAAATTCATGAATAATTACATGTTGGACAGATCCACAGTCAATTGTACAGTTTGTTAGGTATTCAAGTCATTCTGGCACACTTTTTTATATGAGAACTGTTAGTAGGAAAGCTGGGTTCTTATGAGAGAAGCGAAGAAATTCGTCATAAACAGCCACTTGTGTGAGTATTTTGGGGAATTAATAGCGTGGGTCATCTTACCCAACTGGTGCGTCTTGTACAGTTCTCCCCTACTGAAAACGGATTAATGATTTTGGAAACACTTTTTGAAGAAATAAAAACATATATCAATACAGTTGTTTTTTAATTTAACCCTACATAGATAATCTCATTCTAGAGTGAAATTAATGCATGAATTTTAAATCATTAAAATCCAGGTTTTTGTTTAAAATTTAAATACGGTGTTAACGCATCGATTTTTTTCTCTGTGTGGACTCATCACTGCGACCAGAGATTAGATCTATTGACGTAGAACTACGTTTTTGTTTTCTATACTAGATTACATTTTGTAAGATTGAAAATGAAACTGGCAAAGCTCTCCCATACATTTTCCTTGTTATTGCCTTGATCCGATCACGGATAACAATAACATGGACGGAATAAATTCCACTGCCTACATATTCTGACTCAACAAAGTGTTTTGTTTCGTTTCTCTTCCTCGAAACTGCGGGGCGACGCCTTCAATGCAAAAATCTACGCTCAATTCGATACAAAAGACTGCGTGTAGAAAATTCAACTTCATTCTTGTTTTTAACATGATAGATAGTGGGGCCCTCATACCTGTGTGAGATACACATTGTATAGCTGGCATGGGCGTAGCCGAAATTTCAAATAGGGGGGGGGGGGGATGTTTCAATATTTTAGAGGTAAAAAGTAGTTTTTTGAAAAATGGAAATAAATACCACTGCCGTGAAGAGCATATCAGTCTCATCTGAATTTTTGTCATGACCATCAGTGGTTACAATCGCCAATGCTCCTCAAAATAAATGTGAAAAACAACATAGTTTGTTTTGTAAAATTTGCGAAAAATATCAGGTCAGTTTGTCCTATCTAAAAAATTAACGCATACCAGTCCCACAATGGATATTAGAGAAAATAATATTTGTTTTCAAAGCTTGAATGCTTTTTTCCACAACAATTTTTTTTTGTCAATGTTAAGTAAAACTAAACGAAAAACAAATTTAAAGTGACCAAAAATATCCAGATCAAACCGAGACCATCCTGAACGGAGCTAACGGCATACGCGTAACAAAATGCTTCACACTTTCAAAATGCTCCACTTCCAGGAAAACAAACAACTTTGATAACTGTGACCAATAATAAGCTGATTCAGTATCCATGGTCATGGAGACTGGGACTAATAAGGGATTATTTCACATGCCCATGAGAAAATATGAATTTTGAGAGTTTTATAAATTAGGTTCGCGATCCTTTTTTACCTTTGTTATATTACCTTTGTTATACTCAACAAAGGTTATACAATCGGTCGAAAAACGCAAAATAGATTCAAGGCTCGAAGGGCCGAACCGTATATACCATTCGACTCAGCTCGACGAACTGAACAATGTCTGTTCGTGTGTATGTGTGTGTGTATGTAAGTTGTCTGTATGTATGTGCCGCAAATTACTAACGCACCTTTCTTACAGAACGCAATATCCAATTTTGATGATCCTATATGCAAACGAAAGCTACTGTGCTCCCCCAGAATGCTACCGAGTGGATTTTTGATTAATGGCTTAGTTCTCTAAATATTGATCAAAGAGTATTTTTTACAAAAGCTATTTAACTTTTAAGGCAAAATGAATGGCATGGAGAGCTATTTGTTATACACCAATCGACTCAGATCGACGAACTGAACAATTTCTGTATGTATGTGTATGTGTGCTTGTATGTATGTATGTGTAAATATGTTGTTTATATGTATAGTATATCAGAATGGAAACAAAAAAAAAACAAAATAAACGCTCATTTTACAGAACGCATATTTCGATTTTGATGTTCGCATACCCAAATGAACGCCCTAGAGCTCTTCATTCTAAGTGCAAATTTTTATTGGTAGCTTGAGCTGTAAAAATTTGACCGAAGTATATTTCAGACATGGTAAAATATCCCATGTCTGAAATTTTTTTTTTTGAATAATTCCTGTCTCTCTCTCTGCGCTCTCTCTTCTTCTCTATCCCTCTATTTCTTTTTTTTTCGTATCGCTATTTATTTCTCAAAAGAAAACAACAATCATCGACAACTTTGCATAATTTTTACACTCTTCGTAGTGCGTCTTAACTGGTGTAAAAAATTACCTTTTAGCTTTTTCTTAAAAATTTGAATTAGATTTTAGAGGAAACTGCAATGCTCACTCAGCTCCTTTTCTGCCTTGCGAAGCTTCCGTCCTCACTTTCTTCAAAATATATATTAAATTGTACGTTGAACCCAGATTTGCGAAGAATAAGAATCTTCTACAGCTTTCGGGAGCCAAACATTGTAGAAAAATCTGATCTCACAGTGTTCAAATGTAACACAATTAGCGATGCAGATATTTTGAAAAGCTTTACCAAAAATGTCTAGACCTATTTACATACGAATATGTTAGTGCCACCAGTTTGCAATGCTACATTTTGAACGTCTGGAAAACTTTTCAGTTCAACACTTATTCTATGTTTTAAATTCAGTTATGAATATACTTTGCACTCGTGACCAGGAATCTACAGTTGATGGTTCAACGTAATTGGCAAAATAAGGAAAAAGTGTTGAGAAACTGTGAACATCGAGATGCGATGATTTACAGTTTGGATGAAACTGAAGCAGCTTTACATGGCTATACACGTTTACTAGTGTGCGCAGGTGAAAAGTTACTTATCTTCATGATATGAGATACTATGCTGCATATTGCTTTCTAATTTAAGACTTAGTGCAAACAGAATATCCTTGTTATTCCGCTTCTCGTTATCGCAGCCAGTTTTATAAAGTTTTCATTTCAAATTTTATCATACAGCCTAGACCTTCGAAAAGAATAATGTTTTCGACTGCACTCTGAAAATTCAGTATTCGCAAATGTCGTAAAATACCTTCATTTTCAGATAATGCATTTGAGATAGAATTAAATTGACAACTTTCAACATAGTTTTTTGCCTGTATTTCGAATTTCGCTTCAATTCGTAAAAAATATAAGATGCTGATTCATAATTCTAGGTCCTGCGATTTCTAAAACAGAAGCGAAAGTGATATTCAAACCTGGATTATGGGGATGTTGAAAAAAAGAACTGCATTAAACTAACATACATATTTGCTGTTCTAGTATGAAATCAGCATCATTGTTATCTATTACTGTTTCCTCACGTTCGATTATTTCAAGAAAAATTAGAGTTGCTTCTAACTACCATTAAAAAATTGGTTTGTGATCGAAAAAATAACACTCATGTATTCAGTGACAACATCCATAATATTTGCGAAACCCACGTCAAGCTTTAATTCAATAATAGTATTTGGTTCACCCTCTGAAAACTATCTTTTCAATTCGTTTCATTTATCGTTGGAATTGGACTTACGTTGGTATAAAATTTGTGGTTTACTGGCTTAGTAAGTATAAAGTAATAGGTGGTTAGTATAACAAAGGTTTCTGCACCACTAGGTGGATGAATTTAGGTTTTTAGCTTATTTTGCTTGGAACAGAAATCATTTATCATTTACATAGAGCATTTTATGAAACAAACCCCATCGATCTACTTCTTCTCCAAAATGAATGTCATCGTAGTCGTTAAATAAAATAGGTAGGTATTTTCAAGTTTCTATATTATATGTTTCAATTGCCACGTTCAGTTTATACGTGACATGTGGCAAAAAAAAATGTAATTTTCAACACGCCATGATATTACTGCCAAATAAATAATTTATTCAGAAAACAAGAAAAATATCTGAATTTTCGTTTAGTTCACTGATAGAATATTTTCGGGTGTTCATATTTTAAAACTGGAGGGTTAAAACTATGAACCTACGGAGACACATTTTAGGTATATTCACTTTGTATAAAAACCTTCATTAAACATAGCGTGCGGCACTCTGCTCCACATTCACTGTACGGTAGTGCTGTTTTCCCCAGCATGTTTCAAAAATGATGGAGAGGCTGAGAATTAAAATACGTAAATCACTGAACAAACGAATTACTTCTATCTGTAATTACAGTAATTACAGTGTTTAGTCCCACCTTAGCATTTCATACAACCCTAGGGCTGTATACCTTGTAGTATTTTTCTCTGTGTGCGAGAAACTAAAACAAAAGCGCGCAATGAGAAACAAAAACGAAAATTGAATGTATGCTCATCGAGAAAACTTTACCGATAATTCATGATACTTCTTTTACTGATAATTTACGGTACTTAGAAGAACCTGTTTTGATCTAAATGAAATTTCTAGCAAATGAGTATTGGTCATTCATCGGCAGTATTAGGGCAGAATAAGAAATTCAATTCGATGGTGGGCGCTTGTGTGAGCGACAAATATTTACCACCACCAGCTTTTCGCTGCTTCAGGAAGAACCGGTCGCTTTGCCAGCCAACGCGCGCCAACCAACGCGAATGAGAAATTTAATTCGATGGCGTGCGTATGATACGGGTACAATTTTGGAATGAAAATGATGGGGTGAAATGTGCGAATTTGGAAAGTGGGAGGAGTGTAGAAGAATAGGGAATGGCAAGGGAAGAAAAACAACAACAACAACAATTCATTTTCAAAGTCAGATCGGTTGTATCCGCTAGTGGCGGCTGTGCTTGGGAAGAGAGGTAGTGATTGTTTGCTCGGTATGATTTAGACAATCGATGTTATTTACCAATTTTTCAATAGTGTATCTCAAACAATAGGTTGTTTTTGTTACAAAAATTCAACTATAAAAAAATTCTGATCGGTTGATGCCAAAGCTTCGATATCTTGAAAAAAAAAAAATGACTGATACGGCCAAAACCTGACCACTTTTTCCTGGTTGATTTATTTGATTTTCGAATTCAGGTGCCTAACTTCGAGATCGACGTTAGTCCAACATCGGCGACAGTCATAGTAAGGAATAGAAAAAGAGAGAAAGAGGAAAAGATAAGAGCAAGAAAGGCAGAGAAAAAGAGAGCGAAGAGGAAGAAAAAAGAGGAAGAGAAGAGAGGAAAATAGAGTGGGAGAAAGAGCGAGAATAACAAAAAGAAAGAAAGAAAGAGAGAAAGAGAGAGAGAGAGAAAAAGAAAGAAAGGAAGAGAATGAGAGAAAGTGAAAGAGAGAACGAGAAAGAGAGAAAGAGGAAGAGAGAATGATAAAAAGGGAAAAGAAAGACAAAGGGAAAGAGAGAAATAGAGAAAGAGAGAAAGAGAGAGAGACAGTGAGACAGAGAGATAGAGAGAGAAAAAAAAGGAAAAAAGAGAGAAATAGAGAAACAAAGTAGGAGGTTGTATCCAAGACACGACCGCATAACTGACGTAGAACTACGCACACTATTAACAAATGCATTGTTGTAGGTGTTTCAATAATGAGTCAAAGTCTACTAATGCTTACTTTGTGCTACCTCAACAGTGGGGTAATAAAGACACTGAAAACACGAGCTGTAAAAGCACTTTCACATTCTGTGAATTAGACGGCTGCTACAGATTTAAATTGCTACTATCCAGCACAGATTGCTCGCTTGAGTTGTCAAAAAATTATTACCCTTCAAATATTTGTTTATTTGCCTTGAGAAAAGCATTTTGCTGCTCAAAATTGGATTTGCTGATGGCAACCTTTATGCTGCCTCAGTAGTGGGGCAATAACGGCAGTCTGACGACACACGCTGAGAAGCGAGAAGAACCGCGCTGCTCCTGAGATATGGTGACCAACCACAGGGCAAGTGCTTAATTTGAAGGCAGCCACAGGCGCGACCCGCTGCTATGGTCTGTTACTGCTGATTGCCGACTTCTGCTGCTTCTGCTGTCAACGTTGTGGAGGGTCCATCCAGCTCATCTTCCGACTAATGAATGTAGCTAGTTTTCCCAGAAACACTCTTTTATAGCCGAAGGGTGCTACGTAATAGGCCACGCCCTTCAGTCCAGTTGTCTAATTCTTTAATATTCTTTAGACGAATTATTCCACAATTCGCATTCGATATTTGTTTCCAGCGAATAAACACCGATGGTGCTCTCACACACGCAACGATTTTAACCCGTATTTTATTGCGGCTTGTAACATCAAGCGATTTCGTTTGCTCGTTGTTGCGTGTTGCATCATGTTGCAACTTGGCAGCTGGGAGACAACGGAATTCTGTTAGTGCTGATTGATAGAATCGACTTTATATCAGTACTGCATATTCGAATTAACTGCCTTTGTGAATGCGTTCTAACAGGGCAGTTTGTTATTCAAAATCGGTTATGTTGATCGCAGCCTTTGTGCTGTCCCAACAGTGGGGGTAAACTAAAACTAAATAAACTACAACAGAATTTGATTTCTAGGATCCCGCGAAGAATGTTTGCTTGTGTGGATGGTAGGAAATTTTCACCCTTCAATTACTTGTTTATTTGCCTTGAAAAAGGCATTTTGCTGTTCAAAATCGGTTGCTGATCGCAACCTTTGTGCTGCCCCAACAGTGGGGGAGTTAAGATACACGGACAACATGCACTGTGGAAGCTATTTCAACTTCTGTAAATTAGACGGCCGCGACAGATGTAACTGCTGGAATCCGCACAGAATGCTTGCTTACGTTGTCAAAAATTATTAACTTCCAATGACTTGTTTATTTGCCTTGAAAAAAGGCATTTTGCTGTTCAAAATTGGATTTGGTGATGACGATCTTCTGCTGCCCTAACACGGGGGAATAATGGCAGTCTGGCGACTCACGCTGAGAAGAACCGCGCTGCTCCTGAGACGTGGTGACCAACCACAGGGCTAGTGCTGCTGCTAAGGAAGGACGACTGCTGTTGACAACTTGTCGCTGTCCAGAACTATTATGAGCGGCTTCGGCTGAAACAGGCTCTTATATAGGCCGAACAGCATGTTTTCAATTGCAAGGTATATGATTCTGTCGACCGTGCTTGGGAAGCAATCATATAACGACCAATCAGAGGACGTAATTTTCGTTTAAACAAGGCTTGACAATTATCAATAGTACAATAGTTTGCATAATCAATCAACAATTTTCTGCATTTGGGTGGATGCGTGTATAATTTTCCAAACAATTACTGCAAAAATGAAGGAAATCGGTTGAAAACAAACCGATTTATAAGCATTTAAAAAGGGACATATTTCGTCCCCTTTTCGTTAATAGTTTTCCTATTTACATCCCTATGTGGTAGACTAAAGAAAAACGTAGTTCTACGTCAAAATAAGAAAAAATAGATGGAGAGAGAAAGAGAAATTTTTCGTATCACGCCGAGTAAAGTATTCAAAAAAATTCATAAGGTGGAACTAATTATAATTAAAAAAAAATCATGTGAAAAATAACAGTAACCCTAATTACACTGGTGCTCTGAAGCTCAAACAAGTTACCTTGAAAAGATTATAGCTTTTTAACCATTGCCTAGTGAATGCAGAAGAGGTTCTAAAGTTCATCGGTTCACCACTTCTACGTTTGTTTACGGAACTGCTGGAATGGATGAAAAGTAGTAATCTTTTATTTTAACCAGTTCCAGTGTTTACCAGAAGCCAGAAGCTTTAAGATAGTTTCATGAAAATGAATGGAAAAATATTGTTAAACTCTTTAATATACAAGTTCATTAAGCAGACAATATGTGCAGTAGGGAAATCGAAAAATAAGCATACTAGAAATATGATACAGAATTGGAAAAATATACCGCATCCCGACGGGACTTGAACCCACAATCTCCCAGTCTCCGGCATGGTGTTTTGACCAATTAAACTACGGGAGACGGTGGTACTGTTCCACAATCTATATGCGTATCACATTCCACTGTCGACTTATTCTATTGCTCATCCCTAACTACACACACTGCTGTGCAAGCGTTATTTATAGACTGAAAGGAATGTCTCATCACACACAGAAGAGTCAGCTGATGCTGATAACTCTTATAGACCTGTGTGACCGAGACCAAAGTAAGTCTGCGTCGTGCTTGCAAGTGCGACACAACAACGGAAGGTGCTCCGTACGGCTTAATTTTTCGAACTAAATTTCTATTTTTAACAACGGCTTTTTCTCGTTAACACGCAAGTTCATTAAGCAGACAGTATGTGAAGTAAAGAAAGCGAAAAATAAGCGAACTGGAAATGTGATACAGATTTGGAAAAATATACCGCATCCCGACGGGACGGCTTTTTCCCGTCGGGGTGCGGTATATTTTTCCAAATCTGTATCACATTTCCAGTTCGCTTAATTTTCGCTCTCTTTACTTCACATACTGTCTGCTTAATAAACTTTTTTTTTGTTTATTTTCAAGTGCTTCAATTTTGCTTGAAATTGAAAATATTGGTCACAAGCCAAAAAAAAAAAAGACTCGTATTTTTGGTTTGCCTATTAGGGTGCCTAGTCTTATAATCATCTATGGACCATTTAACCACACATTTTTCCGGAAAGCCCAATTAATAACATTTGCCAGAATATAATACACCTCATAAGTTTTTCTGTTATCATGATAAAAAAAATTAGATAGGGTAATCGCTCCATTATTCATCTCAACAGACAGGTGTACCTATATTCATCTTATTTCTCTCATTTGTTTAATTTACCGTCAAATTTCTACAATTTTTTTAAGTATATCTATTTGCTTCTCGATTTTGTCAAGTGATTGAAAGTTTTACGTTGAAAATAATGTAAAATTCGACGATAAATTGATTAAAAAGGCGTGATGAGATGAATATAGGTACTGAGATGAATATAGGAGCTATTACCCTATTTATTTTTCTCGAAAAAAAAAAGTACATTTTTCATCTTTTTATCTCGATATCTCAGGTACAGTACTTGCTGATGAAACTTGAAAAAAAAAGGCCCTGCCCGGAATCTCCTGCCAGTAAAAAGATAGTAACCAACAAAGCTTAAAATAATGACATTTTTCTCATATTCTTCTTTTTGTTAGGCTTTATCTTCTTTCTTCCACCCAAAAAGCCACAAAATCACTTGTTTTTCTGAAAATCTGATCGATAACGTTTATAAGAATATAATAAACTTAATAGCTTTTATGTTATCACAATAAAAAAAAACTTCAAATATTAGAGCAAAAGAGAAAAAGAGAGATGAAAACCGGAAGGAAGAAAGAGAGAGAGAGAAAAGAAAGCTAAAAGAAGAAAAAGAGAAAAACAGAGGAAAAGACAAAAGGACGAAAAGAGAAAAAGAGAAAAAGAGGCAAAAAGAAAATGAGGAGGAAATAAAAAAAGAGAAAATGAATAAGAGAAAGAGGGAAAGAAAGGGCAAAAGAAAGAAAATAGAAAGAGCGAGAGAGAGAGCGAGTAAGAGAGAAAGAGAGAGAAAAAGAGAAAATGAAAGAAAGTGAAAGAAAGAGATAAAGAGAAAAAGAAAAAAGGGAAAGAATAAAAAGAAAAGAGAGAAAAAAAAAGAAAAAAGGTAGGAGCGGATAAGAGAAAAACAGAAAGGGGAAGAAAGAAAGGAAGAAAAAAGCAGTGAAAGATAGAACGAGAGAAAGAGAGAAAAAAAGGCAGAAAGCGAGAAGGAGATAGAGAGAGAGAAAACAAGACAAAAATGAAAAAAAAGAGAGAAAAAGAGGGAGAGAGAGGAGGAGCAAAGAGAGAGGAGGAGCAAAGAGAGAGGAAGAAAGAGATAAAGTGGGAAAAATGGAAAAATGAAAAAAGAGAAAGATATAGAGAGAGAAAGAGAGAAATAACGAAGAAAGAGAGAGAAGAGAAAAATAGAGAAAGAGGAAACAAGAAAAAGAGAAAAAAGAGAGAAAGAGAGAAATAGAGGAAGAGAAAGAAAGAGAGAAAGAGTGAGAGTATTTTTCGTATTACTTCAAGTTAAATATTCGAAAAAAAAGTATTCTCAAGGAGGATCTTATTGTAATCGAAGAATGTGAAATATAACAACGGCCCAGACAACACTGAATGACAAAATCGAAAAGAAAAGTTGCCCTGAAGCTCAAACAAGTTGCTCTGAAAAGATTAAAGTTTTTTAATCATTCTTGTGAATTTTGGTGAATGCGGGAGGGCGCCAAAAGGCTACAGAGTGAATGCTCGCTTGGTTCATCGCTTTTACGTTGGCTTACGTGAAAACTCATTTGAATTCTCTGAAAATCTACCTTTGCTCAGGGTGCCAAAACTACTGGAATGGATAAAAAGTAATAATCTTTCATTTTTTCCAGTTTGAGCTTCATGATAAAACCAGGGTTTATCATCTTTAAGCTAGTGTCATGAAAATGAATGCAAATGTTTTTGTGATGCTGTTAAATATATTTCTAGAATAAAGTGAACTCCAGGTTTGTCTTAAAATAGCAAAAGTAACACCAGTTTTTGAATCTGGCCGTAAGCCATACTCTAGTAATTTCCGATCTATTTTTACACTTTTAGCATTTGGTAAAATATTTGAAAAATTGCTAGCAAAATAGATTAATGAACATTACTTTAATGACGTTAAATTCCAAATAAATTTCAGTGCGGCTTCAAAAAAGCCCTTTCCTGACAGCGGTTATAGAGCTAGAAAAACTTTAATTCAAGAAAATTGACCTCAAAAAAACTTCGATAAGCTGAACCGAGTAATTCTACAAAAAATTAGAATGTTACGGCATGAGTTGACAAAACCAAAACACCATTAGAAGCTATTTAACAGATAGGCAACAACTCGAAGCATTTAAGTACTCTCAAAGTTTATTGATTTTGGTAAATGTTGGTTCTCCAAGGAAGGAATATTGGTCCGCTTGAATTTTTGTTCACATAAATGATATACGAAACTTGCCTAATTTTGGAAAGATCTAGGTTCTATGTTTGAAATTGTGAAAATACAAAAAACAAAAAAAAAAATCATACAAAATTCAAATTACAGTCCCTCCACAGTTATGGGTCAGCTACAATTATGGGTCACTTTCACGCAAATACGTCTATTCCCACGAAACTGAACAATTTTCATTAGCAGTGGTATTTTTTGCAACTCACTTGTAACCTCATTCATACGATTAAAATGATTAAAAGTTGAAAATGTCACTAAAAACTATATTCTGCTCGGTGCAATAAGTGAAGTGACCCATAATTGTAGTAATGTTACATTTTGCGGTGCACAATTGTGGGTCAGTCCATATTTTGGCTATTTTTATTACTTTTACATGATAATGCATCAAGACTGAATAAAAAAACTTTTTATCAAGCTTTTACAACAATAAGATAACTTGCGTTATGCATTTTGACGATTTTATAGACTAAATGATTTTGAATGCCAAAAGTGACCCATAATTGTGTCTTTTGCTATGTTAGTGTTATGTTTCTTCTCAACCGATTTACACGCATCAACTGCAGTAAAACTAATTACTGATCAAAAGTACTCATCAAAACACAGCGATAGATAGTAAAACATTCGTAGTTGATAACTTTTTCGATTTTATATCCATTTTTGAATATTCAGAAAACACGTTGACTGACTCATAGTTGTAGAGGGACTGTACTTTGCAGAAGTGACAAACATTGAAAATGTTTCATAATACGAGTACTTGAGCTAGGTATAAGACTTCGCACTGGCTTCAAATGTACGGTTGTTTGTACTTGAAGATGTTTCTTAGTTTTGGGGTAGCGTTGGACCACTTAAAAATAAAATAAAAGCGAATTCAAAAACTATTAAAAATAAACAAATCAAAAAACAAATATAGAGAAAATAAAAAATTGATGTAATCTGAGAAGTTATCATTTATGTTTTTCATCAAAATTCATCATTTTCAGTTTCAACATTGGCAATAACTTGAGAAATTCCAAGCACGAACACTAAGAACAACATCGCAGAATTTAAGATGTTACTATGGACTGAATATTTGGTTAGACAAACTTCACTCATTGTACACTGTTTGTTATTTTCATTGTGCAAGAATCAGGGAAATTGAAAGCTCAAGAAAACTTGCAAGTTTCAAATGTTAGATAATATTATTTTGGTTTTTCTTTTATGTTCTTTTTATGATAAAAAACCAATTACATTCAACTTTCTGTTTGATGATACTTTCATCTGATTGGGAATTTTCATGCTATAAGTTTATTAACAACTAACTATTCTTCAACAAAAAATATCCAAGAACTCAATTAAAGGTCCGTTTCAATTTTCAGGTGGATGTATTTTCGGATACGGTTTAAAGTTGAAATTTAGTACTTCATTAAACAGTATAAATATTTCTTCTAACGAATAACTTTCATAATGAGAACTATGAATCCTTAAACAATAAAGAAAAAAACACATTGCGCAATTTCTGTCAAAGATTTCAATAATGATCACAAAAAATAATTTTAGAGATACCAACGCTCAGTTCCAATCAACACGTGAATTGCATTCCTTGAATTCTCTCCGTCAGTTTACTACTTTTACAGCGTTGGTGCATTCCACCCACGCTTTTCCCATGCATAAATCCTTCCGACACCTGCGCTTTGTCTAGCTCAATTAAGCTACAGAACCTAACCTCGCGGAAGCCTCCTTCCGACCGTGCAGGTACCGCAGCAGCCAACGTGGTGCCAGGCAAGTGGCCGTTGCATGCAAATTCCGTACATAGACAGCACCGGCAAGGCAAGTTATTTGCATCTTATTCTCATAATCCCATGCCATTACTTCTGCTGATTACTTATAACAAATTAACACATTTATTGATACTCATTCCAAGGACACGATTTATAGCATTCTCTGCGCAGTTTCCCATCGAGAGGACAATCTTCGAACCTGCTACTAAACCGGTATCGAGTACTCCTCTAAAGGTCACTCCTGCAATTGAAACTGCCGTGGGTTCGAATTAGGTACAAATATGCAAAACTTTCAAATGCTCACGGTTGATGGCAAAGTGCGAACGAGTGATTTGTTTAACTTTGGAACGACAGCCAACCGTTTTGGACCCCTGCACAGAATCCCACACGTGACGGGACTAGCTATCACTCCTTCTCCTGGCAGTAAGGGCGCGCGCAGTGAACCGAGAAAATTGCCTGCGTCCACCTCCGCGTGCGGGACCCATTGGCAATTGACGATTTATTATCTGACTGACACATATCTTGGCCCCACAATCCGTGTGGGGCTCGCCGTTTGTCGCCGCAACTGATTGAATTGCCCGGGACAGGTCTGAGCAATAGACATTCCTGTCATTCCGGCCACTAAACGAATCGAAAGACAAATAAACAAATAGTGAAAAATCGGGGCCATATCCAATGAGAAAGGATTTTCATTGCGCTTTGATTGTGCAACATAATCACAGCGGCCACAAATAGCTAAACGAAGGCAATATAATAAACTGTGGAATTTATCCCGCTTGCGGGTATCGGTTGCGGTTGCGGTTATTATTCGCAATGTCAGAGTCTTGTTGTCCTGCGGAATGCGTCGGCGTCGGCCGTCATAAACTCACTGGAGACGTCAAATTTAGGCAACTGCTGCATGCTTTGAGTTAACAACCAAGTGCACATATGAGCTGCTGCATTTCAGTGGCCGCAAAACTTAACAAGAAAATGAAAATATATCGCTAATAACAGCCACGATGACAGGTGTTGACTGATATAAATTTGAAGCCTAAGGATAGCAGGATATTAATCCATGGGTATGTAGCAATGCAAAACTATGTGGAGAATTTTTCGGTAGCTACTGTACTGTAGTGCACGGTGCCGGTTATCAGTGCAAGCGATTGCAAGTCTCAACACACTTGTGACGGGTTGATTTATTAGATTGTGTCCAGTGGAGACATTTTATGCAGCTTAAATATGTTTGGAATGCTGCTTGCGAGGGGAAAGCAGCATACACTGCTTTAGTTCTTGGTGTAGGTTGGCATACCCCGAAATGACAGTTTAGGTTTATCTACTGCTCTTTATGGGTGTTTGTGGTGCTCGACATAAAAATTAATGGTCCTAATAAACCTGCTAGTCTTGATCGAAAAGCTGCCACGTGTTACAGACATGAGGAATTGGCTGATATCTTATGTGAAAAATTTAACTTGTTTGCAATGATAGTGAAATATTTGGTCTAGATTTTTTTTTTTAATTCTTGTGGGTAAATTATGTATTCAAAGTAGAAATTTGAAGAATGTTAAAAAAATTCCAACTCAAAATGTGGGCAACAGACTCCTGAAATGTAAATCCTAATCCACTTCAAATCCAATCCAAATCCAGTTCAAATCTAATCCAAATCCGATCCTAATTTAATCCAATCCAAATCCAATCCATATTCAATCCAAATCAAATCCAAATCCATTCCCAATCTAATCGAAATTCAATCCAAATCCAATCCAAATCCAATCCAAATCCAATCCAAATCCAATCCAAATCCAATCCAAATCCAATCCAAATCCAATCCAAATTCAATCCAAATCCAATCCAAATCCAATCCAAATCCAATCCAAATCTAATCCAAATCCAATCCAAATCCAATCCAAATCCAACCCAAATCCAATCCAAATCCAATCCAAATTCAATCCAAGTTCAATACAAATCCAATCCAAATCCAATCCAAATCCAATCCAAATCCAATCCAAATCCAATCCAAATCCAATCCAAATCCCCTCCAAATCCAATCCAAATCCAATCCAAATCGAATCTAAATCCAATCCAAATCTAATCCAAATCCAATCCAAATCCAATCAAAATCCAATCAAAATCCAATCAAAATCCAATCAAAATCTAATCAAAATCCAATCAAAATCCAATCAAAATCCAATCAAAATCCAATCCAAATCCAATTAAAATCCAAATCCGATCTTCATTTAATCCAATCCAAATCCAATCCAAATGCAATCCAAATCCAATCCAAATCCAATCTAAATCCAATCTATATTCAATCCAAATCCAATCCAAATCCAATACAAATCCAATCCAAATCCAATCCAAATCCAATCCAAATCCAATCCAAAAACAATCCGAATCCCCTCCAAATCCAATCCAAATCCAATCAAAATCCAATCCAAATCCAATCCAAATCCAATCCAAATTCAATCCAAATCCAATCCAAATCCATTCCAAATCTAATCAAAATTCTATCCAAATCCAATTCAAATCCAATTCAAATCCAATCCAAATCCGATCTTAATTTAATCCAATCCAAATCCAATCCAAATCCAATCCAAATCCAATCCAAATCCAATCCAAATCCAATCCAAATCCAATCCAAATCCAATCCAAATCAAATCCAAATCCAATCCAAATCCAATCCAAATCCGATCCAAATCCCCTCCAAATCCAATCCAAATCCAATCCAAATCCAATCCAAATCCAATCCAAATCAAATCCAAATCCAATCCAAATCCAATCCAAATCCAATCCAAATCTAATCCAAATCCAATCCAAATCCAATCCAAATCCAATCCAAATCCCCTCCAAATCCAATCCAAATCCAAAGGTTATTTTTTTATTCAGTCTTATATATTTTGTGTAAAATTTATTCTTGAAAAACAGGAGAGAAAGTCGACTCGTCTTATTAGTAATTTTAAATTGATTTTGGAATATCAAATCACGTGAAGTTGCAGAATTGTTTATAATTATCTTTTCTAACGAAGTTTTATTTGACTCCAATCCCATAGGTAAGTTAGCGCCATGTCTACTTGTATTAAGGTGAACTCTTTAAGCTGTCTCTAAAAAAATGCAAATGTCCCACCTTCAAATCGAAACTGCAATGACCCACAATTAATTCGTTATCCATGACAACAATCAATCCACCCCCGTCGTAGCCAAACGGCACCCGAACCAACTAGGTATACGGCAAAGCCATCGACCGAAAATCCATTTTGACGCAAAGCTGCACCAATCCGGAACGGTAACGATTTGCAGCATTTGCAGGCTGTGCATTGCACACCGATGGACCGACATTCCCCTCGAAGGTCAACTGCAAGTGCTGTTGGTGGACAAACACGATCGAAGCGGATACGGCGACAAGCGACCGAATGCTGATTTTTTTTTTCATTTTGTGCCTGACTGCGTGGGAGCAAACCGTTTCCACAATCTACTCTTCACCGCTTTGATCGCCCACTCTCTAGATTGCACTGGTAGAATATTTTTAGTCACTGCACTCGACATGGGCCAACTGCAACAGCTGATCTGTTATGAAAAAAAAAAAAAAGATACTTGATGGCGTGAATGGCGAGATTCGGTGGGAGAGTAAAGTAGGAAATATTGCACACAAAAGATTAATGATGCAGGTTTGTTATAACCGTTGCTGACCAGTCACACCACCAACCGCCGCCGAACGACTTGTGGAATGTGTCGATTTCACCCCTCCGGGCTTCTCTTCCGTTTACACATCATGAATTACAGGTTTATTATGGTTATTGTCTCTTGAAACCTAAAGCAGTACAGTATTTTTTGCCCACACCTCGGCACAAAGCCAATCGATTGAGAGGTCCATATTGACAGGTTTGAAATATACAGCTTCGTTACGATGTTTATTACCGGTTGGATTAAATTTTGAAAATCCATTTCGCGCCTGGTGCAGTTTTGTTCGCAGCTATTAATAAAATGCAAGCTATTCCGAGCGCATGGCACTTAATGCCATCCAGCTTGAGGTTTGTTTGGAAAAACTAACTGCGCTGTTGCACAATCCGCACTGCACCCACGGTCGATTCGCGAAGCAAATCGACTTAAAGTGCAAAAGAAACAAGCATTGATCGATGGATTCTGACATGTTTTGTGAATGGCCTCATTCAGCGTCCACTTTGCAGTTCAGGAATGATGGTGAGCGCTGGCTGGGGACGTTTGTAGTCGATCCAGCAGACTGACCTTCAACCGTTGCTAATCAGCCGCTCGTCGTCGCTGTAGAGCGTTCTTAGAGTTTTAAGAAACATTGCGGATTAACTGATGAACATCGTTCATTCGAGTCACTATTTGTACCGACGCCAACATGCGCATTTGTTTCGCTCCGACAGATTTTATCTGCAGTGTTGGGATGTGTTTCCTGTTAATTCAGTTTGCTGCACAATCTAGCTCATAGATCATTTCCGATTGAGAAGAACGAAGTTAGTAGAAACTATGTAATTGGATTTGAAAACAGTACTTAATTTCTTCTGAGTCAAAATAAATTAAGTATAGATGGAGAGAATTTAGAAGTTGCATAATTATACACGCAATCATATTTTGTTCATGTTAGTTTGAAAACTGTGAGAATCACGCTAATAGTTTTGTATTAACATTATTTCAAGAATAAATAAAGGATTTTGGATGTAAAAGATAAAAGACAGATTTAGATTTGACAAGGTTTGAATTGAGTATGACTTTCAAAATTTTTGACCGTTTTACTTTCAGTTGTTAGCTCTTTGGCTTCTTTATCAGTCCAATTTTTACATTCAGTCTGTAAATTTTCGTTAATTGGTTTTTGAATTAATAACTCTTTTCGATATATTCAATTTTTGAAGTTTTTTTCTGTGTGACTTCATTAATTTTTTAACTAGTTGCGTAATTTTGTCTCTGACCTTTCTGATTGTTTAATTTGACTTTTCAACTTTTGAAATATTTTACTTTTTGAATACCTATTCTTTGAGAGTTCAACATTATGATTTTTTGGGTTTGTTTCATTTTGCGGTCTTTTTCAAACGTTACGCTCGTGATTTTTTCGATTATTTACTTTGTGTTGGTCTACATGACTGACATTTTGATTCATTGATTGGTTGGTACCACATGTACTAACTGGCATCAGTTTGTTTGTATAAATGACCCGCATAGTGTCAAAATATCATAGAAACTTATTAAGAACTTTCTATGATAAAAATGATAAAACTAATTTTTTGTGTTGAGAGATCGAGGAATGGTTTTTGGCAAACTTTTAGAACATATAAAATATGAATTTTTTTTTCTATCATCATTGGATAGTTGTAGAATATTTTATGTGGAAATTAAAATTTAGTTTTTTGTTGGGTGCATTTTACAAAAAAGGATTTTTCAACGAAATCATTGAGGCACACCATAAACCTCCAGGACTGTTCCTTGCAGAGTTATATGATAGCTTAGATAGTACTTTCGTTACCTTTAATAATGAATTGGGTAAAAAAATATCGCTAAAAGTTTGCATTATTACTCTACTCTAATACCCCGTTCACACTACACCGCATATCACCTGATATCAGGCGGTTCGTGCTATGGAGGCCATATCTCATACAATCGAGCTTCTATCACATATCACCTCGGCTATATGATGTTGCGATTACCATGTTCGAAAACCAATAAAATCCAGTTTTGCAGCAGTTGGTAACACGGTCAAATTAAACGATATGCGACGTAACCCTACAAATTTCGCAATTCCAATTCGGGACTACCAAGCCTTCAAAATCTCTTCTAACTTCGTAGTTCCGAATCAGCTGTCATGATGTTATGTTTTGTTTTGCGTTTTCTTTTGTCAATTACCTGACTAAATAAAGCAAATGTCGAACCATACCATCTCACTGTATTGTGAACAGCCAAAGTGATATCCGATATCATCTGGCGATATCACGTGATATGTGACATAGTATGAACAAGGTATAATAGTATTCAACCATGGATGGTTACAAAAATTGCACTTGAAGTTACATGACACCGGCGCTGTTATTAGAAGGTTGTAAAAATAAGACGAACACACGAGGTAACCGCGTGTCTATATCGTGTCTATATCGAGTAAATCCAGATTTAGAGAACCGGGAACTGGGATGTGGAGCAGAGACAGGTTTCGCTATTAAAGTTGCGTCTGATGCAGTCCACGCTATTTAGAAAATTAATGCTTGATATAAACACGCACTGTATGAATTGGTTACCTTGTGTGTTCGTCTTATTTTTACAATCTTCTAATAACAGGGTGCGCCGATGAGTTACGCATATTCAATTTCAACAGAGTCAGTATAAAAATGTACGATTATGCATAGCATATTTGATCTCCCGTGTATTGCCCGCGATTGACTAGAATCAGCTGAAATTGCACAAACAACCGTCAAAATGGTGCCTAGGAGTAGCAAGCCATTTTCAGTGTACAATTCCTGGTGATTTTTCTTTTCACTGGTCAATAACGTAGCTGGCCACGTCCAATGCAGATCAATAGGGGAAGGGATGTCGGGAGTGTTAGTTCAATATTTGTTGCCAAGGTTGCATATTCAATTTCAGGGTGTCAATTCCATTTAATTTGCCGCGTGCCGATAGCTCGCTCCACAAGTACAATTTTCAAATTTGACGTACGACAAACTTGCAGTCCTAAAGTAATGCTACAAGTTTGTACTAAGTACTCTAAAATTGAATATGCAACCTTGCTTGTTGCTACTAGAGACCGAGGAATCCTCTGCATCATCCACAAGTATCAAAGGAAGGAATTAATGTTAGTGGAAGGAATTGATCTGGATCCATCGAGGTTGATGGTGCGATGTTTTGTACACAAATTCGCGCCCAATATGGTTACTTCTCGGTCTCTGGGCAACCGGCCACCAGAAGACGATATAAATGAAACCGCGCGACGATCGCTGCATGCAGGAGAATCGAAGTTTCTAGTTATGTTCGGCAACCTACAAATCGTAACAATTTGTATCACACCAAACAATATAATCCCGATATTTATTGCTAATAATTACGATATTTTGTCGCGATTATTCTAATTTTTTTCGTCGCGAATAATTAACTTACTACGATATTTATCGAACGAACGGAACCTACTCTGAACCGCAACGTGCTGGAATAGAACCAACGGGCGGGCAGTATTCAAATAAATGATTTGGTACACCTCGGAAGTAACAACACATCGAAAATCCTTAGATGAACAAAGCTCACCCAGGCCGAAGACGCGTTTGCACCGGAGCATTATCCGCGACCGCTCTATTTCCTCTTACCGACTCATACGCACAGGGACACGGTGTTTCGCGCCGATTATTTTTTACTTCTCGAATAATTAAACTAAGATACCTACTGAGAATAAAAACTGGCAAAGTTTCATGCATTCACAGCTCGAAAATTTATGAAAATGCAAATATGCATATCGAACAAAACAAAGTTCTGAGTTGTGATACAAAATGCCCAAACAATCGCAATCAGAATTTAGTTGCCATGTCGGCTCACGAGATTTCAACATAATTAAATAAAAGATGTCTATGTGCTTAAACATTTGTTCAAAAGCTGCAAAAATCATAAAACAAGGGCATAAAACTGGACAAAACGTCCGCAATCGTCCGGTCAGAACACGAACGATAAACTTCGAAACGGCTAACTAGCAGCGCAGACAGGATGTTTAAAGTATCGACGTCAGTCCAATGCGCACACAAGATGCAACGCAAGAAAATTAAACATCGAACATAACACATAAAGCCGATCATGCTCCTGCCCACGCCCTTTACACACACTGCAAGCGATCACGCACGTGAGAGAACTTCAAAAACGAATTGTTAGAAGCTTCAGAGAAAATAAAACTCCCTCTCCATCGCTGTTCGAATCTGATGAAAAAAAGGTTGCGTGCATTTGCATGCAAAAAACATCTTGTGAGTGAAAAAAAAAACACGAGCTGTATGATTTAGGAATTAGAAGTATATATGATCTTCATCGAAAGTTTGTTGAATATCAATTGAAAAGATATTTTGAAGAGAAATTAAAAAAACAGCAACAATATAACTAAAGCTATGCAAGACTCTTCAAGCTCTTCATACAGCTATGAAAAGTTGGCCATAGAATTATTATTCACGAAAGATCAGATGGGAAAAAAATAATAAAGGGAGGATCTTCAGTGGAGAGACGAAGACCACTACGGACGGAACCGTAGATTTCATGCATCCCACCTATGCTGAATATTTTGCAGCAAATATGATTGTTGGTACTCTTGAGAAAAAAGGTTATCGCTCCGAATACAAAGATATGCACCACTTTTTTCTGTTGTAAATCTTAAAAATTTTAACGTATAAAACGCAAAAAAAATATTCGAAAAACATATGGAAATTGTCAGTTACGTTGTGCTAAAATAAAATGGATGAATTCATATTTTTCTAATTCACGACATATCAATATTTGTTTGCTAACGTGCTGCTTTCTGCAGCTGTTAACATGGCTGAAAACATGACTTGAAATAGGTTCTTTCAACAACATTGCAGCGCAACCATTCACCGTATAAACATTGTAGATAGATATTATAATTTATTTATCTAACGATACTCATATGATGTGAGATAAATTAAAATAAATTATAAAATACAATAAGATGTATTAAGGCATGTAAAAAAGATCTCGGTAGACTGCCTGAAACTGTCAAATTTTTAAAGTAGAACACGAAAAAAAACTATAAAAATGGATTCGAAAAACATATGGCAACCATTGACTGAGCGCCTCTACTGATTGCCCCTATATCCGAAGGTAGATGGCGCTCAAAATCTCTCCAATGAGCCCAAGACAAAATCCTAGAACCGATTTTTTTCGATCTGTTTTCAATCTTTCTGAAGTGCGACTTAAAAACAAACAAAACACAACTAATAAAAATGCTACTAATCCGTTTCACGATATACGCTGGCACATTTCTTCACTTTTCCGGGTAGCAGTAGAACCTAAACTTGACACTTTGACCAATCACAGTAGTTTTTTCGCGAAGAAACAACATTTTTACTAAAATTATACAAAGAGCAAAATCGCGCACATCATCCAGTTGGCCCTGTTGCCAGTCCTCCTCTATTGGTACGAATTAGTATAAAAATGTACGATTATGGTACAAAAACAGCGCGTTGGATTGGTATCATGCTCTTTGTGATAAATTTTCGACATTGTTATGTTTAACTAGGAAAAAACACCAAAAAAAAGTTCAGAGTGAAAATATCAAAATATGCCAAGGTTCATAACTTTTTGTTTTTGCCTTTCTCCTAGAAAGGTATAGCAATCACTTGCAAAACCGAACATATAAAAGTGCTCCAAAGGGCCGAATGGCATATATCACTCGACTCAGCTCGACGAGCTGAGCATTATCTGTGTGTGTATGTGTGTGTGTGTGTGTGTGTGTGTGTGTGTGTGTGTGTGTGTGTGTGTGTGTGTGTGTGTGTAGGTGTGTGTGTAGGTGTGTGTGTGTGTGTAGGTGTAGGTGTGTGTGTAGGTGTAGGTATGTGTGTGTAGGTGTAGGTGTGTGTGTAGGTGTAGGTGTGGGTGTGTGTGTATGCATGTGCAGATTTTTATTCTTTCTCACTTTTCTCAGAGATGGCTGGACCGATTTTCATGGAATTAATTGCAAATGAAAGGTCTTGTTGTCCCATAATACCCTATTCAATTTTATTGTAATCAGATTTTTAGTTTAGAGGTTTTGTATCAAAATGTAAAAATCACGAAACATCTTTATCTCTAGAACCTAATGTCTCTCAGAGATGGCTGGACCGATTTTCATAAAATCAGTGTCAAATGGAAGGTCAAGTTGCCCCATAAGACCCTATTAATTTGTTTTGCAATCGGACTATCACTTTGCCTGTTATGTTTAAAAATGTGAAATCCAGCTATGAAAAGGAACATATTCCGAAGACTACTTGAATTCACTCACTTTTCTCAGTGATGGCTGACCCGATTTCCACAAAATTAGTGTCAAATACTAAGTCTATCTGCCTCATAACACCCTATTGAATTTTACTATCATCGAACTTTAACTTCGTCTGTAATATACCGATAATGATGTTTTACTTCAGTGGCTCGAATCGAATCTACCATTAGTGAAAGCGCCAGTTTTTCCACCATGGGCCAATTCGCGTCTGCGAGAATTAAAACGTGTACGCAATCGATGGCGACAAAAATATCGTCGTACTGAAACAGTCGATACTAAGTGTATTTTCAAGCGATCGAGTGATGATTATCGTCGGTTGAATGCTGGCTTGTACAAATCGTACGTCATGCTAGTTCAGACAGACCTTCGAAGAAATCCCAGAAACTTTTGGAATTTCGTTAAGTCTAAACGAAAATATGCTACAATTTCCACAAATGTACGCCTCGATGATCTAGAATCTAAATCTGATCCTGACACGTTTGAAATGTTTGCACAGTTATTCGCCTCTGTGTTTGCTGATAATACCGCATCTGATCTCGACGCTGAGGCTGCTGCTGAGTCTGTTCCTGTCGATTTGGTTGACCTTGATTTATTCCACATCTCCGCAGACATAATAAAAGCTGCTGCAAAAAAATTGAAACATTCGTACTCTGCAGGACCCGATGGAATCCCGGCAGTTATAATAAGTCGTTGTGTACACGCTTTAGCTGAACCCTTACGCCATATTTACAACAAATCTTTTGAACAAGGCAAGTTTACCACAGTTTGGAAACATTCCTACATGTTCCCGATATTTAAAAGCGGGGTTCGTCGAAACGTTAGGCACTACCGTGGCATTACTAGTCTTTCTGCTGCATCAACACTGTTCGAAATAATCGTGAGTACGTTTATGCTCTTACGTACAAGGAGTTATATCTCTAGTGACCAACACGGTTTTATGCCTGGCCGCCCAGTAAGTACGAACTTGCTTGACTTCACTTCGACTTGTATATCGCACATGGAACAAAAAGCTCAAACCGACGTAATCTATACAGGTTTGAAAGCAGCGTTTGATCGGATTGACCATAACATATTATTAAAAAAATCTCACGGCTTAGTGCATCGCAGAGGTTTGTCGGTTGGCTTAGTTCATACTCATGTGACAGACGTTTCTTGCTATAAGATGTTGGTTGTAAACTAGTGTACGCAGACGATCTTAAGCTGTATTTGATAATACGTTCCATCGACGACTGTTGGCGGCTACAAGGGCTTTTGGACAAGTTAGTTTATTGGTGCCGCAAAAACTGGCTGACGGTCAGCATTAGTAAATGTCAAGTAATGACCTTTTACCGCAAAGTGGATTCAATATTATTCAACTATCAAAATGATAATCAAAACCTAACAAGAGTAAACCACGTCAGTGACCTTGGAGATGTAATGGATACGAAACTTACGTTCAATCTGCATCGTACTAATATAATCGCTAAAGCCACGAGAGAACTTGGTTTTGTTTCGAAAATTGCTCGCGACTTCAGGGACCCCCATTGCATGAAGGCGTTGTATTGTGCTCTCGTTCGGCCACACCTCGAAAATGCTAGCTTGGTTTGGTGTCCTCAACAACTAGTTTGGAATTTGCGACTTGAGCGAGTGCAGAAAAGATTCGTGCGGGTTGCGTTAAGAAATCTTCCGTGGCGTGACCCGATTAACCTGCCTCCATATCCTGACCGTTGTCGTCTTCTTGGGATTGACACATTGCAACGGCGCAGAGAAGTTCAACAAGCGGTGTTCGTAGCTAAGGTTCTGAACTCTGAAATCGAATCACCAAATATCCTTTCGGAATTGAATCTCCGGGCTTCACAGCGTCTTCTTCGTTCTACTGGACTGCTACAACCTAGCTTTCACCGTGCTAATTTTGGATTTAACGACCCGTTAGCTTGCTGTATTCGATCATTCTCCAAAGTGGAAGACCTTTTTGATTTTGGCACAACATCACAAAATTTCGCAATGAGAGTTCGGCGTAGTTTTTAAGTTAAATTGACAAGAGCACATTCATTAGGACTATTTTTGTCAGATGATTTTTTACAAATAAAGAAATAAAGAAATAAATGTGAAAATCACGGAACTTCATTATCTCAGAAAATACACAACCGATTTGATCAATATTATTATCAGATGAGCGGGTTAGTTTAGGGTTAACTGATGAATTATGACTGAACACGTGGTTTCAAAGTTTGACTGCCTTATACGTTAACATTTCATTTGATTAATCGAACTTAAGCAACCGTTATGTATTAAATTGTTATTAAAACAACGAAAGTCTATTATCTCAAAGATTACACGACTCATTTGAACATTACTAGTGTCATACGAACGGATCAACTCTTAAACTTACAAATAACAAACTTCATAACAATTTGATATGTGGCCTAAAAGTTATAAAAAGAAGAGAAATTCAAAGACTAGTTAGGGGCCGTTCAATAATTTCGTAAGCAAATAGGGGGGGGGGGGTAATTTTCTTACGTTTTCTTACAAGGGAGGGAGGGGGGTTAAATAATTATTTTACGTAAGAAAAACATTGTTCAAAAAATCATGTTCATGAAAGTATGGACAATAAAATTCATATAAAGAAAATTACAGAAAAACGATTAACTCGAATTAATTAAAGAAGAGGAAACGAAGTATTGTGCTTGCTTCAGGATAATTAAACTAAAATAAAAATCTATATATGCTGCCAGTAGGATCTTACTAGATGGAGGGGGGTATCCAAAAATCTTACGATGTCTTACAAGGGAGGGAGGGGAGATTGAAAAAGTGAAAAAATATGCTAACGTAATTATTGAACGGCCCCTTAAAACTATACCTGCTTTGATCGATATATGTGGCCTCAACGTAACTTAAATGTGTTATAGTATTATTTGTACGTTCCCGGTATCGCTCGTGATTAAATTGTTCGAAATTAAGAGTCATTTCGCTGTTTCTTAAGCAGGTATTAGAAGAAGCAAATATTTGCTATTTTTGGTACGATTTTTATTTGCACAAAATTAAATCTGTATTAAAAAATAGCAAATATTTGCTTCGTCTAATACCTGCTTTAAGCACTAACATTACGTCAAATGTCATATTTTATACTTCAATTACAACATCAATATTTTGGAACCCAAAGAGTGAACATACATTGATTGGATGAAGCATTCAGTCTATTCTCTAAACTGTTGTTTTTGCAGCTTTCTGCAGCTTTTCGAGAAATTTTATTTTCAAAAAGTGCATTTTTTTATCTAAAATGTCCTAAGCCCTATGAAAAAGATTAAAATTTTCCCAAGGTATGTTCGGCAGAATGATGTATTTTTTAAATATAAAAAAATGTCTAGAACACAGTATGCCTTTAAAATCACTTCAGAAAAAGTTATTTAGTATTTTTCGATTTTTAGAAACTTCAAGGATGTCTGCGTATAAAACTACATGTATGTGGTCAATTTTCAAGAGATAGAACCAAAATGTCTTCAGCACAGTTTTTCTACATAAGATTGTCTACAACTTTGCTGAAGACTTCGTTTTGATTCGATAAGTAAATAAAAAAATAAAATTTTTATCTCACTGTTAGGTAAATTAATCAAAAATTTATTTACACCAAAAGATGCCCCTTAAGATCTACAAAAACTTTTTCGAACTACAACTAGCATTGAAATGGCATTTTTATACTCAAAAGGCTGACGATCACGTTTTTCGCGTTTCAATAGTTTGAACATGCACTGTGGAATAGTTTGCACTGTGCACTGTGCAATAGTTTGAACATGCTACAAACATCTATTCTTTATTTGCCTCAATGACCGGACATAAAGGTTATCTTGAATCTATCAAAATCAAATTAAGACATGACCGCATTCAAGAGATTTTTTAGCGGAAACTCAGTAACCATTCACAATCAACATGAATACAAAAAAAATAAACTACAAATCACTCAACCATTTAAACATTGCCCAAAAAATTATCTTGGATCATACTCCCCACGACTGTTAAAACCATTATAACCCTCTAGTACCCAAATTAATTTTCAGACGGACTTCGAAAAAATCACTTTGAAACTTTATAGACATTTTTTAAGTATTGATTGAAGCTTTTTAGAGATTTAACTGAAGACCGTCTAGAGGCGGCACTGGGCACTAGAGGGTTAACCAGTTAGTTGAATTACTTAAATATTTTCGTTGGGGTTTTCTCGTACAATACATATCAAATATAAGCTGTTTACTTGCTACATTTGAGTTTTGGACCTAGTTTTATGGATGGAAGATTTTCGGCTATTTAGTCTGTTTAGAGCAGCTGAACAATGATTTGCTCCAACGTTTCAATAATATATTTCATCTTTATCAAGAATTCTGAATATTTTTCATAAACTATTCGTTTTATTCTATATATAAATTGTATATTGTGTTTAACTTACAGAAACTATATCGTTTGTTGTCATTTGTATGTATGCATGTAGTGATCATTTATGATAAGTACGCCAACAGGTGAAACTTCGGACGCATTTGTGACGTTGGATAATCTGAATCAAGATGACAGGCTCTCGAAAAGAAGAAATATGTTTATAGATTGACAAATATTGCCAAAAAAACCAAAAATTGCAAATATAAAGACTTCGAGTACTGCTTACGTGAACGGTTTGTACCATATTTTGTTCACAGCTTTTATCTCATTATTTTTTGTTGTAACTTCTCGTCTTTTTGACTTTCGACTTTCAGGTTTCAACATTTCAACTGGAACAATTCAATGTTTCTGCTTATTAATTTTTGATGTTTGGTTTCACGAAACCAACTTTGAATGTTCAGCTTCAAAACTTGATATAAATCTTTCCAAGTTGCATGAACACAACTGATTTATAATATCGTTCAGGATTAGGATGTGATTTTTCTTCAAAATAATAAATAAAGTCAACCAATAAGCGACATCTCCCCAAGGATAGAAACTCGAAATTTATTCAGCAGAAAATCGTAAGGATATCTCGAATAACACCGGTTATCCATGGTAGGTTAGAATATCGCAACCGGTATTAGTTTTCAATCCAAGACTCAAACCAAATTTAAAAAAAAAACTTTTCAAATGCTTTTTATAGCAATTCAAGCTATCTATTTTCTATTTCTCTTTTTGTAAGCTCACCTTGCCCAGACTACCCTACGATTTCACCGTCAACCCTCGCTCTCAGCGCTGTGCATTCAACCGACACAACCCTCCCTTATAATGAGTAGCACTAATTGAGAAAGCATCGACGGAAAATTAAATCCTGTCCCTTGTCGCATTCTCGCTCGTTGTTGCATGCAGCAATATTGAAACCCCTCCTCTTCCTAGCACGCATCTTGCTAAGAATGCCTTCGTTGTCGCAGTCTGGGTGCTCATTTGGCAATTAATTGCCGCTCGGTGCAGAACGATTTCGCTTTGATCCTTTCCGGTGAAAGCGGGTGACTTCGAGTTTAACTGCTGAACGCAGGTGACGAACCTTTGTCCACAATTGCAACCAATCACTTTCCGTGTCAAAACCACTCAGTAGTAGGTAGATAAGAGTCGACACGGGAACGGTTAATGAGTTTATTACGGCGGCCGATAAAGTAATCTTCGCCGCCGCATGAAAGCCTTCGAAAGTAATCTTCGATAACTGCGTGTGTTGGATGCAACCAGATCGATCCGGGAAGGCCGTGTGATGTAAATTAATTTTAATTAGTGTTGAAAAGTGGTTTCATGATTTCTGCCGCCAAAGTGACCGCTGCCGAAGTTGGCCCAACCGCAAGCAAACATCACTGCAAATGGCATTTCGTTCATCGTCGTCGTCATCGCCGCTGTTGTGCTTTTGGAGCTGGCAGCCTTCGAATATGGAATTTACCACACTGCTCGTGCCCTGCTTTGTTAGCCGCGCGCCCGCGCGTGAAAACGGAACACAGCATGCCGATAAGTGTTCGCTTCAGTTAGTTGGAGATTATTAAGAACTTTTAATTAAGTGGAAAGTTTGTGTTGTTGTTTTTTTCCTCTCATGTGTTGCCTTGTGTGAGTTAGACAGTGGCAATTGCTGTGACAACGAATGCGAACTATTTTTTCCCGCTGCTTTCCAGTAGCCTTTTGAAGCTAATTAAATTTTTATGATAATTTGGTACGGTTGCGGTTGGCGATAATCAGCGTGTCGTTCGTATTGTACGTATTTCAATTGGAATGCGACGAACCAATGTGCACCTGTCTGAACCCGTGCTGAGCATGTTGCGAATTGTGATCATTTCACTCGATTATCAACCACGTCACATTTGGTGTTGTTTGGCTGACGTCGCGTGTTGCGAAGGATGCCGATTTTTATGATTCCTTTAAAAGAACTCTTTGGATATTTGTTGGATGAACTGATGTGTTGTGCTTCGAAAAGGTAAAATTTAAAAGTTGAATTTACCAAATTTGACTTTCACTGTTCTTTATTAAAATAGCCATTACCAAAAGCCTCATTACATGAGGTAAATAATTTTGGACGTCCTGCAGACTGCTATTTGTTCCCAATTTCAATTTACTTACATAAAATAAATTCGTTTGACCGTTTAATTGTTCAGACGTCATGTTTTATGTTCCGGAAAAAAACAACACTTCCAAAAAATTATTTGTGTCATTGCACGATTATTTATTCCACGTCCAGCTGCCTCATTTGTCTTAATTATGATCGACTTGTCATGTTAAAATTATTTTCACATAACTGGTAACCTTAGCGTACAACCCGCTGCAGTACGGCCCGACCCAATTGCATATCATTTTCTGATGCATTTACCGTATCCCCCGACAACCCGGTTCTGGTCAACTGAATATGCAAACCAGGCAAAAGAAGTGCAAGTAGGATGCGCGGAAAAAACACACCAGTCATCACTGATCGTTTTTCCTGCGCTAATATTAAGTGCTGCGCGAGCAAATGAGTATTCTTTAAAATAAAATTATACGATCAGCATCACGCAGCGATGTTTTCTTGAAAACAATGTTGGGGCTAATTGATGCGGCTTTGTTCGCACCCGAACGTACACTCTCGTATTTCAATTATGGCTTTCCAACGTCAGGATGAAACCAATAATAAGTACATCCGTTGCTTTATTGTTGTCGTTGTTTTTTCTTGTTTATCTCCAATCAGCAAATAATGTTGCACAATTCATCAACAACTCATAACAAGAAAATACTTTTTCAGTTGGAGTCCATTTCCACAAGCAGAACGCTTATTACGAAATAATTACTTGCGATTAGAATTCATGGAAAACGATACCTATAATTATTAGTCCATCACAGAGCTTGACACAACATTGTAGCCAATTAAGGAGACTCGAGGAGACGAGACTCGAGAATACAGAAGCGCAAAGAGGTTAACTTTCTCATTAAAACTTGTTATACCCGTTAAACCAAATTAAACCTGTTGAAACCTCATTTATTGCTGGAAAACAAACTGTTTTCGTTTTAAAAGTTAATAAATTCTTTAGTTTCGTTTTACTGCAGAAAAAAATCTAACAAAAAAAAAAAATGATTTTGCAGTAAATCCACTTCATTGCAGTTTTTTTTTCAGAAACCTTACCTTACCTTACCAATCAGATGAGAGCCGTGGTGGTTCGTGATGTATCAAGAAGTTGTCGCCATGTTGTTCGGTTTTGGGCTGTGTTTCGGCAGTTCCCTAGGCGTATTATTACCCGTAAGTCTCCTTCGATCTGGTCGAGCCATCGTGCACGCTGCGCCCCTCTATTTCTGGTGCCGGCAGGGTTGCTGAAGAGAAGTGATATTGGCATCTTTACGACGTGACCGGCCCACTGCAAACTATTAACTTTCGCCAGGTGTGCAATGGGGTTTTCTCTAAGTAGCGCGTGCAGCTCGTAGTTCATGCGCCATCGCCATTTTCCGTCGTCCGTCTGTACTCCACCGAAGATAGTCGGCAGCACCTTCCGTTCCAAAACTTCAAGGGCATTAAGGTCCTCCGCGAAAAGCGTTGTTGTCTTGGATCCGTAGAGGACTACTGGTCTTATTAGGGTTTTGTACAGCGTCAACTTCGTGCGTCGTCGTACTGGACTCGATCGAAGTGTCTTCCGAAGTGAAAAGTAGGCACGATTTCCAGCCTGGATGCGTCTCTGGATCTTTCTGCTGGTGTTATTGTCGGCGGTCACCAGTGACCCCAAACACACGAACTCGTCGACCACCTCAAGCTCATCGCCGTCTACAGAGACATGAGTTTGGAGGCTTATTTTGTTCTTCTTGGAGCCTCTCGTTTTAGACGCATTTATTCGCAGTCCGATTCGTCCGGCGTAAGCTTTCAGTTGGGCGCCGTCGCAAAGTTACATGTTATGATATCAAAGTCATCCGCGAAGCCCAGAGGTTGAACGCGCTTCGGATCATACCCTCAAGGGCGATGTTGAGTAGCAAACAGGAAAGTCCATCACCTTGTCTTAACCCTCTGCGCCACTCAAAGGGACTCGAGAGTATCCCCGAAACACACACGTAGCACATCACTTACGCCATGGTGGCTCTGATCAATCGAGTCAGTTTATCCGGAAATCCGTTGTCGTGGATGATCTGCCATAGCTGTTCTCGATCGAGTGTATCATAGGCCGCCGTGAAGACGATGAAGATGTGATGCGTGGGCACGTTGTACTCGCGATATTTCTGTATTATCTGTAGGATCGAGAAGATCTGGTCCGTAGTGGCACGGGCTCCCATGAAACCCGCTTGGCCCACGAACCTCCTGGTTAAAGGTGATAGACGACGGAACAGAATCTGTTGGAGTATTCTGTAGGTGGCATTGATAAGCGAGATACCGCGATACTTGCGGCACTTCAGCTTGTCACTCTTCTTGTAGATGGGGCAGACAACTCCCTCATTCACTCGTCTGGTAGTTTTTCCTCCTCCTAGATTCTGGAAATAACCCATTGCAGCGCTCTAGCCAGCACCTCTCGCTTCTGTTTACTGTATCGCTATTCAGGTGTCTATCGAAGTACTCCGTCCGTGTCGTTGCACATGTCTCGTCGCGGCACATAGCCTCTTCGAGACTGGTCTCATAGAACCTCCGCGTATCACTGGCACGGTACAGTTGCTCCAGCTCCTCATGTTCACGATCCTCTTGCTGGCGAATCTTTCGTTTGAGAATCGTGGTCATGTCGTTTCGTGCCCGTTTATAATAAGCCTTGTTCTTTCTCGTTGACCTAGCCAGGTATATCGCCCAAGCTCGGTTCTTCTCATTCACTGCTGCCTGGCACTTCCTGTCTTACCAGTCGTTTCTGCCACTCGGTGCTGCAACTCCTAGTGTCGTCGTTGCGGTCACTTCGATAGCTGTGTGAATGCTACACCAGCCGTCCTCGGGAGGCGATGCGTCAAGCCCTTTCGTCATGGGTAGTACCGCTTCGAGCTGTTGCGCGTATTCCTTCGCAGTCTGGGGTTCCCGGAGCTGCTTGATTTTTAGCCGTGGGGATCGGCGATATCGCGCGCGGTTTACAATCGACAGTTTTGAGCGCGAAGTTGCCGCAACTAGGTAGTGGTCCGAGCCAATGTCCGCACCGCGATTGGTGCGTACGTTTGTAATGTCTGAGAAGAGCCGGCCATCGATGAGAACATGGTCGATTTGGTTTGCTGTACGTTGGTTTTGTGGATGTCCTTTCGGGGAAAGAAGGTCGGACTGCCAGTTCTCGGGAAGTTGCGAAGCTGGCCGTTGTCGTTTGTCACGGTGTGCAGGCTGTGCGGGCCAATCACCGGCTTGTATATGTCTTACCTACCAATCTGAGCGTTCATGTCCCCGATGACGAGAGACTTTCTCCAGCTGTGCGTTGAAGGCTTCTTTCTCTACATTGGGTCTTCCTTCGTGAAGGCAGTGTACATTGAGGATAGAGTAGTTGTATAAGCGGTGTTTTATTCTCAACAAACATCACCTGTCACTGTTCGCCTGCCACTTGATAACACGACTCTGCATCCTGCCCAGCACTAAAAACCCGGTACCCAGCACATTGGTTGTGCCGCCGCTCTGGTAGTACTGAGCACTGTGGCCACAAATCCTCCGTATCTTCTCTCCTTTTCGGCAAAGCTCCTGGAGTGCAACGATGTCGGAGTGGCGGGTTTCTAGCTAATCCAGCAGAATCCGGTCATCACCCGGGGTGTTCAGCGATCTACAGTTCCATGTACCGAGCTTTCAATCGTCGTTCTCGTTTCGTCACAGGTCGTTACCGATAGGATCGTTTCGTATTCAATTTTAATTTTCGGCCTGTTGCCTTACTAGGGCTGCGGATGCGCCGTCTTGGGTGTAGCTGGCGAGACAACGCATTTCGTAATTCAGCCGGATCAGACGCTGGTTGAGCGGCCCCTAACATGCAAAACAGACGCTTAGGAAAGCTGCTCTCCGAGGAGAGCAGCTCCCCCTTCCCTGTCAGCATACAAGCAAGTTCCCACCGGTTTACCGATCTTCCCTTGGTTGCTCGTATCCCAGTCGGTAGGGATAGGAACTGCTGGGCATTCTGCTTTGGTCCACACTGGTGTCTATTTTATGCCAACTAGTACGGGTGTACTGCTATTAAACGATAATAACAGCATAACCCCATGATGGATAACTATTACCAATATGTTGTTGGATAGAAAAAATGTTGATCAATTTTGTAATACGCTAGTTATCATTTTTTTGTCATTGCAAAGCGGTAAAAATCGACAAAAAGTGTCAAGGACAAATTTACCCAATCACATGCGAGCATCCCTAGTACAGACTACATGAATAGACACCAACCATTCCCTGTGATATTCTCTGTATCAATATAAAAAAAAAAAAAATACAGAGTCTCCCCTTCACTGTTTGACACTGATTGACGTACATTAGGGTGCCAATCATCGTATGAAAAAAGTGACCAGAAAGTTTCAAAAAGAAACCCTATACTAAATGTTCACTTGCTCGAAAAAACACCCTGTGCAAAATTTCAGCTCAATCGGGCTAAAAATGGGGTGGCGCAAAGCGATTGAAGCTTGGCCTTTTTGAAAATCGAAAAATCATTCAAAGGGGGGTGGGGGTGTTGGTTACGTGAAATTTCGGTTTACGAATTTTTTTTTTTTGATGCCAAATGACTTGGTGTCATCTGGAAATTTTTTTTTCTACTATCTAGGACAATTGGTCGTCGTGCGACCAGACCGAACCAAGCGCCTTTTTTTTTTTAAATTGAGTTTTTAACACTAGTGGATGTTAAAATTGATAATCTATATTTCATGAAGAAACGAAATCATTTGAACAGTTTATAATGGTATTATAACAAAATTTCTCTGCAGCAGCTTGCAGGAAGCATACGGGGTGAATAAACTTTGATCGCCGATCATTCGAAATAATGTTTTTGGCGCTTGGTTCGGTCTGGTCGCACGCCGACCAATTGTACTTGTTCTTTCGAATGTTGTACCAGACAATTTATTCATTTTATTTACCACAATAATGTCCTTTGCCAACGCTTGATCGAACAGACAGTGCTCTGGGTTATATAATCGGACAAAAGACTGTATCGATGTTATTCAGTGATAATGAGAGTATAGGGATCTCAATCAGATACGCAACACAATTGACTCGTTGTTTCTGGGTTTGCGTCGTAAACCGAAAAAAGTGAAAAATATGTCCAATTTCAATTGCTAATAAATCTGTTAGTATTCGATGGATTTCCTTCGTTCTTGCAGCAATAGATTAAAAAATCTTCTAAGATTCTTCCCAAATGCAGATAATTGTAATTTTATTATTCCAACTATTATACTGTTGAATATAGTCAAGCCTTGTCAAAACGAAAAAATCGGCTTCTGATTGGTCGTTATATGATTGCTTCCCAAGCACAGTCGACAGAATCATAGATCTTGCCATTTGAAATGTGCAATTTGGCCTATATAAGAGCCTGTTCCACCCGAAGCCGCTCATTATAATTCTAGACTGCGATAACAGCAGTCCTCCCTTAGCAGCAGCAGTAGCAGTGCAGTGGATACAGCAGCAGTATCAGCATCGATAGCAGGGCCAGATGATTCAGGGCAGCGGATACCAATGGCAGCGAATAGCGACCACAGCTGTGGCAACGGATTTCACCATCGATAGCAGCAGGGCCAGCTGATGCAGTGGGGCATTTTAGTGCAATGCTAACAAATGCGTCCAATGAAAAGAACGTTCTGGAAAGCTGGCGTTCAAAATACATAAATCGTCTAGTTTTGAGTGTCAAGCTTTTCAGTGTTTATTCTCCCCCAAGGAATACTTTATTCATACTGCCAGTGATAACGCAAAGATGTGATCGGCATCTTATCAGACATTGAATTAAACAACAAATTGTCCTTTTCAGGATTAAATAAAAACCTAATTGAAGAGTTGATATTTTCTCTAATATCAATTTACTCTTTCAAGTAGTTTGGAACAGATATATATTTGGCTTGATGTTGAAGCACAAAATTCGACTGACCTGATGCTGATGCAGGGCAGCGGATACCAATGGCAACGGAAGCGTCCACTGCTGTGGCAACGGGGATAGCGCAGCGGTTGCAGTTGATCTCAACATCAATATTGGCAGGGCTAGCTGATGCAGTGGGGCATTTTAATGAAATGCTGTCTCTGAGCGATAGCGGGCACCATAGTGAATGCATCCAATGAAAAGAACGTTCTGGAAACCTGGCGAAATTTGGCGCAGAACGTTCTGGATACCTGGCGAAATTTGGAGCAGATATACATTTGGCTTCATCTCCGTGTCTCAGAACGTACTGAATTATCTTTTCCTTCAGTCATGAGCACAACATCCGGAAAGCTTTCATTATAAGCATAAACATTAGATTTTCGCATAATCAAAATTCAAAAATTGTCAAGTCCAAATCATGACAAGTCACTTACTATATCAATGAAAACGGTCAATTCTTGTTGAAGCGCAAAATTCGATTGATCTGATTGGTCGTTAATATGATTGCTTCCCAAGCACAGTTGACAGAAACATAGATCTTGCAATTTGAATGTGCTGTTTGTCTGTATAAGAGTAAGGATGGGAAATATTGACTGAAATTGCTATCGATAGTTATCAATGATTTCCTAGCACTATCGATAACTATCGATAGCTTTTTCATCCCTATATAAGAGCCTGTTTCAGTCGAAGCCGCTCATAATAGTTCTAGACAGCGACAACAGCAGTCCTCTCTTAGCAACATCTTAGCGGGTATCAGCATCGATAGCAGCTGATGCAGTGAGGCACTTTAGAGAAATGCAGTCTCTGTGCAATAGTGTGCACTAGTAAATGCATTCAATGAAAAGTTGACTCATGTCGACAACACATAAGTCGTCTAGTTTTGAGTGTTAAATCAGCCTTTCAATGTTTATTTTATCACAAGGAATACTTTATTCGCACTGTCAGTGATAACGCCAAGATGTGATTGGTATCTTATTCGATATTGAACAACAAATGAAAAAATGACTGATACGCAAGCAGCCGGGTTATCTTTCTTGTAAAAGTATTCTACTTCATCCTTGCGGTCGTGGCTTTGCACACAACCCTCTTGTTATTTTGTCAAGTTCACATCATCAGAACGTGAGCGTGCCCATTGGCTGAAATTTTGCATAGACGTTTTTATTGGCAAAAGATGCCATTTTGTGCTGTTGGTTTAATTTTTTGAAACACAACTCATTTTTGAAAAGCTATTGAAAAATGCTATTTCGGATAGGTATTGATGGTTACAAATATTTTAAGAGCCAACACGGTTCGTTCGAGCGGTGTGACGTCTTCGGCAAAGTTGTAGGTAGTATTTTTGTCTCTCAAAAAAAAAATACACTCTAAAAACAAATTATTATTTTTTTGAAAAAAAAAAAATTAAAAGAAAGTTAGACATTAATTATCCAAAATTACCTGAACAACGAAATCAGTCATGGAGAAATCAAAAAAAGTAAATAATAAATAACAAAGTTATTATTTACAACTTTTCCAGATACACTATGCCAATAAAATAAACCGTTTTGACTGAAAAAATATTTTTAATTCCTAATAGAGTGCTCTATTGGAAATTAAAAATATGTTTACAGTTGAAACGGTTTGTTTGATTGGCATAGTGTCTTCGGCAAAGTTGTAGATAATATTTTGTCCTTCCAAAAAAATATGCCTTTTGAAAAAAAAATTAATTGAAGAAAAAAAATTATTATCTCAAAAAAATTTTTTTACAAAAAATGGTAACTTTTTCTTCTTGATTTCTAAATGATCGGACTGGTTTATTTGTTTTGGTAATCAATTGTAGGTTTTTTTAGAAAAATCAGATTTTTAAAATATGAGCTCATTTGAATAATTAATTTTTAATTTTCCTTCTAACTTTTTTTTTGAATAAATAATTTTTTTAAGTGAATTTTTTTTGGAAAGACAGAATTATCATCCACAACTTTGTTGAAGACGTCACACCAATCAAACGAACCGAAGTTTTTTTTTTTCATTTTATACACATTTTTCACAATATTATGAACCACCCTAAGTCGAATAAATGTACCACCCTAATGAAACATAATGTATTCGATGCTAGTTATAGTGTATATTATTATACAGGCTATTTCGAGAGACTAGTAATCAATTTCAAAAGATAAATTCTGAACATTTTAAACTCCGCCTTCCACAATTGAAAAAACGACTAAGCCCCAGAGAGTCGATTTTTGCAAAAAAAAATTTTTTTCAGATGACACCAATTCTCGACATTTCATGCGTATAAACCACCCCCCCCCCTTCCCCCCAAACTTCAATCGCTTTGCGTGATTTTTCCTTTTTTAAAAAGGCCAAACTTCAATCGCTTTGCGCCACTCCATATTAAGTCTGATTGAGCTGAAATTTTGCACAGGGTGTTTTTTCGAGCAGGTGAATATTTTGTATAGGTTTTTCTTTTGAAATTCGAGATGACCGTTTTGGCTGGCACCCTAACGTACATCCATCGTAGTATGCGACAAGTCGCGCAACAATTTTCTTTCATAATCAGTCAAATAGCTGCGATTTGAGAGTACGAGCATTCGTGGTCTCTGCCATCTTCCATCTGCACTCCTTCCGTACAAAAATCACAAGTGCGCTTTAGTTGTTCACGAACATGGACCAAGCTTCGTGGCCTTAGAGGGCTACACTATGATCAAAGTTTTGTAAATAGTCAACTTCGTGCCTCGGCGAATTTAATTCGAGCAGAGCGTCCTCCGGAGTCCAAAAAAGCACGATTTTCCGGCATAGGACCTAGACGAATTTTTCTGCTAATGGCGTTCTCGGTAATCATTAGTTAGTCTAGGTGCAAGCACTTGTCACCTATCTGGATTTCATCACCGCTAAGCTGAATCCGTGGTCGAAGATTAACACCGTCTTCTCTACGGTCAATTGTAGGCTTCTGTACATCATCTTGATAACGGAAATATTCATTTTGAGTGGTGTTCGATAATTTCTAGGTGTTTTCCAGAGAGCAGAAGTCGTCATCTTGGATTTCAAAAAGGCATGCAGACCTCATTTCTGGCCTCTGGGTATCATTCTGGTTCCGGAAATTCTCATATTAGGTGGTGTTTGGCCATTTTGGTCTGTTATTCAGAAACCAGAAGTTGTCCTCTTAGAATTCAAAATAGTCTCTGGGGTCGACTCTTAGCTCCAGTGCATCATTTCGATCATTTTGAGCTGTTCTTCGGAAAAATTGTTCCAGATATGTGTTTCATTTGTACGGAACCATTCTCTTGCACAGGGGGGAGAGGTGTCGTATCACTATGGAAATATTTCCTGCTCCCAAAGACTTCTACATGCCAAATTCGGTTCCATTTGTTTGATAAGTTCTCGAGTCGTTGGATGTAATAAACGCGTCGCAAACATAGTTGTGTCGGATTCACGTCACGTGGAGCAGAAATGGCGGTTACGTCATTTCGTTTCCGTGAATTACTGACGCTATTTTTTACACTTTTGATCAAATTTCGGCGCATATATAGATCCAACTTGGTGTGTTCTATCGTTTAATCGCAAAAAACACAAATCGGCCACTTTGGCGCTTACGTCAGTTTGCGAGATTACGGCAGCTCTGTATCAATAATAAGAATAAAAAAAATGACATAACCTCCCCGTCCCAATGGGTCAATCTATGTTTGCTTGTGCTCTATGTATTTGCGGAAGTATTTGTTATTTGCTTCAGCTTCTTCTCCTGAAAACTGTCCAATTGGTAGAATTGCATGTCGAATCATCGCATCATCATCAGACTGCTTTCAGAAGCAGGTTTGTGCACAGAAACGTCCAAAACATTGAAAAAAAAGCAATTTCGAAGTTCAATTCGGAAGGTAGAATTTCCAAAATTGGCAATGCAAAAAAATGCAGTCAACAAGACACCAAATCCTCCATCTAAAATGTTCAAACTTAATTTATACCTTTCATTTGAGGATTCAAATTTGAAACAGGCCAACTAAAATTAAAATCTGCTTCGCTTTTGCCTTGTACATAGTTTGACAGCTGTTGTGAGCCAAGAACAAAACAAATTAAAGCGAAATAGTTGCCATGGGATACCCCACTATCTATGAGTCTAGTAGTATTGATTATGGAGGTTCAATAATAATTTTGAGTTTTGCAATTAATTCCAACTTTTGCACTCAAATACCTCCATGTGCGCTGGTCTCTTATCGTCTATCATTGCAGCGGTACACGACTTATATTCGCGTGCAACCAAGGAATAACTACAATACTGCTGCTGATGGTGAATGATAGTTTATTTCATGGACATGGTTATAAGTTATTTTTATTTCATCTTATCTTCGATATTCACTAAATAATCGTGACCCGCATAGTATCGAAAGAGTAAATTCCTAAATATTAAAATTTATAGAAGAGAAATAGTCGGCGTACACTTATTATATTTTTGTCCATTTACCAAGATTTATTCAGAATAGGTATTTTTATACATTGGAACATTGTAGGTGACATTTTGCTATTTTTAGCTCTACAAATAATATACGTATATTAGCTGTCTTCGTAATACAGGTAGGTGATGTAATTAATGGCAAATGAAAACAAAAACTTGTCGAGCAAAAATCAAAAAAAAATCTTTTTAAACTTCAACTTTGTTGTAAATGTTGAGTGCTTCGTTTTTTGCTAGAATTTGTTAATCATTTTGCTGACATATTTTCTTATACTTACTCATAAACAACTTCGAAATTGTTTTCAGAGTAAGATTCGTAAAATAAATTTGATTTGGTCAGAGTTAAATCCGACAAAGCTATCCATTAGAATGACATGAGTATTGTTGGATTTGATTTTTGAGGAAAGAGAGTTAGTTTTGATTAAGTGTATCTTTAACAACAACTATACACTAGTGCCATGTAAAACAATTTTTTTCGCACAGGAAAACACTACCGGCACAATAACGCCAAGAGTAAACAAAATTCTTCCGAGTATTGCTAAATATGTTTCCAATTACAGTGTTTATTCCCACATCTCCATTTTATACATCCCTAGGGCTGTATACTTTGTTTCTCTCTATTTCTAACTCTTTCTTTTGCACTTCTTTCTTTTGACACCTACACTTTTCTGCCGAATGCTGTATTTTTTTTCTATCGTTCTTTATCTCTTTTCTCCTAACATTCCTTTTTTCTTTCTCTCTCTTTCTCTGGCCCGTCTTTTCTATTATTTTTATTTTCTCTCTCTTCTTTGTGTTTCTTTTTCATTTTAGTTATCATTTTTGATTCCGTTGGAACTTTTCACGGATATTTCTATGAGCTGAAGAATCCATGTTCTCGTTGTCGTAGCAAGTGTTCTAAAGTTCTGAAAATGTTTCGGACTTTACCATGCAGTCTAGGCCTTCAAAAAGAATAATGTTCTCGATTGCACTCTAAAAAGCCGAATTCCTTAGATGTCACTAAAACCCCTTCATTTTTAGATAATGCATTTGAAATAAAATTGAATTTGTAACTAGCGGGCCGGTAGAGCCAGCAATGCTGAGACTCCCTTCTACACCGCCTCAGGGTCGGCTAACGTTTTAGTGTGTTGGTCAGATTAAACGCTTGAACTTCGTCTCAAACAACTCTTTTATTTCGCCTGTCTCCACTCCCCCTTAGTATCTATCTTCTATCTCGTCTTTTCACTTTCTTCTCATTCGGGGCCCCTTCTTCGACGACTGATGCTCCTTCCTTGCTTCGCTACTGCTCAAAGTTCGTTGCCACTCTCATTCCCGGTGTCCCAGTTTGTCGCGGTGACTTTTCTTTTTGACCCAAGGCTTTGGCTTTACTTATGAAAACACTGTCTTATGTTTTAATCACCATAACAAACATGAGGATATGCGTTTACATGTTACGCATTAACTATTACCAAGTGGTATTCCGTTGAAAATTCGAAATCGACCACGTGGTGGCTCGAGGTCAGCCATTTCTGGCTTCTACACACTTTCACCTTAAAAATATTTCTTCGCGTAAATCGCGGCACTCTTGACTTATCGGCATTTTCACCTGTTACAAATTGACAACTTTAATTCTCAATGGAATATGATTCAAGCAACATTTATATAGCAGGGAACTGTACAAAACGCACCGTATCTTTTATAAGCGTCATTGAACGTGTAGGATGATTGTATGATCTATATACAGTGTCTCCACAGTTATGGGTCAGCTACAATTATGGGTCAATTCTACGCAAATACGTCTATTCCCACGAAACAGAACAATTTTCATTAGCAGTGGCATTTTTTGTAACTCACTTGTAACCTCATTTATACGAATCAAATGATTTAAAGTTGAAAATGTCACTAAAAACTATAGTTCTGCTCGGTGCAATAAGTGAAGTGACCCATAATTGTAGTAATGTTACATTAAGCGGTGCACAATTGAGGGTCAGTCCATATTTTGGCTATTTTTATTACTTTTACATGATAATGACTGAATAAAAAAACTTATTATCAAGCTTTTGCAACACCAAATAACTTGCGTTATGTATTTTGACGATTTGATAGAGTAACTAATTTTGAATGCCAAAAGCGACCCATAATTGTATCTTTTGCTATGTAAGTGATATTTTTCTTCCCAATCGATTTACACGCATCAACTGCAGTGAAACTATTTGTTGATCGAGAGTACACATCAGAACACAGAGATAGATAGTAAAACATTCGTAGTTGTTAATTTTTCCGCTTTTATATCCATTTTTGAACATTCAGACTACACATTGACTGACCCAGAATTGTAGAGGGACTGTAATTCATATTTATGACGGAACTTATTCCAAAATACTCGATTTCAATGTTATGTAAAAAATAAAATAAAAAATATTCTGCATCGTTCAATAGTGCATTCTAACCTAATTTTAATTTTGATTGTGTTTAGGCAAAAGTTGATGAAAGTTAGTGAAATAAATTTGAATATTCCTATTGACTCTAACGATCTCTCCGAGCCAAGATTCGAACATGCAACGACTGGTTCACCCTCTGGAAAACTATCTCTTAAATTCTTCTCATTCGTTACTGAAATCGGCTTTCTTTCGTTTGTGGTTTACTGTATAGTAATTAGCATACAGTAATAGTTAGTATAACGAATATTTCTGCACCGCTAGGTGGATTATTTCTGTTTTATTTTTTCAAAAATTCACCGGAATAATTCTGAGCTCGATCGTTTCGACAACTAACTACACAACTTTTAGCACTTCGCATAGAATTTTGAGAATTTACAGAAAGTACACGTTCAATAAATCGTTAACGTCGGTGTCTATCATTTTCAACAACCTGTGGAATGGCTAGCTCTCGGAACGGACAGAGCAAAAAAGCGACTCACTAACAGGTTGATGTTGCAGCCGGTCAGCGGACCATGTGCATGTCGATCACTGGATCTAAAGTGTGGCGCACAATTACAGCTTGCATGTGTCCAACCAAAGACCGGATTGCTCACGTGAACTTGGATGCTGATTCTACAGCCGTCTTTATAATTTCACTGTCAAACTTATCAATTGACGATATCGTGATACCGTTCTAATAAATCGTTTGTTTAATCATTCTTACATGATCGTCCTAAAATCAGCATTACCGACAATCTAGCCAACATATATTAGAAGCAAACCCATCGTTAGGGTTAGCCAGCAGGTAATCATTAAATCCATTAGCAACAGTTCACCTGCCGATGATTTACAACCAACATGATCGCAGCCCCAGCACCGAAGATCGTTTGATATCGATTATCGGTTTCATGTTAACAAAGTATCAATAAATTTCCAACAACACCTCGAATTAAGCGATAAGTTTTGCATTTTTGCTCGAACCTGCGAGTCTCATCTAGAGCACTGCGGCGCGGCTGATCAGGCGGGGGAGCCAGTAAACTCAAGTTGATCGGATAATAAGTACTCTTTCTGGCTAACGGACGGCAGCACTACGGAACCTGTCCGTGCACCTTCTGGCGACGGTTGAAGCGCTCGCGCGGATGCGATAATTCGCCGCCATTAGAAGCCTAATGCTGTCAGGTTCGATTTTTGCCAGCGCCAAGCTGACGGGCAGATTGCGGGCTACGACAGCACAATATGCACGGGCTCAAATTAAAATAAAACCCTAGAGGATGGCTTGGCTGGGCTCAGCTTGGCAATGTTCCTCCTCTCGCCGCTAGGCTGATAGCGCAGCAGCTGTGCTTTGGAGATAAATCCTCAGCTCGCGTCCGCCCCGGCGAAAGGTGGAAAGCAGGCTCGGTTGAGCAAGTGTAATTTTCCAAAGTGACGGCAGGAGAGAATTAGGTGCTAAAATTAGTGTGTATTTATCATACTTGTTTTGATCTGGGCTGAAGTCGGATGATGCTGCAGGTGGCGAATGCAGCGTTTAGCTTTTTCCGAAGTAAATTGCACTGACAGCAGGACTGTAATGACAGTATTTACAAGTAATTTACCGGAATAACGATGAGTTCTGGTAAAATTAGGAATCGTTATATTAACGCTAATGAAATCGGACCTGCAGTCAGTTTTAGTCATAGCAGCAAGATAAGCTGTAAATATTCAGACTCACTTTCAAGTTTGTTGTTGACCATAACATGGTTGTAACTTGCTGGAAAAGCTGCCCGCCACCCATTAGGCCAACCTGCGGGTGACCTTCCTGTCACCGAGCCGATCTTACCTACAGTTTGTTGCCTCCCAAGAAACACACAGCACTCGGTCAGACCTTATAGCGAGCCGGCAGCTTATCACGCCATATCGTTGTAAACAATTTTTTTCATCACCATTTAAAACAGTTCGGGCAGTAAATTGTAACGAAATAGCAGGTACCGATAATAGCATCAGCAGAGAAAAAACATACTAATTAAAATGCATCCTCCGAGCGGCCCTGGTGGGTTGCTGTTGCTGCACCTTGTTTTGGTTTCTGTACTGCCTCACTGTGCGCAGTCGAGGACACGCAAGCACTTTTCCTTCCAGTTACAAAAGGGACACCAGGGTTAGAGCAACCATGCATCATTGGTGCTCGTGCTAGAAAGGTTTCATCTTGCCCCACATTACTTTCATCGCCTACTGCCCCAGCAGGGGGGCAAAACTAAAAACCGTGTCCAAATAGAACTGCTTGACGACGCCTATTTCAAACTGCATCTGGTTTGGTGCTAATAATAAATAAAATAAAATAATTCCACGCGCTCTGTCGTTGTTCGAGGTAATTGCAAGTTTGCGTTTTCTGTCAGTGAAATTAGTGCTGGGCGTTTGTATGATAACGCGTGCCAATCTATTCACCGTGGGCCGGTCGCGGTTTGATGTGTGTTCGGCTGTTGTGGAGGACAAGTGATCGTGTATGTTGTATGCCGGCTAGAGAGTAATGAATAAAAAATACAGAGGAAACATATTATATCAAATGAAAAAAAAAAAACTTTGATTTCATTTTGATATTTTCACTTAAACTACGAAATCTACGAAGTGGTGCAAAATTTATTCAAAGGTAATCAATTAGTACAGGTCGGACTCGACTATCCGGAGTTTTGAAAAACATTTCGCTCCGGTTAATCGAACCCTCCGAACAATCGAGCCAATTTTTTTTTAATTTTTTAATATCTCTTATCTGGAACAGTGAGTTTCGTATTATAATACAGTTCACAATACATGTGCCGACAAAAAAAACTTAAAATTGTCTCTAGACTGTTTGTCGGCGTTTGTTATACATGTATACGTAATAATAAATTATGTTATATTATTTATTTCGAAGATGTAAAAACGAAATAAAAGAAACCAAAGCTATCATTAGAAAGACAGAAAGATTTAAGGGAATATCTACCAGAAAATATGGAATAAAATATGATTTGATTTATGTATTTATGTATCTATCTGTTTTTATTATCTTAAATATTAAGAAGAATTGAGGTGTTACATAGACAGACCCTGTTCGATTTTGTCAACGCTCATGGTTTTTTTTTTCTATTTCTTGAGTGACCTATAACGACCTGGACGCTCGATATGGCCACTAATGAGCTAACTTGCGGGTTTCAAGTCGTTATTGATTTCGCTTGATGAGTTTTGGTTCAATAATCCGGGAGTATCCGGAACACAACCGGGACAAGCCTGCTTGTGGTTCTAAGTACTGCATTGAGCAGGGCCATTATATTGCAGAGATATGTTCTGGCCATAAATTCGAAACCGGTTGAGCTACAACGGTTGTCCTCATCGACAACAAAAAACCATAATACCTGGCTTTTGGAAGTTTTTGAGTAAGAATTGGTTGAAGGAACGACGAGAAAACTGCCAAAAACGAACTGCCCAAACAGAACGGGGCTTGTACAGTTACAATTTTGAACAACCCCAAACCTCCCAATGACCCGGAAGTCAAAAGTACGTTATAAAATACAGAAAAAAATGCTCCGGAAAATCGAACCATTTTATCCGGATAATCGAGCCCCCGGATAATCGAGTCCGACCTGTACACAATTTTAATAAACGGTAAAATGAAAACAATGGAACGCAACATAAAACATAAAAGAAAAAAAGTGAAGAGAGGTGAATACTCAGTGTGCAACAGATTTATCTTTTCAATGATCAATATTTCTTTGTGGGCCGATAACGGCGTCAACCACGTCCTTGCATACAGGTAGGAAGAGGGAAGGGGTGTTCATGTGACCTTTGCGGTTTGGGGACCATGTTGACTTTTGCATCTCCACAAATGTCACGGGAAATGAATTTTTGTTAGTAAAGAAAGGGTACGTTGGATCTGGATTCACTTTGATAAGTAATGAAAGCTTACATATAATTCCATATCGTTTTGGTTTAGCTAATTTCAGTTTATTCTTAGTTCAGTCGGCTATGATAACGATACGAATCCGATACAAACCAACATACCATAGCAAGGCTGTTGGGGCCACGCACAAATTTGTTTTGTTTACTTGAAAGAAATTCAATAGAATTTTTAGAACCGAGTTCAACCAACAAATAATTACAATGCTGCTGGGACCATGCAGGAGTGTATGGTTTGTCTAGTAAATACAAGAAGTGTTTTATTGTTTTATGATTTGAAACCAGTTTTAACCCACCACTTCAAGCACAAGAGTCGGAAATAGATAATGCGTTCCTTGTGAAGACGCTCTTTTAAATTTACTTCACCGCAGCAAACATAAAATAACGTTTGCATTAACTATTACTAAGTCTTTAACACCGTTTAATCTAGTCACACACATATGAAAATTCAATTGCAAATGTGGGACTGAGCTTGTGGTTAACATTATTGTTTTTTTTTTGGCCCAAATTGAACGTTTTAAACCGCTCTACAGTTCGTTCTTTGACACCATTTTTCTATCTGCGGTTTGAAACGTTCAAATAGGGCTAAAACAAAAATGCTAACCAAGTTGTGTGAAAACATTAATATATGTTTAAAATAATACAACTTTTGAACATTTTTACTTTTAAACCTTTTTTTTTTTGAATTTATTCAGACATTTAGCTTTTACGTATGATGAAAAATTTTCTCTGATTTCTAATGAAACCAATAGAATTGTTTTAAGTGGCATAGATATAAAGTTAGAGCCACTTTGTTTGTATTGTAGTCAAGAATTGAAGTTGAATAACTCTGAGTAAATTGACGTTAGGGCATATGCGTAGAAGAGATTTTTCCATCAAATGTGGTCCTCTATTTGCCTCTGAAATATTACCTATAAGGAACCATTCATCCTGTACACACAATAATTTTCTAATTCGTCGATTTGACTCGATTGGTATACAACACATGGCCATCGGTGCCATTCAGAAAATTTAAATGACAAGTAACATAAAAATAATTCAAAATCATGATATCTATCACCAAAAGCAATCTGTTGGGAAAGTCGTATGAACATGTCCTGTCTTATATCTCTCTTATATCAACCTAGAACTACTAACTTGGTATCTACAGGATGCGGTTCTTTATGATCTTTGTTATATTCTCAAGACAACGCAGAAGCAGAGCATACTTTTCGACATCAATGTCTTCAAACTAAAATGAGACTTTTTGCAGGCTTGGGTTTCAACATACACCTAGAAAGGCCAAAACTTCGTGTTCTTCATCGGCCATCGTTGGGTTTGATTTGACGCGTGCTAGGGCGCTCCATCCTGGTTCAGAGCAACGTATTTATCTTACGAGAAATCGGTCTTCAGCCAGGGAAGCAAATTGTTTGGAAGCACCAAACCAAGTATCATGGAACCCGCAAGATGTTTAATTTGGAACTTTTCCCGGAATATCCGCAAACTATTTCAGTGAAATGAACCGGTCTGTGCGGCTGTAGGACGCATCATCGATGATGAGATAGCCTTACGCAAAAGAATTCAATCACATTTAACACATCCATTTTCCGGGTTCCGCTGCTTAGGATCATATTGTAGAGGCCTTTCGGTACAATATACTGTGGCCAAATGATCACCCAGAAAATCTGCTTTGGCGTCTCTTGGGCGAGCAATAAACCGGTAACACCTTCGTTTGCATAGATTTTCACAAACATGCAATGAAATAATTACGATATGCCGTTACATCACGTAACCAAATACACTGTCGACAGTAATAAGTTATAAGCTACAAAAATTAACCCAAATTTGAAGTTCCAACATTTTCGCATTTTTTTCGGCCGCACCCTGTAGGAATCATTTGTTTCACCATTTTATTATCGTATCTTAGACGGATTCCGCGCTAACTTAACAAGACCACGCTGTTTCAAAAACTGCAAAAACGTGATCGAAATTATTTTGATAAAAAAAAAAGATTTTAGAGCCTCAATGTCTTCAACAAATTCTCCTTCTAATTATTTTTCTTTTCATAAAAGGTGCAATTTTGTAATTACTCCAGTTAAAAGAGACACATTTCATAGTTAACAACTTCGTCGAAGACACATCCATCTGCATTAAGTATGGACTTGTGGAGTCTTCTATAGAATACCCCTTAAAATCTTTTTTTGAACATAACTTTTTATAATGATTTCCTACTATTTTACAATGACCTACAATGCTGTTCGTTACATTAAAATACATAATTTTACCTAAAACAGCATGTTTTTATCTCTCATATTTTATAGATGTTGATCATTATGATTAAAATATTGCACTAATTATTAACAATACCGCGAATATACGCAGACACATCCATGTTTATATCAATTTAAATTCAAATATCATTTTTTGACGTAGGACTACGTTTTACCGCACTATATCGAGATTCATTCTGCGGAAACTAAACCAAAGTGTGCTGTCGGAATGAAAGATTTCAAACGGTAATACTGATGTATCCACATAATGGATCACACTAGTCTATATGTGGTTGGATTGATAAAATGATGAACAATTTTTTGATACTTTAGTTATCATTATCATTTCACCAACAATACAGCAATCATATGCGAGCACGCCTAGCACAGACTTCCTGAGTAGACACCAACTGCTTGCAGCGCTATCCTCTATATCAGCGGCAAAAAAAATTTGACAGAATCTCCCCGTCCCAATAGGTCAACTATTGTTTTCTTCCCCGAGCCTAGACTATTTTAATGTCTTACAGGTGAAGCTTTTTCGGGGAGTTCGTAACCACCTCCTTTATAAGATAGTTTCACGATCTGCTGTTAGAATGTTATTAAAACTGATGACTTAAAGGAAATCATGGTGGCACAGTGCAGTTGATCTCGATATTCAATTGTGTGCAACCAAGCCAAGTGGAGACTACATTGCCGCTGCCGACGCACAGTGAAGAGTGTTGGGATAACGCGTAGTTATCGTATTGCGATCTGGAGGACAATCGAATTGCCGTTTGAATTGTCTCCTTCATTTTAATGGGATGGGATAGGGATGTGAAATGAAAATCTAAAACCGAAAAAAGTGAAAAATATGTCCAATTTCAATTGCTAATAAATCTGTTAGTATTCGATGGATTTCCTTCGTTCTTGCAGCAATAGATTAAAAAATCTTCTAAGATTCTTCCCAAAGGCAGATAATTGTAATTTTATTATTCCAACTATTGTACTGTTGAATATAGTTAAGCCTTGTCAAAACGAAAAAATCGGCTTCTGATTGGTCGTTATATGATTGCTTCCCAAGCACAGTCGACAGAATCATAGATCTTGCCATTTGAAATGTGCAATTTGGCCTATACTGCCGTGAGATGACAAAGTGACGTAAGTGCCACTTTCTCGAATATGAGTTTTTCATGCCAATTTGTTCATTATTCGAAGACCTATCTTTTGGTATCTTCCTTTTCGTTGTAACTTATTCGTACGTTACATAAAATCAAAAAAAAAAAAACAAAGTGACGTTGGCACACATTTCCATACAAAAGTGACGAAGAATTCTTTCGTTTATGGGCCGTACTGAAAAACTGATCACTTGGATCTACGTCACAATGTCATCTCACGGCAGTATATAAGAGCCTGTTTCACCCGAAGCCGCTCATTATAATTCTAGACTGCGACAACAGCAGTCCTCCCTTAGCAGCAGCAGTAGCAGTGCAGTGGATACAGCAGCAATATCAGCATCGATAGCTGGGCCAGATGATGCAGGGCAGCGGATACCAATGGCAGCGAATAGCGACCACAGCTGTGGCAACGGATATCACCATCGATAGCAGCAGGGCCAGCTGATGCAGTGTGGCATTTTAGTGAAATGCTAACAAATGTGTCCAATGAAAAGAACGTTCTGGAAAGCTGGCGTTCAAAATACATGAATCGTCTAGTTTTGAGTGTCAAGCTTTTCAGTGTTTATTTTCCCCCAGGGAATACTTTATTCATACTGCCAGTGATAACGCAAAGATGTGATCGGCATCTTATCAGACATTGAATTAAACAACAAATTGTCCTTTTCAGGATTAAATAAAAACCTAATTGAAGAGTTGATATTTTCTCTAATATCAATTTACTCTTTCAAGTAGTTTGGAACAGATATATATTTGGCTTGATGTTGAAGCACAAAATTCGACTGATCTGATGCTGATGCAGGGCAGCGGATACCAATGGCAACGGAAGCGTCCACTGCTGTGGCAACGGGGATAGCGCAGCGGTTGCAGTTGATCTCAACATCAATATTAGCAGGGCTAGCTGATGCAGTGGGGCATTTTAATGAAATGCTGTCTCTGAGCGATAGCGGGCACACTAGTGAATGCATCCAATGAAAAGAACGTTCTGGAAACCTGGCGAAATTTGGAGCAGATATACATTTGGCTTCATCTCCGTGTCTCAGAACGTACTGAATTATCTTTTCCTTCAGTCATGAGCACAACATCCGGAAAGCTTTCATTATAAGCATAAACATTAATTTTTCGCATAATCAAAACCCAAAAATTGTCAAGTCCAAATCATGACAAGTCACTTACTATATAAATGAAAACGGTCAATTCTTGTTGAAGCGCAAAATTCGATTGATCTGATTGGTCGTTAATATGATTGCTTCCCAAGCACAGTTGACAGAAACAAAGATCTTGCAATTTGAATGTGCTGTTTGTCTGTATAAGAGTAAGGATGGGAAATATTGACTGAAATGGCTATCGATAGCTATCAATGATTTCCTACCACTATCGATAACTATCGATAGCTTTTTCATCCCTATATAAGAGCCTGTTTCAGTCGAAGCCGCTCATAATAGTTCTAGACAGCGACAACAGCAGTCCTCCCTCAGCAACATCTTAGCGGGTATCAGCATCGATAGCAGCTGATGCAGTGAGGCACTTTAGAGAAATGCAGTCTCTGTGCAATAGTGTGCACTAGTAAATGCATTCAATGAAAAGTTGACTCATGTCGACAACACATAAGTCGTCAAGTTTTGAGTGTTAAATCAGCCTTTCAATGTTTATTTTATCACAAGGAATACTTTATTCGCACTGTCAGTGATAACGCCAAGATGTGATTGGTATCTTATTCGATATTGAACAACAAATGAAAAAATGACTGATACGCAAGCAGCCGGGTTATCTTTCTTGTAAAAGTATTCTACTTCATCCTTGCGGTCGTGGCTTTGCACACAACCCTCTTGTTATTTTTTCTCCCAATCTCTCTTCCTCTTCTGCCATGCTCAAGAAACAAACTGTACTGTAAAACGCACCGCAGATAGCTCTGCTGTGTTATTATTGTGCGTGATGTGTGAGAAAGTACACCATAGTACATTGCTTCGCAAGAGAATTATTCCAGATTTCACCGCGGTGCTTTCAGGAGGCTCAGCAAATAAAAATCGTCTGTCGCTCTCTTCTAGCATATGCGTTGATTTGCTCTTCAGTGTGAAAGCAGCTGTTTTCGCAGTGCAAGATGTTCTCCTGCACTCTAAAGGTTTTCTGAGGAGAAAAGACAAGCATGCGTGTCGGTACACGCAAAACGTTTCCTTATTACTTTAGAAGCAATAGCGCAAAATTGCCTTTTAGGTAACAGACCTATTACTTAAGAGGGAATAAAATTCTTCCCAAGTCAAGTAACAACACATACTGTCATATATTTAGCAGGTGTTACGGGAGTACGACTATCTAATAATGGTCGTTTCAACCACATGCAAGATTTTTTTCTGTCAAAAACTGCTCCCTTTCCATCTCAAGTTAAAAAAAAATCACACACCGTCGCATATGTTGCACATGTTACAAGTTTCTTCAATCTCCAATTCATCCGGGGAGCGTGTATTAGTTCGCTCGTTGCATGCATACGGAGTAGAGGAAGAAAATGACAAGAGCTGCCAAGCAGCATTTTCCCCGTCATAGAGTATGCAAACGTTGATGATGATTTCAAAGACTTGAAATGCGTCTTTAAATGACATCACGATCTGTAAACTGCGTTAGAGAAAAACAAAAACATTTGCTTTCCTGCTTTTAGATATCTTTAAAACACATACTCATTGGTTCATGGAAACTCATTTGCACCTGTTTGAAAATACAATACTCGTGCCTATCCAGACAATATTCGCAACTTCGGCAACTCTGGTCAGACAGTATAACCGTTATTTCCATTTCAAGTAAACACTGGGGGACGAAACGAAAGTGTTTCTAATTAGACATTTGAGACTGACGGGTGAGATTCTCATTATGTGTGGAAGAAGGGGACAAAAATAAATCTGATCGTTGCATCAATCCAAATGCAGCGAGTGAAGTCTTGCTAACACATGCATTGCGGTGCTTGGCTGTATGTTCTCCTGCAGAAACACATACAAACGTGTGCCCGTCATAATTTTTGTTACTTTTCGGTTATTACTATTTGTGTATAATGCGCAGTCATAAGAAACAATAAGTAATAAAAAATTGCCCTAAAGTAATAAAATGTTCCCCGTTTGCGTTGGGTGTAGAGGCAAAAAGCAGGGTATATAAATTTGGTGCATTGTACAAATAAAATTCCTTGTTTATTTCTGAACTCTACACTCTGCTTTTCTCGGATATTAAAATAACTAAATATATAATATATAATATTTTGGGAGTGTGTTCAATCACTCCAAACACTGGGTTGTAATAATCAAGTAGACTTATACTGGGTTCCTGGTCACTGTGGAATAGATGGGAACGAAAGAGCCGATGAATTGGCAAGACTTGGATCGTCTCATCAGTTCATAGGACCAGAACCCTTCTGTGGTCTATCCGCTTGTTCCCTTAGAATGGAACTAAAAGCATGGGAAACTCTGAAAGTGGAATCCAACTGGACAAACACCTTCATCGGTAGGCAGTCGAAACGGTTCATCACTCCGAACGTTTCTATGACTCGTAAAATACTGGATCTTTCAAAAAAAGATCTAAGCACGTATACTGGTTTAATAACAGGGCATTGTCCGAGCCGTTATCATTTGAAGGTTATGAAAAAACTTCAAGATGATACATGTCGAGTATGTGGCATGGAAAAAGAAGACTCGGAACATCTGTTATGCCGATGTCCGGCAATTTTTATCAAAAGATATAAGTTCTTCGAGAGAGGTCTCCTGGAACCCTCTGAAATCTGGAGAACAAATCCCAGTACGGTTGTGCGCTTCATACGAAGTATAATACCGGACTGGACTAATGCTATTGGCCAGACTATAACGACCACTTCCAATAGTGATACGTTATCCTGACTAAGCAAAATTAAAAAGGGGGAATATGTCACAAAATATCAAAAAATTGGTCGCAGTGACGAAAATACCCAACACGGAAAAAAAAAATATATATATAATAACTAACTCGGATATTAAAATAACTAAATAAAGGGCATTTGAAAGCAATAGAAAACCAAAATGCAGTATTTGTATTTTTCAATAAAAAATTTTTACATCAGCATCTGCAAGAAAATATTACCTTCCATAAACTTACTTGTAATTGAACAACTCTATGCAAACATTAATTGCTGAGGCTAATGTTGTTGACTACTCTAGCCCGGTTTATTTTTAAAGATAACAGACAGATGACTTCCTAATATGGCATCTTCGCAGTTTTTTGAATTCTTGAATTGATTGATATTTTCTGATTTTGATTACTAATAAAATGTTCAAATTGACCTGAATTAATTATGTGACATCTTTGCTTGGCAGCTGTGAGATACAGACAGTTAAAGCGAACAAGATGTTGCTTTGGAATCGGTGAGTGAGCAATCTTTCACAAGACAATTATATATAAATATGACTAAACATAATCGCTCGTTTTTGGCACATGTGTGCTAAAAGTAAAACGTGCTCAAGTCAAATATAGCCTGTAGTCTCAAGATGAAACATAAAACTATCGTAGTCATACGTCAACTTTGCGGTCGTGTCTTCGATACCACCCTCCTACTTTTCCCACATAAGATTTATCTAAATAATGACAAGAGATAGACAAAAATTCTGAAGGAGCGACTTTTAGAAAATTATCTGAGTTTTTATTTATATACTAGCTGACCCGGCAAACTGCGTCCCGTCCATTTTAATAATTATAATTTTAATAATAATTTTAAACATTACAAATTCATTGATTCCTTGCGATGTGTTTATAGTCTGCAAATGCACGACGAATCGGCCATAGGATATGATCAAAGTCGAAAGACAAATCGTTTGAAATGATTGGGTTTATCGGAATGATAATATCCTCGACTTTTGGCTTCTGTACATCACGTTTATCCTGAATATATTCATATTGGGTGGTTTTTCGAACATCAATCTGACACCAGCAATACCCATATTGGGTGTATTTAAATATTTTGATTGTTTTCCAGAAACTGAAAGTGGTCATCTTTGAATTCAAAATGGTGTCCAAGGTCAATGTTTGGTTTCTTTCCATCATCTCGATTACAGAAATATCCATATTGAGAAGTATTCAGTCATTTTCGACTGTTTCTCAGAAGTTGCCATCTTGCCATTTCTGTCCTACGGGCGTTATTCTGGTTGCCCTTTGTTAATAGGATATTTTAAAGGTAATACATACGTGCCGTTAAATTTTATATTTTATTGTGCCGTGTCAAATAAACGGCTCGGAGCCAAGGAGGAAAATTAGACATTCTCCTACACTCGCAAAATGTACCAGCAGCATTATATGAATAGTTACATTCAAAACATAGTATTAGATCGACCCCTAATCCCAGTACTGGACTCCAATTAAATAGCCAGCATCCCATTGTGTTCGGAATAATACGACGCAACAATGTCTCCGATACCAATTTGTTGGGTTTTCTTTCGCTTCAACATACAAAACACCATCAGCGGCACAAAAGAATGCTTCGCTCCCAGTTTGTCACAATCATTCCGTCAAATTGAATGGATGTGCTTGCTCGGCAACTAAACTCGAACAGGGTCCCTGTCGCATAGCGAGTGCTCGGAATTCCTTCCGGACTTACTTCTTTCCACGCTAGAAAATCTGTTGTTCGTCAGTTTCAACTCAGCTGACGTTTTTCGGAGTGAACTAATAAAATTGTATTTGATTGACAATACATTGTTCATCATTGCTTTATTCTCTGAAGAAAACGAAAAATTTGATTTGCATCGCTCGATACGTGGGAGCAGCAGCATCCTCGGCAAGTGGAAACATGGCAGAAGGGATTCTCGTGCTTCAATACTAAATTACTCGAATCATGAACGATCGGCGCGTTTTTTAAGGGTGATGACGCCGATTTGCAACCATTTCTCTCGAGGAATTTTAAGTGAATCTTCCCCCGAAAAGCCTTTTAAAGAACAATGCCTCCACGAGAACACCGTTAATTTCGCTGATCATATTTACTGATTAAAAACTATAACAACACCGAAAGACCCCCCTCGGACGGCTCGAAAGTAATTACTTTTCATGACTTCATCAAACTGACCACATCCACCGCCGTCATTATGAGTCCCTACCGTATAAATTGATCGTCATTTTTCATATAAATACAAAATGAAAATTGCAATCGATTTCGAATAGCTTCCTGGCACAATTTGCCGCGGTCGTACCTTGACCGTGTGGCTGCGGAGAGACCGCATCGTGAAGCCCTGCTGCCAACCAGCAGCAGAAACCACGTTCCGTCGCCGCTGCCGCCGCCGGTAAATAATCGAAACCGATTTCGGTAAGTAATTGATGCAATTTTTCACTCCCGCTTTCCGATCGCCTTTGTTGTGTATTATCATCGATTACCTCTGCTGAGTTGAGTTGGTTTGGTACTACCTGCCGTTACACGTTCTGTGCCTTGATTTTCTTCTCGCACCTTGGCAGCAGAGTCAATGCCCTTCTTTGGTGAATTGACTGTCACGGAGCGACTTCTTACCGCAGAAACCGGAGAACTGAGCTGTCGAATTTAAATCGACCCACCACATTTTGAATCAAAAATCTTTTAAAACTGACTGACGTGAGTATGTTGATTCGTAAAGCTATCGCACTCTCGCTTGAATTTCTGCTAAAAACAACAAACTCCATCACTCCTCAGTGCCACGGCCCTCCACGAACTGATTAAACGCAAATCGCTTGCGGTTAATCATCAATTTGGTTATTGTTTCCCTTTTGTTTCTCGGGTTGCCTGCGTCTCCGATGATGATCTCCTGTAAACGAACTTTTCTGCTGCGGGCAAAGTGTTATTGAAATTAGGAAGCCAGCCGGGGGGCACGCACGAAAACATATCCTACACGGACAATAATCTTTACCTGACGATCTGAACTGCGTACGTAAGGCGGCGCCGCTGCTGCCCAGTCGCAACGCACAACAGCGAGCGCGAGAGAGAGAAAATAAAATCTCCACGCCGGCCGTGCAATTTGCAATATCTGCATCTGATTGTCTTCGATCAGGGCGCGCATTGTTTTCGCTGTTCACCCGAAAAGTGTTGGATGTAATGATGCTTGTGAGACTTCTTCGCGTCCCGGGGATTTTGTGGTGGGAACTGGTTGGGTTGATAAGAGATTTTATAGGATCTCTCATTAATTGTGAGGAAAAAATCGTAATTTTAAAACAAAAACGTCTTTTGTCAGTAATTTTGTGTTGCAATGATTCTAGTTCGGATACTTCTTTATTTTGAGAATATTGCAAAAAAAAGGTACTTTGAAAACCATTTCTACCAAACTAGTGTGTGCCTTCTACACCTGTCAATAGTAAGTACTAGTGGGAGATTTTTTTGCTATTTGGTTTTTCGTGTATTCAGATTTGACAGTTAACGCGGGAATTCTGACAGCTGTCAAATGTACTCAGTTTGGTTTGCCATTTCACCATGAACAGACTTACGCCTGAACAACGCTTACAAATAATCGAATTTTATTACTAAAATTCCTCTTTAAAAATTGTTTTACGCACATTACGACCATTTTATGGTCGTCATAATCGACCTACTGAGCAAGCTATTCAAACTATTGTGACGAAATTTCAAACCAGTTTTACTCTGTTGGACATTAATCCACCCACACGTATACATAGAGTGCGTACAGAAGAAAATATTGTGGCCGTATCAGCCAGTGTAGTGGAAGACCGTGAAATGTAAATTCGACGCCGTTCGCAGTATGTGGGCTTGTGTTATTCGACTACATGGAAGATTTTACGAAAGGATTTTGGTGCAAAGCCTTACAAAATACAGCTCGTACAAGAATTGAAGCCGAACGACTAGCCGCAGCGTCAAATTTTTGGTGAATGGGCTTTAGAACAACTTGCCGAAAATCCACTTTTTTACCGAAAAATTGTGTTCTGTGACGAAGCTCATTGTTAAATGGGTATGTTAATAAGCAAAATTGCCGCATTTGGATCGAAGAGCAACCAGAGGCAATACAAGAATCGTCAATGCACCCAGAAAAATGCACGGTTTGGTGCGGTTTACACGCTGGAGGCATCATTGGTCCGTACTTCTTCAAAGATGATCAAAATCGCAACGTTACGGTCAATGGCGCTCGCTATCGCGCGATGATTTCTAATTTTTTTTTGTCGGAAATGGAAGAGCTGGGTCTTGTTGACATGTGGTTTCAGCAAGACGGAGCAACGTGCCACACATCGCGCGAATCAATGGACATATTGCGGAATGAGTTCGGTCAGCGATTCATCTCACGAAATGGACCGGTGAATTGACCGCCTATATCATGCGATTTCACACCGCTAGATTACTTTTTGTGGGGCTACGTTGGGTCTCTCGTCCATGCGGATAAGCCTACAACAATTCCAGCCTTGGAAGACAACATCACACACGTTTTTCGCGAGATACCAGCCGAATTGCTCGAAAAAGTGACCTAAAATTGGACTTTTCGTATGGACCATTTAAAACGTAGCCGTGGCCAACATTTAAATGAAATTATCTTTAAAAAGTAAATGGCATAAACTAATTTATCGGCTCAAATAAAGATTTCATACAGTTTGGTAAGTTTTATGCGTTTTTTTAAGGAAAAACCAAATTCTTAAAAAATCACCCTTTATATATGATAATTTTAATCGCTATAATACTGCTAGCCACACACGATATATAACTAGCCACGCACGCTGTAGATATGCACACACACGCTATATAGCTAGCCACACACGCTATAGGCATGCACAGACACGCTAGACATGCACACGCTATATAGCTTACCACGCACGCTATATAGCAAGCCATGCACGCTATATAGCAAGCCACACACTCTATAGACATGCACAGAAACGCTATAGACATGCACACGCAGCCACACACGCTATATAGCAAGCAGAGTAGGCAGTGTGACTTTGCACTCGTATCCAAGTGAGTTTCAAAACTTGCTTGCACATTTATTTTCGGTTTGCACGTAAACCCTACTAACAGTGCAGTACACTTGAGTTAAATTTGAGTTTGAATCCTGCATAATAACAATTGCATAAAAATCGAATTGCGATGAAATTTGCGCCGCTTCTGCTGCAACAGTTTGTTGCATTGTCCTTTGAAAGCATAAATTTGATCTAAAAACAAAACTCATCGCGTCACATCATCGCCTGCATCGTTGGATACATCGTGCACTGCATGCATTGCACGCATTTAAACTCAATCGATCAGAGTGTGCGGTGCAAAAAAATTCGAACTATCGAGAGGAAGCATATTCAAGTTGAATTCAAATCTGAAAAAGTGTTACTCAGTTCAACTTTGCACGAGTTCATGCCATCACTGATAGCAAGCCACGCACGCTACAGACACGCTTTAGACATGTACACGTAACCACACTCGCTATATAGCAAGCCACGCACGCTATATAGCAAATCACACACGCTATAGAAATGCACAGCCATGCACACGACATATAGCTAGCCACACACGCTATAGACATGCACGCACTATATAGCTAGCCACGCACGCTAGCGATACACGCTACAGATATTCACACACGTTATATATGTGCACACACCCTACATATATAGTCTGTTCCAGAAATTATAAGCACACCTAATGTTAACGGTCATTTTGAATCGATTGAAATGTTTCGAATTCTACTGGGTTCGTCCTTTTGTTTACACATTTCTGTGCGTCACAACATCTAAAACCGGTTTAGTGTCTGATTACTTTTCAAAATGCGTGGACTCACTCCGGAGAAGAGAAAAAATATTGTGCACAAGTGGTGCACTGTTAGTGGAATGTCATTGCGAAAATTGGCCAAAGAAGCGGATGTGAGCGACGGAGCGGTACGGGTAGCTATTAAAAAATATGGAGAACGGTGTAGTTTTGAAGATGCACCAAGGAGTGGTCGGGAATCAGGCCCTGTAAGTCCAGAAACCATCGGCTTCCGTTCGGGATGTGGCGAGAAAAATTGGGACCTCGACATCTAATGTGATGCGTGCTAAAGAGCGATTTGGACTCAAGACGTACCGGAAGCAGAAAAAACCTAAAAGGAATCCAAATCATGCCGCTACTGTCAAACCAAGAGCCCGGAAAATGTATGATTCAGTATTATGCAAAAGTTCTGGGTGCATTATAATGGACGATGAAACGTATGTGAAATTAGACTATAAAAACCTTCCTGGGCCACAATATTTCACTGTAAGCAAGGATAAGGGTATCCCCGAAACGGAGAAAGCAATTCCACCGAAAAATTTGGCAAGAAGGTGATGGTGTGGCAGGCAACTTACGAGTGCGGCAAAATATCTAGCCCGTACGTCACATCGGAAACAATGAACGCCCAGAAGTACATCAAGGAATGCCTCCAGAAGCGTTTATTGCCGATAATCAAGCAGCATGATGTATCCGTCATATTTTGGCCTGATTTGGCATCATGTCATTACGCCAAAGAAACACTAGGTTGGAACAAAAGCCAAAACGTCTGTTTTATGCCGAAAGACATGCATCCGCCGAATTGCCCGGATGCACGGCCTATAGAAACTTTTTGGGCTTTGACCAAAGCAGAGCTTCAAAAATATATAAAACCAGCTGATAGCATCGAAAAATTTAAAAAAGATTGACCAAAAGTGGTGAAAATGGTGGAGATTGCAACTATGCTGAAGCTTATAAGTCATGTTCGAGGAGAAGTGAGAAGTCTCGCTTATGCTTGAAAATTTCATCAAATAAAGGTGCAATGTTGTGTAAGACACAAACAATGATGCAGTGTGCCAAATAAAACAATTAAAATTCAATACAACAATATTTTTTTATTATTTCGAAAGTGTGCCTATAACTTCTGGAACAGTCTATACATACACGCTAGATGATATTGGCTTCTCAAACTATCTGGTGGTGCGAGTCTCATTCAGTTTCTGGCTGTATTCACCCAACGATATCTGAATTGGATTACCACTGGTGGGGTCCAACTCAGATCGAAGGGGAGCCGAACTGAAAAAGGTAAGAACTGCAGCGAGCCACTACCACCGCTGCTGTTGTCTGCTGCTGCTCCATGCCACCTTTGCCCACTGCCATCGCTGCTACTGTCCGCCGCTGCTACCCGCTGCTAGTAAAATGAGCTTGCTTGAGGAGAAAAAGTCTCTTATATAGCCCAACGAGTGCATTTCCGGATAACTAGGTACTCCATTCTGTCGTCCTTTTTAGGGATAGGCAGCAAGCGACCAATCAAAGGTCAATATTTACGTTTCGATAAGGTTCAACATTTTTCAATAGTACAATAGTTAGAACAATCAGATTACATTTTTCTGCATTTGAACGAGTGCTCAGATGATTGTCCAATCGATTGCTGCAAAAATGACGGAAATCGGTTGGAAACTGACTGAGTTTAGAACGTTTGAAATTGGACAATTTTTGTGACGCTCTTGAAGTTTTTGGTTTTCGAAATGGGATCCCTGTATCGAAGTTGGACCCCTGTATATGTTGCCGTAAGACGTATTCTACGAATTTGCTGTTAGACAAAATTTCGATTTCGAAAACTTCAAGAACTACTCTTTACATGTGAAAAAAAAAGCTACTCTTGTGAATTTGTAAAAAGTGTAACTTTCACTACTATATGTGTTTACTTTCAGAAGTCCAATTAAGCTTCAATTTTGGATGGCGACTTTCTCGAGAAGACAAAACTTTTGAGCCTTACTGCTTGAAGAAATTGAAGTTAAAAACTTTCATACACATTCCATTGGAACCCTATTGTTGATGCTATGTCAATTTTTCGAAAAAAAAAATGTTCGGGTGTCAGTAAACCGCTCCCCTGGCTGCGCCTTTGTCACCCATCAACCCCCCTTCCCCCGCTATTTCTTACTACCCACTCGGGGAAATAGTGTGAAGCCGGCCCTGATGATCACTAATGCTGTGGGAAATTATTTTCTATAACGGTTCGATATGTTTTTTGCGAAAATATTTTCAAATTTAGTTGGGATCCGTCTAAACAATTAATTGCAGGCTGCTAACAGTATTTTTTTTTCCAGGTGGTCAATGATATATATGATGCATTTTTTTAGAAGCATCGCATGATTCTAGTCCCAGCCAAAAGGAACAGTATTGAAATTAAAACCGCATGCATTTGCATGTGTAAAACGCATTTAAATGCTGAAAGCCAATAATATTTCAAAAATGTAGAAAATAGTTACCAATATGATCTGGTCTTACTTATCACGAGTCAATCAGATTTTTTAAGGGGGGGGGGATTTGTTAGTAGCTTAAGTATTTATGATAAATATTAGTAAGTCATTAGTATGTGTGTCCAATCACAAATGGTGACTTCTCAACACTGTTAGAAATTTTGTAATTTTAATTTTCGGGATTTGTTTGCTTTCACAATTAAGACTTATCGTTCGTAGGGATTTAAACCTACTTGTCAAAAAAGGGGAAGTAAACTTACAACTAACTTAATTGCTAACTTATTGGCTATAAAGAGATCTTATCGTAGCATTTGAGGATTGCAACGATTTTTGTCGAAAAATTGTTAATAATTTTATTTGACATAGCTTCTAATGGTTCAACATCAGTTAGTCTATGTAATTCGAGTGTACCAAACCAATTCTGAATCCTTTGGAGCGTTTTCTTCCTTGTTGAACAGCAACTTGACCAGATCGGTACAGCATAAAGCATTGCTGGTCTAAAAATTTGTTTGTAAATCAAAAGTTTGTTCTTTAAGCAAAGTTTAAAATTACTGTTAATGAGAGGATAAACATCTCGTATATTTGATGCACTTGGCTTGTATACTCTCAATGTGCTTTTTGGAAATAAATTTTTTTTCGTAAATTAGTCCCAAGTACTTAACCTTGTCAGACCAACTTAAAATAACCCCATTCATCTTGACAACGTGATTACTGTATGGCTTGAGGAAAGAAGCCCTAGTCTTATGCGGAAAAATTATCATTCGTGTTTTAGAGGCATTGGGAGAGTCAATCAGACTTAAAAAAGTATACATGAAAGTATTAGCAACAGAATATAGTAGCAATAGTCTGAAATTGGTTCATTCTCAAAAAATTAATCATTTTCTTTTTATTTTAATTTTTAATCAGTGTAACAATATGATACGGCCCATTATAATGCATCACATCCATTACATTGAAACGGGTGATTCCAATGCCTCAAGTTTTCCTTCTTCTTGTAGCGACAATGATGGATATTGTGATTGAAATAATCGACAATCGCGACTACTGGTGCTAGTTTGAGTACAAACAGCAAATTGCCCAACTTCCGAGACAAATTCTTGTCTCAACGATGTCTTTTCACATTTTTTTTTCTCGAAGAAGCATTTCAGTGTACCAAACAGAAAGCAACAATAAGTAAGTCAAATCAAAAAGGCAGGCTAACAATCGATTCCATTACTACTCACCTTTCACAGCATCATTCGTACGTATGTACTTCTGATTGCATCTCCCGTGATTGAAGTAATTAATTGCGACCGTATGATGCAGCAGAAAATTGGCAACGGTTACCTGTTAAAAAAAGAATAAAAAAACGTGTGCATTCCGGAGAAAGGAACGCAATCGCCAATCGGCCAGCCTGCCGTACACTCCGACCGGGTGCTCGTGTTTCGTTCGGACCAGAGTGACTGACCGAGTGGATCGTGCGGATCATCAGTTTAGCTGGCGCACTGACAGCAGAATTGAGAACAACCATTTCCTACTTCGCACCAGTTAGATCATCATCATCAGTACGGTAGAAAAGTGTGATGAAGAAAATCGACGTTTGCAGCGATAGCCGAGGCAGCAGCAAATGAGTCACACATGATTAATGACAGCCAGGTCGAACTGCACCTCAGTAAGCCTCTCCAACCGCCACTGCCGAGACGATTGCCATCGGATTTTCACCCAGCTACTGTTCCGACATCGAAGTAAAGGGATTGAAAATTCCTTGCTGTGATTTAATGAAGCTAAATTAGTCGGCAATTTTGATGCACTGTTTGTTTACCTCTAGTAGCAGGATAACGATTAATCATTCCGCTTAGCTTCTGCGTCGTTGCGGTCGCTGTCAAAATTCGAAGGGTTTTTTCATTCAATAATTAATTTTGCTATGATTCTGCCAACGCAACGGGGGCCGGTTGTCACCTACGAATTTTTTATCATTTGCATCCGCTTGTTCTGATGCAATACGGTCAGTAACTAGGAAAACTCAAAATCAATGTAAATATACCTGAAAGAGAAATTTATCTTTACCCTTTGATCTCTTTCATGTATATTCAGTGTAACGGAACAGCACATTACATGTTTCTTCAGTCAATTCAAGAATGATGGTATCTAATTTTCATAACCCTTCTGTATTTTCTTCTCATCAAAACCGTAGATTTCTTCCCAGAGACAATCCGTTGTCAGCAGAATAGGGTCAGACTCCTTTTAAAGCACCTGAGAAAAATTGCCTCACTTTCTTCATTCTATTTTCTAAACATCTTTCCATGCGGGATTCCTGAGAAGGTCCCTGTAGCAAGCAATTATTTGCACGCCGATATTTGTGACGAACCTTTCATACCGAAGCCGAAAGGGGCGAGAGCGAAGATGCTGCAGCACCCGAGAAAAACACAACAGCATAAGGTCAACAACGACAAAAAAACTCCTAGTGGTAATTTATTGCCTTTCGACCCCGATATGGTGCAGAGCTTCGCGTAATAGGATCCGGCGGAGTTCTTCCAGTTATAAGCCATCATCTCGCAATAAGACTGCCACCAAAGATATTGATTACCATATTGGCATCGCGACGAATAGAAGGGTTGCATCTTCGTCGCTAGGTAGCAGATTTTCTCACACTTTCGCGCGCCGTTCGCCTGCAAAGCCGCATCTGGAACTGCACCTGGCGTAATTTCGCAAGAAACCAGCAGCACAACTGCAATGACATTCAAATTGCGAGTTGTGCTGCACTTCGATCGTCTCGAATAAATCACTCACGCGATCAAATTTCATACGTACGTGTTTCGAGCGGAGCCTCACGGTTGATGTTGCATTTTAAAGTCAAGGTTTCGGGGGCCTGATTACACTCCACCTCCTTGACACTACCCCCTACTAACCAAATAAACTGCACGGAATCGATTGCGATCGGGTAGGTTTTTTTTTTTTTTGGTTGTGCAGTTGTGTTCGCATGCAATGCAGCTATTAGTAGCTACATTGGAATTACTTTGATGCGATCGTCGCCAGCGAATGGCCAGCGCGATTCCTTGTGGCACAGGAGTGTACTCGGGCAGCATAATAATGACGGTTGGCATATACAAATAGCAGCAGTAGCGCTGCAGCATGCAATATAATGCTGCCTTGCCGAGTTCGACTGATTGGTGGCGGCCGGGGAGATCGTCGCATCGGGGCAACTTTGGGTGTGGGGAAGCAATTGGGATCTTATCGTGGCCATGTTTCGACAGTCACTTCTGATTGCTGGCCGTTTGTATGATGTGTTAATGTGGTCAAATTGATCCGAAAGTGGAATTATACGTGTCGAGTGCGCTGAATGCTGATTTTGAGGTCTGTAAAGCCGATGCTCGGATAACGCTCGGAGCGCGTGTGAATGCCAGTGGCTGCAGTAGAGCCTGTACATTCAAAATACAAACAAACTGCGTTTGTTTTAGGGTGGAACATGCTCAAGCTCGGCAGGTACCTACCAAGGATCTAAAATCGATACCACTCGATACCAACCGAGTAAAACATTATGCGCGCGTATATTCAGAGGGTACAAAACAGATAAATTCTGCATTCTGCATATCATATTTTATGGTTATTACTCTGAAAGCAGTCGCTTCTTTTGTTATCCGATGCATCCGATGTGAACTTGGGCTGCACACGGGAGGATAACAGATAACAGAGGGTTGTAATATGCAATCCGCGGATTGAGGATTCGCCGCGAAGCGTGGCAATTTCCTTACCGTTGATCGATATTCATATTTGTTGGGTTTGGGTTCGGATTGTTTGCTTTTTGGAAAGTATCGCAACAGTAAACCGCGTGCGTTTAATTCCCAACGACTTCTGATTATACAGTTGAAACAGAGTCGAGCCTTTGTTTTGTGCGGAATTCACAAAAGGGTAAGGAACAATGTAGAACTGTATTTTTGGCAACGGGCTTTCTGCAGGAGCGTTGCTTCCGATGCTAGCAGATGGTTTGAAAATTTATTAATATTAATGGAATGTTGGAACTCAAAATTAAAAGTTCATCACAACTGACAGGGTTACAATACTCAGTTTTTTATCGTTTTGGGAGGTCACCAAAATTTTCTTATACCCTTTTGAAGAATACATCTCAGTAATAGAAGTATTTTTCCGATAATTCAAGAGCAATATGTTTTACCTTTATCAGGACCTAAACAGTTTTCTCATGTTTGAATTGTATCATGGTATCAATTTTTTGTAATCGCTTAAAGTGCATCAAAGCGTTGATATATCATCGCAATAAGACTAATATTTTACAAATGATTCTCTTCTCATAAACATATTACTAAAAGCATTTCATGAAATGTCGTCAATAACATACCCAAATGTCAATAAAGAGTTACAAAGCAGTTATCAAAATACTGTATTATTATAACGACAATAAACTGAAATAATTTGTAAATTCAGTGGACGGCCACGAATTTTGAAAGTCACAACACTCGGAAATAGGTATGTAATTCCTTACCTGTGAAGACACTGTATTATGTTTGCATCCCAAAAAATTGATGATAATTTTTTTGCTAATCAAGATAGAAAGGTGCAATTTTGTTGACGTGGGACTACGTCATTGTTTTCTATACTGGTATGCATCCTGTGAAATTGGAAATGAAACTGGCAAATGTTGCGTTAGATTTCAAACAATTTTAACAGCATAACCAAACGATGGATAACAATAACAATAATGTTGTTGTATAGATAAAATGTTGAACAATTTTGTTATACGCTAGTTATCATTATTTTTTTATTGCAAAGCGGTAAAAATCGATAAAAAGTGTCAAGGACAAATTTTACGCGAACAATGAACCAATCACATGCGAGTATTCCTAGCACAGACGACATGAATAGACACCAATCATTCCCTGTGATAATCTCTGTATCAATATCCGAAAAATAAATTGACAGAGTCTCCCTTTCCCAATAGGTCAATTTATGTTTGCTTCCATGAATCTAGAGTAATTTGATGTCTCGAAGGTAAACTTTTTTCGAAAAGTCTGAAACAACCCTTTTTCTTGAACAATTTCTAAACCTGCCGTTAGGGCATAATACAAACTGATGTCTTGAAAGAAAACATGCTGGTAAAAGCAACAGTACAGCAGAGCAAGTTATTTTTATTTATTTTTTATCTTCGAAATTCACTAAATAATCGTTACCGACATAATATCAAATGAATATGTGCCTAAAAATTCTAACTTATAGAAGAGTAAAAGCCAGCGAGTACTTGTGAATTCTTTTTTGTCCATTTACTAAGATCTATTCAGAATATTTTTACATTTTAACATTGTTAGATATTTTACAAATTAAATACAAATAAAATATTTTACCTTTGCAAATAAAATAATATACTGAAATTAACTGTCTTCGCAATACAGTAAATGTAATTGTTGGCAAATGAAACAAACTTGTGAAGCAAAAAACAAAAATGAATCTTTATAAACTTTAATTGCGTTGTAATTGTTAAATGTTGTTTGCTGAAAAAAAAAAAAAAAACACTACAGGCACAACATCACCAAGTGTAAATGAAGTTCTTTCGAGTGTAATTGAATATATATCTGAAAAAATGAATGGGAGGCCGAGAATTAAAATACGTAAATCACTGAACAAACGAATTTATTGTGTCTGTAATTACAATAATTACAGTATTTAGTCCCACGTCACCATTTCATACAACCCTAGGGCTGTATACCTTGTAGTATTTTTGATACAGTAAAAGATCTTCATTTCTGATTGACGTCACTTTCAAGAAATAATTTTTTTTTTTTGAAAATAAGCCTATCAGATTTTGCATGCACCTTTTTTTTAAGGGAGAATCCTACTCTAATTTTTTTTTTTTTTATCTTTAGAGTAAGGTGAAGTGTTCTCAAATTTGTCTTCACATGATCCTCTTCTTTTGCTGGGAGGGAGTCACATTTGACTTTATCGAAGAAGCGATAATTCTGTCTCATAACTGTAGCGAGATTTTTATGTTTTAACCAGTCCTAGCCAAACGTGCAACCCCCTCCCCGCAAAAGGGGGAGGATCATGTGAACACAAACTGTCATTGTATTTTTGAGTATCGCTTACACTCTTGATATTACATTAAACAGTTTTCAAATAAACTAATCTAACGTCGAGATAAACCTGTTTTAGGTAGGGGAAACGGAGCAAAATTGCATGTTGCTGATATTTTACGTGGATCAGACTACCACTCTCAGTTATTATCGCATTACCGTTAATGCTCAGACATACTCGATATTATTTTGCTTTGTAAAATATACTAAAACTATGTCAAAACCGTTTCCGTAGAATCACCGTTAAAAGCTCAGTTTATGTCCGATTCAAGATCTGTTTTTTAAAAGATGGGTAAAAAGATGCTAACATGTGGACAAACTCTTAGAATTTTGATATTTGGCTTGCTAAAATTGCGTCGAAAAAACATCGGAAAATTTTCGATTTCCCAAAAATTCAAAATGGCGCCATTGTTGACCCTTAAGTTGAAATATGGTGAAACTCGGGGAAATTAAGTTTTGCATCAAAATACACAAAAAAATATATATAGAAACCAAGGCAGAGAAAAAAATTAATTTTTGTTGCACTGTGTAATCCATTTTTACATGCCAAAACAAAATGTCAGTCAAATCGGCCGAATACTTTCCTTTACTATCAAAAATTGCGAAAATTCATTATTTTTCGACCTTCCACATTAGGGTACCCTTTCGAGATTTTCGGAAATCAAAAGAAAAGGAATAAAAAACAGCTGCTCGTCTTCCACAGACTCTTTTTAATGCTCTGAGCAAATCTATGGCAATGACGCATTAGAGCGTATTGAATGTAATTGACCAGCGTTGTGGGTTTGCCCCAATATTGTGGGAAGATCTTGGGGCTTCAAACCAAAAATGGTAATGTGGGTGTTCACCGCAATAGTATGGTCTCGAATTTCTTACGCTTCGCCAAGGAGACCACGACAACGAGGAAGCTAGATAAACTTCAGCGGCTAGCTTGTATTGTCACTACCGGAGCAATGTGGAGTACACCGATCCAACTACGACATCCCACACTCAGTGTGTTTACCCTCTCGCTCAGTATGGGATGCGAGAGAACCTAGCGTTCGAAATGAATCGATCAAGTTCTATACTGACGGTTCAAAAATGGGGATCGTAACAGTGGTGTCTTAGAACAAAAATATCAGTAGCTATGGGAAAACTGGCCAACAGTCTTCCAGGCAGAAACAGTCGCCATTATAGAATGTACCGATATCTGCCGGAAAAGGAACCATAGACACGCATCTGCATTTTCTCGGACAGTCAACTTATGGCCCGGAAAGCCTCCAAGTGCATGTCTAGAATTGTCTGGTACTGCATTTGCCTTCTACAACAGATGAGCCAGTTGAATTCTGTAAATCTCTACTGGATTCCTGGTCACTACGGAATAGAGGGCAACGAAGTTGCAGATGAACTCGCCAGATTTGGTTCCCAATCAACCTTCATTGGTCCAGTACCGTTTTGTGGTATCTCAGACTGTTTTCCGAAGGCTGAGCTTAAGAAACGGGAACAACGAGAGATTACAGCCTATTGGAAGGCAGTGAAATCTTTCAACCAATCAAATAGATTTATAACACCAAACACAAAAATTTCTCAAAAGTTGCTGAGTCTCGATAAGAGCGATCTCAGTATATTCACTGGCCCAATAACTGGTCCCTGTCCGAGCAAGCATCATCGGCAGAAAATTGGTGATATTTGTCGCTTCTGCAACTCAGAAAACGAAGCCTCGGAACATTTGCTCTGCAATTGCGGTGCACTAATTAGATGCAGACTTCAGTACTTCATTAAGGGCTCTCTAGAACCCAAGCAAATCTGGTCTGCGCCGCCTGTCGGGGTAACTAGTTTCATAAAACAAGTTATTCCCGATTGGCCCCTACCTCACTATAGCTCGCCGTCTATCACTTCCTCAATAAGTGGTAGACAAGCTTGAAGCGCAGTACTGCAAACCGGGGCATACCACAAGAGTTCAAATAAATGGACGCAGTGGTCCAAATAACCCCCCCAACAGAAAAATCAAATTGACCATTTTTGATTTGAATGAAACTTTGCATGACTTAGCAGAGTATTTTAAACGGGTGAGAAATTTTCATAGACTCCAGAGGGATTTTCAATATATATTAGGGTGGGGAAAAGTGACCGATTTTCCAGAACCAAGTTTTTTTGGTTCCTTTAGGGATCCCAAACAACCCTAAACTTACCTGAAGTCGATTGGTTTTGTCTCCGCTTGGCGCATTGCATTTCAAATTTGTATGAAAATTTATATGGGAAAACCTACTTTTTTCTAGAGAGCTCAATAATGCTTTAATAATGCACTATAGTATGTTAAAGTATCGTATTTTAGATGCCCAACAACTTTGCAGAAGACACTGAAGAGCTAAAATGTCCCTAAGAAGAGCTATAGCTGTTCAAAGTTGGGTATGTCGATTTAAATGCAAAAAATCTTGTTTTCTGCAACATTACCAATGTACCGGCGTCAGTAGCATTCCCATCAGAAGTAACCTGTCGTAACGAGTTTATACACTCAGCTGGACCAAGCAAACAAATTTAGGTCAATATTCTAGGCGTAGATAGAATCTACAATGTGTTTCAGAGGTTACTTCTGATGGAAATCTGACTGACGCCGGTACACTGGCAGTGTTGGCAGAAAAAATGATTTGCAACATAAATTTCGACATACTCAACTTTGAACAGCTCTAGTATTTTTTTGAGACACCCTAGCTCTTTAGTGTCTTCGGCCAAGTTGTTAGGCATCAAAAAACTTACCGTTTGAAGTCATGAAACCTATGGTTTGAGCCATTTTGAGCTCTTTAGAATGGAAAATGCAAAAAAGTTGGTTTTTCCATACAAATCTCCATATAAATTTAAAATGCAATGCGCCAAGCGGAGACAAAACCAATCGACAAGCAATAAATTCAGGATTGTTTGGGGCCCAAAACAGCACAAAAAAAAACTTGGTTCTAGCTTTCTGCTATCAAGTTTCGTTTTTTCCATATAACGTTTCCCCACCCTAATATATATATTCAAATATATATAAAAGTGTGTGTGTTCTGGCATAGGATTTATTCAAAGCAGCACAAAAACCTTTGGTTGTATAGAATTGTAGAAACTAATAACTAATAACTTTTCCCTATTCTTTTCATCGAAATAACTTCAAGTTGTAGCGAAACTTGTGATAAAAGTTCAGGATGAAGAAATGGAGAACATTGTTTTAGAAGTTGATTTCAAGTCCTTTTCTTTTTAATTTCAACATTTTAAAAAATATTTTTATTCCAATGATGGTGAACGGTTTATGCACTTATTTAAAATCAAAAAACTATTATGATCAATTTTTTTAACGTATTTGTTTCTGATCTATTGGTTTGAAATGAAGAAATTTAAGACATTCTTTGTTATTACAGGGTGATTGGTTCCTTATTGGGAGTATTTCAGGGGCTGATAGAGAGCCCCATTTGATGTAAAACTCTTCTACGCATATGCTCTAACGTTGTTCTACTCGGGGTTGTTCAAGTTTTATGTTTTTTGGACACTCTTTCATAAAGTGGCTCTAACTTCAAGTGTATACCACTTAGGGCAATACTGTTAGTTCGCAAGCTGAGAAATTTTCTACTAGATACAACTTTTACATGTCTTAATAAATGTAAAAATGACATTTTGTAGGCAAAAATGTCGAAAAGTAGTACTGTTTTTAACGTATGTCGATGTTTTCTCACAAAAAAAGGGTTTAACATTAATGTCTTTCGTGTCAAATTGAACGTTCCTAACCACTCTACAGTTCGTTCTTTGACACCAACTCTCTATCTGCTTCAGTTTTCGAAAATTAATAAACTAATAAACTAATAAATAAATAAACTAATAAACAATAACTATTTGCTTATGTTCTAGCAAATTAATAGGGCTACAAATTTATTAATTACACTGCTTAATCTATTTTTTTTTTACCGTGATACATTCTCGATACCAATACCACGCTGTTTCCGGGCCCCTTAATGTCCAAGAATGCAGAAACCTCTTTTCGGGCAAAGGCGAGTTAAATTTCCGTACAAAGCAAAGCTAGGCAATCCAGAGTGGGGAATCGCTGGCCATCGACCCGAAAATGAAAATGCGAATTTCATACTGTTGAAGTGTCAGAATCCAAATTTTTAGAGCATTACGACACAATTAGAATTTTCTATGATTTTTCAAAGTGTACTGGGTCAGCGTTTTTTAGCGATTTTCTTGAAAAAATGCAATGTTGCGAAATTTCCTGGAGCCTCAAGGGTAACTTGTATCTTGATGACATCTAAGGAAAAGTTGTCTGTAAAATAGTGGAGAATAAATCCTCATCATTGGATAATGTATAAACTCATTGAAATAATCAAAAAATAAATAGGCGGAATCAAAAAATTACGTATTTTTTGCATAAAACAGCGTTTTAAGTTTAGACGGCAGGGTTTGACACTATTGGCACTAGTTTTAAACGATAGCTTGGAAAAAATGCTTTCAAAAGCATCTAGTCCGATCCTGCGCAGAGTTGCGCAGAGTACCCTTCTTTCGAAGAGAAACAACAAGTGTTCGGCACATATCGGATTTTAAAAATGTAAATTTGAATTGCACACTGCAAACAGTCAACAGAATAACGAATGGCTCGTATTAGTCTGATAATAACAGCATTTTCAAACATGTTTCAGTATGATTAATCACACTGTTTTCATATTAACAAGTTCAACCCATCAATATTCCGATATTTAACGCAGTATTAAAAACTAATCATTGTTAATGTTTCGTATCACCAGCACTGAGTACCAAAATCATAATTTAAGTTTGTATCATACCAGTCACATGTAAAAACAATCGTGTAAACACAAACCATGTCATAATAAATCGCCTGCTAATTTCTACAGAACACGTTGACGTTAGAAACTGCATTTTGAAAATTCTCCTTAAAGACATTAAAACTGTATTAAAAATGAACACAAAAATGAAGATGAAGGAGGAAGTGAATAAAAAGAAGAATGCGATAAAAAGACGCACTTTAATATAGTCACTTTGAAAAAAACAAGTCAAAAGTAATTTTCATCACGAAGCATATTTTTCGATTGATATTTTTTTTTATTTTCTTGATAACTAAATAATATTTTTATGTTTTTTTATAACATATGAAAGTCTTTCAAGTATCATGCATTTTGTTCTCCAAAAATTTGAAACCGACGTAAAATTTTCCTCATATAATATATATAAAAACATGAAAATTCTCCTGGCGTCAAAAATACACATTTTCATGCAAAAATAACATCAAATTCGGACTCAGCGTCCCAAAATTATATAAAAACCATGTATTTTCCATGATTTGAAGACATTTTTTTGCTTGGCCAGCATTTGTATGGAGTCGCCCCACTGTGCAATCGTTCGTTACTGTGCCCCGTCGGAAGCCAATTTGAGTATCTGATAGTAAACCGTTTGTTTGGACCCATTAGTTTAGCCGTCAGAGGATCATTTTCTCCATTAATCCCGGGATACAGGACAGCATAGCAATCAGCCTATAAGAATTATAGTCAGAGGCAGGATTCCCGGATTTTCGAATAGCAATAACTTTTACCACTATCCAGTCGTGCGGGACAATATTTTGCTCTAGGAACTTGGTTAACAAGTTCAACAATTGTCTTTTTGAAGAGTCGGGTAGGTACTTCAACAGGTTTAATTTTATTCTATCCAACCCTGGAACTTTATTGTTCACACTTAAAAAATTTCGCCGAATCTCGGCATTGTTTGTGCCGAGATTTGGACAGCCGAGTGCTCGGCAACCATCTCGGCTGAATCTCTTTTGCCGAGAATCTCGGAAAACCAATATTTGACAGATGTCATTTTATGCCGAGAATCGCGGTACACAGTTGACTGTGCTCTCGGCAAACCCAGCCGAGAAGCGGCAAACCAGTCTAACGACCTTTCGGTTATATAAGCTGAATATTCGGCACAGTAAAGAGCCGTTTTTTCAGTGGAATCCAATCGCAGAAAATAGTTTTGCTGTGAATCAGGTAGTTTTCTTTCAAAAGATAAATTATAAGCTCTATGAGTTTTAGTAAGTAAAGAAATTTATTCATACTAAATCTTGAATACTTATCTTTATCTTGCTCGCCAGTAGGGCATTGAGCTAAACATCTAATCTAAAATTACGTCTAATGCCTATCCCTTAAACAAATAAAATATTGTATTCACACGATTTGAAACTACACTTTTTAAGTTCCAGCCACTTCCCCCCAAACTGAACTACATTTTTTCTGCTACCGGATTGTAAACACTTGTAATTTGCACAAATTTCAGCCAAACTTGTATCCGATTCCTGTATGCTCACCCATAACACGCATAAATTTGCACTAAGAAAAATGGCGGCAACTCGTTCTGGGGAATGACAGCTGTATTGCCGAAACACGGCAACGAGTAAAATTTGTGCCGAGATACCAGTAATGTTTTTGCTGACCTCGGCATCAACAATGTTTAACGATAAATTCGGCAAAAAATAGAGACGAAATTTGTCAAGCTTAGTTTTTTGGACGAAGTCTCGGCAAAATGATCTGACAACTGTCGGCAACCGGCATTTTTTTGCTAAAATACCGGTTGAATCCAAAGTTGCCGAGTGAACTCGGATGTTTTTTTGCCGAGCTCGAGATCCAGTTTTAAGTGTGTACACGAAAGTAGAGCCAATGAAAATTAAATTTAATTTGTGCATTGGCCATTCCGACGGTGGCTTAGCTCTCTTAAGCATTTCGCCTAATTTTTTTCGCCCAATTTTTTCCTCGCGCTTTTTATACGAGGGACAGGCCGATAGGTCATTTCGAAGACCCCGGTGATAAAGGCCAGTTTCAGTGTCCTCAATGCAAGCAGTCTCAGCATGATTACTTCCCCGTTTGCTGCAGCGTGCCTTGTTTCAGAAGTAGGTGACTGTGCGACCTAACTGCTTGCAATTTTTGCAGTGCTTGACCCGCGGTGTAAACTGGCGTACGTACAGACCGGGCCCTGTCTAGAAGGATGGAGTTCGGCAATGCAGATCTGGTAATTGTTACCCGGAAGGAATACGAAGGGAAGAATTTCGTTTTCCTTTCTTCAATGGGTACTGAATGCAATAGCTTGCAATCCAGCATCTTTACATTTTATATCATGGGGCTTTTGAAACAGTCTTCCCCATCACACAAAATGTCATCGACAGTGAGATTCCACTCGGTACCCATACCGTCGATCTCCACATCATTGGCAGAGATGTGCACGCAAAACTCTTTCTTGAAAAGATTGCAGCTTGCTTCAAACTATTCACGACAACTCGCAGGTTGTTCGGCCTAACCTTCGTAATCTCGGTTCGGAGAATTGTGTTATGAGAAGTCATCGGATTCCAATGTGGAATCCGATGGATTCTCACTACATGATTCTTGTTCAAGAAACCTAGTCCCATACATAGGGCATTCTTGAGGAATTTTTTCTGAAGTAGAATACTTCTCTCAGGAAGTTCGGCTACATAGGGATGTGAAATGAAAATCTAAAACCGCAAAAAGTGAAAAATATGTCCAATTTCAAATGCAAATTAATCGGTTAGTATTCGATGGATTTCCTTCGTTCTTGCAGCAATAGATTGGAAAATCTTCTAAGATTCTTCCCAAAAGAAGATAATTGTAATTTTATTATTCACACTATTGTACTATTGAAAAAAGTCAAGCCTTATCAAAATGAAAAGTTCGACCTCCGATTGGTCGTAATGTGATTGCTGCCCAAGTACGGTCGACAGAATCATATACCGTGCAATTGAAAACATGCTATTTGGCCTATATAAGAGCCTGTTTCAGCCGAAGCCGCTCATAATAGTTCTAGACAGCGACAAAAGCAGTCGTCCTTCCTTAGCAGCAGCACTAGCCCTGTGGTTGGTCACCACGTCTCGGGAGCAGCGCGGTTCTTCTCAACGTGTGTCGCCAGACTGCCATAATTCCCCCCGTGTTGAGGCAGCATGAAGATTGCCATCAGGAAATCCATTTTTGGAAATCAAAATGCCTTTTTCAAGGCAAATAAACATTGAATTGAAGGATAATAATTTTCTGGCATCCTCACAAGCAGATATTCTGTGCGGGATGCAATCAAATTCTGTTGTTGTTGTCTAATTTTCACTTTATTTATTAAACCCCCCACTGTAGAGGCAGCGCAAAGCCTGCGATCAGCATAACCGACTTTGAATAACAAACTGCCCTGTTAGAACGCATTCACAAAAGCAGTTAGTTCGACTACGCAAAGCTAATATGAAGTCGATTCAATCAATCAGCATGAACAGAATTTCGTCGTCTCCCAGCTGCCAAGTTGCAACATGATGCAACACGCAATAGCGAGCAAACGAAATCGCTTGATGTTACAAACCGCAAAAAGATACGGGTTAAAACTGTTGCGTGTGTGAGAGCACCATCGGTGTTTATTCGCTGGATACAAAAATCATATGCGAATTGTGGAATAATTCATCTGAAGAACATTAGAGAATGGAAAAACTGAACTGGAAGGCGTGGCCTATTTCGTAGCACCCTCCGGCTATAAAAAAGTGTTTCTGGGAAATCTAGCTACATTTCTTCTGATTCTGATTGAGAGCGCCATGACATGTGTTTCTAAACACGTGCGCTAGCGTGAGCGCAAAGAACCCGCGCGTGAGCATGGGCGACGCTGAGCGACGCTACCGTTTGTCGAGTTCTTTATTTTTGTCTATTCAATGCCTCGGTGGCTTTGGTGACTATTCATCGCTGACGGAAAAGTGCTATCGCAAACGCTTGCATGGCAGAACCGCTCGCGGTCTTTTCTTCAAGATTTTTCCTGCTTTCTTTACAGATGATCTTGTTTTAGGGGACAACGGCAGGCGGCCGTGTCCCGGTTCTACACTTTACTTGTTTTACATTTCTTCCATCGGAAGGTTTACTGTCTTTCGGACTAAGCTAAAATATACCGTATTCTGCGTGATGGAACATAAGGTATTTTCTGCGCGGGTGTGACGTCACACATTCATTAGTCGGAAGGTGAGCTGGATGGACCGTCCACAACGTTGACAGCAGTAGCAGCAGATATCAGCACTCAGCACTGAGTCAGCAGTAACAGAGGATAGCAGCGGGTTGCGCCTGTGGCTGCCTTCAAATTAAACAAATCACTTGCCCTGTGGTTGGTCACCACGTCTCAGGCCTCTGTCAGGCTGAACGCCAACGCGAGCGATCGGGCGAGATTTTTGCCGTACATCAGCCGGCACTTCCTCTAATGGAAAAGTTGGATCATTTTGTTCAGAAGAACATTACTGTCGGTAATATTACAGAGATGCTATTGCATTATATCCGATATGGAATTGAACAATTGTTCTTTTGAGGACAAATAAAACACTTAATTTGAAGAGTTAATAGCTTTGGGTACCAGTAGCAGTATGGTAACAGTCTCAGCGGTAGGTGCAGCCGGTACTTCCCTGAGGCCGATGTTATAAGGAGTAAATGGAAGCGGCACGGCGAAACAGTTGCGTACGATAGCGGCGGTATTAGCGGTAGATGCATTTGCCAACACTTACTCCAGTAAAGCCGTGTCTAATTTTCAATATGAAAACACCTTTCTATTGTTATGGCCGTGCGCATTAGGCCTCTGCCAGGCTAAACGCGAAAAGCGGCGCGAACCGATTCGCCCGGCCGTAGATTAATGTACAGCTTACATTAATGTAAGTAGAGCTGTGTAAAAGTATTCTTTTTCAACCTTGCGGTCGTGGCTATGCACTCAACCCTCCTGTGATTTTTTTTTTTTGAATTCCTTATCGAGGACGCTCCAATGTGAGGAATCCTGTATAATCTATGTGAATCGGATGTGTTCGTTCGGGATACATTATCCGATTTTCGAAACAGGATTATTTGGTACTTTTGGCTTCAGGTATGCATGCACTCATTAAAAAAATATTTTTTTGGCAAAATTATGTTGTTTCTTGTCCAAAATAAATTGCCAAGAAATTTCGTCAAAATCAATGGGAAAGAATATCAAAACAAAATTCAACTGTGTGATTTCACACACAAGTGTAGGATGACGGTTAAGGGCCTGAAGAAAACTACGAACAGACCTTTCGCGGCATCTGGGTAAGATTTAACCCAGATGTCAAAAATCATGTTTTTAAAGATTTTCTAGTTTTAAGTTTTGTGATTTGTTATTTATTTTATAATTGTATTCTTATGAAAAGATGAGAGGGGTTTTATGCCTGTTTCAGGAGAAATATTTATTGATTCTACTCAAGCAGGCTTTTCCCTACTCCCACAGAAATTTCCGCACCATTATGTTCTCTGCGATTGGGCCTTTATTTTATTAATAAAAAATACCAAAATATAAAATATATAATAAAAAAGTGAATACTTCACCGATCACTCGTGTCTTCGTGTGTTCTGCGTAGTGGCTGTCAGTTGGACTAATCCTTCAAAAGCGTCTAACAATCATAAACAATTCTCCGGCGGTAGGCTGAAAAGATCGGCGGAGCGGGGAATTTCCGGCTACTGAACGGCTTTTGTCTGCACACAAAACGTTATTATTTAGCTCGAGCTAGTAAAATAATAACAGAGCTTTATTCAAATGCTTACTTTTGCAACGATAACAGAGAAGCGAATCCAATTTCGGAGAAGAAAATTTGAATATTCAGAATTAAATTTCCTCATGTATGGTGATAACAAAATTCTTCATCAATGACAATTTCAAGAGATATGTAAAGTTTAGATGTATTGGTGTCAATGAACGTTGGCGATCCCTCATGACACCAATACAATCAAAGCGAAACACGAATACAGCCAAACTAAGAAGTGAAGGTTCTTAGGGCCTTGAGTAGATGTTGAACTAAAATTTCTTCCTCCCTTTCCAGTGTCTTACTTTGCAGATCCCATCATCTGGAAAGACGATGCTAGTCCCAGATTTCTTTCTTGTGACCTTGTAGTGTTTTTTAAAATTGTTATTTTTATGAATTTTGGAGTACCTAACGAGCTTGGAAGCGTGCAGTCTTTAGAGACCCAAATGAAGCTTTCCTGTAGGCAAAATAAGAAGCGTCGAGCTCGGCGAGCAATTACTGTGCAGCTTTTGAGGTTCTTCCGAGCTAGCTAAGGGCACCAAAATTCACAAAAATGGATAAAAAGTCATAATCTTGGCTAGGCTAGGAATAAACCTAGGCCAGTTAGATTGATCGTGAGTGGATCATGGATAATTGATTTAGAAAGGTGAAACAACTTTAAATCATTAGAAACTGTATAAATTGATTCAGCAGTGCGAAATATATGTAGAAACGAGTTTAAATCAAAATTATCGCATTCATTTAGTCAAAAAATAAAAAAAACAACTTATGAGCAAAAAGTAATATTAGCAAATAAGCTTTACTGCTCAGTTTGAGAAACTGAAAAACAATATTATTATTTCGAAGTTTCAAAGTTCAGAACAATTGCAAAAAAATCAATGAAAAGAAATTGAAAAAGTTTATTAATATTCACAATTACTTTTTGTATAAGAACATTTTCAAACACAATGAACCTTGCTTGTCGGATCGTCTTTAGTCGTAATTCAAAATCAATAACCTTATCACGAAACACACTCCGCCATCGTTATGTAGCGTCACTAGCAGAAACCCAAGCCATCGGCTTTCCCCTTTCGTGTCCTGGTTGATATTTGTCTCCGTACCACCCTAAGCCGTAGCGCGCCCTGGATGCTTTTCTCGGTCCGGACACAGTGAATCCTTGCCAAGTATTGGACGGAAGGCTTCTCGAGCGCCGCTACCGTTATCGTTTCTGGTCCCAGGAAATTCGCCAGTGCTTCCGCTCTTCTAATGCCTGATGAAATGGTCTTATCGTGCTGCCGCCATACCGGAGGCTAATACTTTCGGTTCCACTAACCGTGAGCTCGGCAGCAGCTTGCCGACCTACGGATGGAATCGAATTTTGCGAAGGCAGAAGAGTGCCTTTGTTGCTTTCTTCGGAATTCTGCAGCCAGCCTGTCGGGAGGACGACTGAATGCTACACAGCAAAAAGCATGGAAGATTTTATTACGCTTTCCCGGTGATACGGTAATAATGTGTAGATAATATATTTTCCAAGCAGCTTATGTCATTTTCTGTTATGGTGAGCTACTTCTCGACGTGGCATCCGAACGGTCTCTACCTACTGCAGTTTCTGATCCTCCGATGTTGAAGTAAGCTGTAGGCTTGAGTCATGAAACGGAAATAGTAGATAGATAGTAGACAACCAAAAGTCAACCGGTTAAGGTCTTTAAAAATGGAGGAAGATTTCACTGAATTTTGCCTAATTGGGTAATTTATTGCACGTCGATAAAATACTCTTTAACGCAATAACACAGTTAATAGGTGCTTGAAGAAATTATTCAAATTAAACAAGTTTATCATTCGACCGCTTGTATATAAGTAATGGCGGCTTACGACAAACGACGAGTTCTTCGAATTTTGCAAACCATCTAAGTAGGGTGAGCTCAGCACCACCCTCTAGATAACGGGGTTACCACATGTACACACACTTGCCACTGTATATATCTAGTCCACACTCGTTCGCAAGCAAACCTCTTCTCAAACACAATGCAATCAAATACGTAAACCTATTTTTTTTGCCTGGTTTCGCGAATAACGAATATCAAAATGTCGCAAAAGCGAAAATTTTGTACCATTACGTGCGTGTATCGTGCGGAACATCCGCCACCCGAGCAGAGGGGGAAGGTAATCTTGCCCAAATCGAACTGAGTGTACCTAAAGAAAATTTCCCTGGCAATAAATCGAAATTTCGTGTGTGAGAGGGGGTGCGTATATGTGACAGCAAAGCGTGTACATAATAGCAACAAAGAAAAAAAACTCGTAAAAGTGAGTAGGCAGTAAAGTTCGGCTATTGCAGCAAGCAAATATGTACGACAATCGAAGCCTCACGAAAAGGGGTAACTTCTGATGACGGCAGCAGCAATGGTAGCAATTTTATTATCTTTTGGCCCAGGGTGCGGGGAAAGCGCGAAACAAATCAAGCAAACTGCTCGTTGGGAGGGTTGTAAAATGCGTAGGTGTTAAAGAATTTGTAATCGTTATCCTTTTTTTACATACGAACACGATCAATGAAAATGAAAGGATAAACCTTGCTTAAATTTATTGCTGTGGCAAAGGCTCTTAATTTTGTTTTTCTTTACAATATTTGGTTCATTTCAGTGGAATGTGTTAGTGTTAGTAACAAGTAAACAAGACTTAACGATTCTGCACAAATACTTCAGGAACATTCACAGCTGTTAGTAGGGGCCGAATGGCTGACACGACAGATCCGGATGAAATAACAAATACAAATAAATAAAAATCCAGACATGTTTAGCTATGCTGTGCAGTGCTGCAGTTCGCTTGTTGGTCTGTCTACTGTAGAACGATGCGATCGAGTGAGTCGCCTGCTCAGCCTTGTTGAGCTCGAATCACCTGCTGTTCTGCCGGCTTCGGGTCGAGCCAATTTCCAATGAGAGTCAATCTCGTTGTCTTGTTGCAATTTTTGCATTCTAGCTTTTATACGTGACTACTGAGAGTCAAACTTCCGGTAGGCGTGTCTTTGTGGAGAAGAGCAAGTAAAACAAGACCAACGGCAACAAAAGGCTCTATATTTTTCAGTAGTATAATTAAAGTCAGCATCAAATCACAATTTTTCGCATTTTGGAGGAGCATAACTTATTTTCCATTCGATTGCTGTAACAATGAAGGAAACTCGTTTGAAACTGGCCGAGTTTTGAGCTATTATGATTAATTGAAGATTTAAATGGAATTTATGAAATCAAGTATGATTTCTGAGAGTGGGATGATACTTTAAATTTTGAGTTTATCTGATAGTAACTATAAAAAATCCACAATTTTTTCTATCGAACGAAACATGAAACAACATGAAATTTTTCTCTACAACCTTCCATTATTCAGGACTCCTGAAACATTAACGAGCCTCTGCGGAAGGAAAATAAACATGTCATAATATTATCCTGATGAATTTCAGATAACAGCCATCAGTCATTCGTTCGGAATGCTTCCAAGCTTTTACGTCGTACTTCAGCAAGCGAGAGCCATCCCCCATCGCAACAGTGGCACCGAAAATTGATTGCGTATATACCGAAGGTCTGGTTATCTTCCGAAAATCGCAACACATATTCTGTTCGAAAGCCCGCGAACCATAATCCAGTTATTCTGCAAACATTTGTGTCGCTAGCGTCATGTCGTTGATTTGTTGCTGTTGTTGGGGTTGCGAAAGTGGTGGCCGCGACGGTGATCGATTATGATTGGGGTAAACTGGTGAAAGCAGCCTATAAATCATTTTATACGAGCACCATTTTCCGTTCTATTTTCCCGGGCTCGATTTCCACGCCAGCAGCGCCAGAGCAATAAACAGAAGAAAACATCCTTCCATTTCGTGCCCGTCATCGGTTGAGTGAACGAAGAAGTGCCGCACGGAAAGGTTCAGCACGCAGCAGCGAAGGCACAGTGCATTCCAATCGAACCTTGTTAAACAAATTGTATATTTCCATTCTAATTTCCCTAAATGGATTTTCGTCGAGACGGGCATATATTCTGTTTTTATGCTGCCGCACAATTGAAAAGACAGCATCAGAAAAAAACGAGATGCGAAAGGCGTTCGTTTTTTCTTCTTTCCACACAATGGAGAGGATGTTGGAAGGATCAGCTCGGGCTGGCGCCTGCTACTGTTGCCAAAAAGGCAGACCGAATCCGAATAGCACACTTTAGAATCTTGCTATCGCTAACACACGAACATGAAGTGTATACAAGTGTGGAGTCAACAGAAGTAACACGTGGAGAATAGAAAAAATAAAAGATGAATTACATTACATTCAACGTTAAGCCTCTTTACTTTCATTTGAATCAGGATGCCCGATCTAATGTTTAAAACGAAACAAATTTCGTCCTGCCTTTCATCGAAACTCGAACCGAAGAAATCGCAAACTCACGCATATTTATAAAATTCGAATTACTCTCTGTCACCGTGAAGGCTGACAGATAATCTAATTGAGAAGTGGGATGATCGTGCAGAAAAAAGGCATCCAAACCCTAAACCAAAGTGACTGCAATCAGTCACAGCATGTCCGTAATCTTCTCGGTTGCTCCTGTGGACATCCGGACAACCCACATGATGCCAATCACTTCGGCACACAACCGATATGTTGATCCTTTTTTCCCGTTCGTTGTCTTGATTTTCCAACCCCTACCCTGTGTCTCTGGACCCGATGCTGCCCAGTGGAACGCCAATCACCTAACCGTTTACCAGCGCCATGCCAGCCTTTACGATATAATCATCGAAAAATTCGAAATTGATTGGTTTTTATTTGACGTTCGGTCGATCCCTGGTCGGGTTTGGCTTTGACTGGGGGACGCATTTATATAGCGATTATGCCGCAAACCCCTCACTTCCGTGGCAAAGAAACAAGTCGAACGGCAAACATAGCGTCCTAGTTTCATACGATGGCTTACATGCTTCTTATTGCCAAATTACAACGGACCGTTTCCTGGGCGGGGGATGGATTGTGAATCAACTGACGGGATTTGGCGATTTTGTTCGGTAATAGTTGGTTTCCCCCTTTTTTTTCTTGCTTTATTAGGACCTAAGTCGTCTTAATTGGGAACCGTTTTTATTTCGGCTCGTGAAATTATACACTACTCACGTTTGAGTTATTTTCAATAACATCACTCGTCTCGTTTGTGGAATTATCGGAGGGAAAAGTATGCTGTTATGTGTTTGTTCTCATCGTTTTTTTTTCTTCGAATGAGAGAGTAAAGCTAAACAAGATGGTTGTTTGGAGAATGTAAACGAACAAACAGAATCCAGTATGTGGGTGTTTTGTTCGTCGCAGAAAAAAATCCCACATGTACCGAGGCATAATCGGACTGGAAACGTAAGTTTATGGCATGACCGGTTTTGTTGTTTTGAACGTGAAATTCGTTATTTTTGAATACCCAACTCAATTATTTTTCAGCTCGCTAATCAAACCACATTGATAGGAGCTTGATGGAGCTCCCAAGAGATTAATTTTAGTATTTAGACAGCCTGTAAGAACAGAGCGCGGATTTTTCCACCTTCTTAATTAGAACTTTCTTAATTGTTAACCTTCTTAATTGTGGAATCCTTAAAACTTTTTGAAGACATTTTTCATAGAGATATAAGCAATAAAGAGAAAATTAGAACAATTCGAAGTCCGCCTCGTTATTGACCCATAAGCTGCCACTTTAATATTTTTCCTCATCTCTTTTTTAATTGTTCGGAATTGACGTTTATTTATTTTTTTATATGTCAACAGATAAGATAACTACCCCAATGACAGATTGAAATTAAAATTACTAAAGATTAATTAACAGAAAATACTCTTATTCTTTTTCCTAGCACGAGAGACATTAAAATCAAACACAAAATAGCAACGATTGAACACACGAGACATACTTCGCATCGGTTCATTTATCCCGTAATTGGTTCTCGAGGGCTGGATTTGAAGGAATGTATCTGTATGAGAGCGAGTATTGCGACGTCGTGTGTTTATGTCAAGAAGACCCAGTAGAGCATAGCAGTCAATGTTTCCTTGCAGCAGATCGCCTACAAAGCAAGCTTTAACCACATATCGCCTCGCTTCTAGCAACTCTGAATTGATAAGTTTACACCGATCGGCATACCCAAGTAAGTTGAGGGGGTCTCGCCATGGGGGTCAAACTTCGAATAATGTTTCAAGAACAATAATTTCAAAATGCGTAGAGGTAGCACTTAAAGCAGCTATACCGCGGTAGTTCGAAACCGTTCGCTTGCATCCTTTTTTGTAAACGGGAAAAACAAAAGAATCTTTCCAAGAAGTAGGAAAACACCAGATTATAGAGACAGATTGAACACAGTTGTTAGCGGTATGGCGAGCAGTTCAAGGCAACGTTTTAAGACTAACGAAGGAATTCCATCTGGGCCGCACCCTGTAGAGGATTTGAGCTGTTTTCCTGCCTCAGTCACCATATCACTAGTGATTGACATTTGTATGTTGGGAGCAGAAGTTCTAGGTACATTCCTAGCGGCGGTCATGATTTCTTTGGTGCTAAAGATTTCACTAGTAAACACGCTGCTAAACTGAGAGCGGAAGAGGTTTGCGACACCAGGGATTGAATCCGCTTCCTCTGTACCATTGGTCATGCACGAGGGCAATCCGGTTTCTTTCCTTTGCTCGTTAACATGATACCAGAAGTTTTTCGGGTTGGACTTAAGGCGTTGCTGAAGTCGGCTAAGATGGGAATTGTACAAGTGGTTGTTCAGTTTCTGTATTCAATGTTCGCGTGGACGTAACGAGCTTTGGTTTGGTCCGTGCGGTGCTTGCTATGTAATCTGAGTGCGGATCTTTTCCTTCTCTTCAGTAACCTTAATTGCGAATTGGACCAGGCAGGTTTTTCAGGTTTCCGGCAATGTTTATGTGGCACAAATTGATCGATAGCAAACAACAGGATGCTAGACAAAGTAGATGCCGCACAATCAGCATAAAGATCACGGAATGTCTCCTCCCAATCGATACTTGCAAGGAACGCGTTCATGTCGTTGAAATTACCTTTGCCAAAATCGTACAACACACTAAATGTTTATCAATTTATAAAAAACTTCAGCGTTCAAATTATGGTGTAGATGATTCGTTTTTTATATTCGCTTCGATTTTTCCAAAACAATTGCAAGCATTTTGATTTAATAAACGATGTTTTCATCTGCATTTCGACTAGATTTAACTTATAGCCTGTTTTCACATGTAATATTTGCAACTATTTATTTGTTTGTTTACATGTCTTGTCCATTTTTTCGTGATTGCGACTCCTTAGTTTCAGTTTGACCAATACCCTTCTATGAATAGATGAAGAAAAACCTAAATTAATCCACCTAGCGGTCAGACGCAGCCTTTCTCATTCAAACTTATTATTTGTAAAAATAGATTTACATGAATGCTTAAATCCAATAAATGTTTATCCACTCTTTGGGTTCTAAAATATTGATGTTGTAATTAAAGTATAAAATATGAAATTTGACGTAATGTTAGTACTTAAGAAATAGCGAAATAAAAGAAATGACTCTTAATTTCGAACAATTTAATCACGAGCGATGCCGGGAACGTTCAGATAGTACGATACCACATTTAAGTCATGTTGAGGCCATATATATTGATCGAAGCAGGTAAAGTGTTGAATAGTCTTTGAATTTCTGTTCTTTCTAAAACTTTTAAACAGCATATCAAATTGTTATGAAGTTTGTTATTTGTAAGTTTGAGAGATGACTCATTTGTATGACACTAGTTATGTTCAAATAAGTCGTGTAGTACTTGAGATAATAGACTTTCGTTGTTTTACAAATTAAAACATAACGCTTGCTTAAGCTTGATTACAATCAAATGAAAAGGTAACGTATGGGGCAGCCAAACTTTGAAACCACGTGTTGAATCATAATTCATCAGTTAACCCTTAACTAGCCCGTTCATCTGATATCAATATTGTTCAAATCGGTTGTGTAGTTTCTAAGATAATGAAGTTTCGTGATTTTCACATTTCGATACATTACAGACGAAGTTACAGTCCGATTACTGCAAAATTCAATAGGGAGTTATGAGGTAGGTAGACCTTTCATTTGATACTAATTCTGTGGAAATCGGGTCAACCATCTCTGAGAAATATGAGTGAGTCCAAGTAAGTTGTCTTGGAATATGTTTCTTTTCATAGCTGGATTTCACATTTTTAAACATAACAGGCAAAGTAATAATCCGTTTGAAAAAAAAATTATTAGGGTCTTATGGGGCAACAAGACCTTTCATATGTCACTAATTTTATAAAAATCGGGCCAGCCATCACGTTTCTTTCCATAACTCCTGAACCACATGTTCAATCTTCATAAAATTCAAAAGTTAAGGGTTTTTATGGTAGCCCGTTCATTTGAAACTAATTTTAATCAAATCAGATGTGTGGTTTCTGAGATATTGATGTTTCGTGATTTTTACACTTTGATACATAACCTCTAAACTAGAAATCAGATTACAATAAAATTCAAATTCAGGCAACTAGACCTTTCATTTGCAATTATTTTATTGAAATCTGTTCGGTCAGACCATCTCTGTGAATAGTGAGTGCGAAAAAAGGTGCACATACACACGTACACACCCACACACAAACATATACACCTATACATGCTTATATGCAGAAAATGCTCGATTCGTCTAACTGAGTCGAGTAGTATATGACATTCGGCCATTTGGATCACTTTTCTACCTTTTAATTAGCCAGTGATCGTTAGGAGGAAGTCAATATGTTAACTTTCATTATGAGATTTCACATTTTCATGAACAACGGACAAAGTTACAATCCGATTGCAATGAAATTCAATAGCAATCTATGAGGCAACTGGACCTTTCATTTGACACTAATTTTGTGAAAATCGGTTCAGCCATCTCTGGGAAAAATGAGTGAGTTTAAACACCCTCAGGATAACTTATCTTTACATAACTTTTGAACCATATGTTCAATCATTACGAAATTCAAAAGTTAAGGGTTCTGGAGACAGCCCAATCATTTGAAACTAATTTTATTAAAATCGGTTGTGTGGTTTCTGAGATATTGATGTTTCGTGATTTTTACATTTTGATACATAACCTCTAAACTAAAAATCCGATTACAATGAAATTCAATAGCAGCCTATGGCGCAACTAGACCTTTCATTTGCAATTAATTTTATGAAAATCGGTCCAGCCATCTCTAAGAAAAGTGAGTGAGAAAAAAAAGTTGCACATACATACACACTCACACACACACACACACACATACACACACACATACATACATACAGAAAATGCTCAGTTCGTCGAAAGAAGTCGAGTGGTATATGACATTCGGCTATTGGGACCACTTTTATACCTTTGGTTTTTCCAGTGATTGCTATACCTTTCTAGGAGAAAGGCAAAAACAAAAATAGAAAACCCTTCTATACATTTTTTTCAACCTACTTTTTATTTTATTGTTTTTTTTTAATTTCATTGCTAATTTTTAACTTCTCTTTGATTTTTATTGCTATTTGTAACTTTTTCGCGATTTTTTACTATTTATTTAGATTGTTGATATATATTTGATGTTTTGTTTGATTTTATGTTGTATTTTTTGCGTTGAAAAGCTCGTTTGAACGTTTTATTTTTAATTTGTTATTTCGATATTTTCAGCCTTTTGATTTGATTTTATTTTTCCACTCACTTTTTGTTCCTAGTTTTTGGCACTAAACTACGTCTCTCAGGAAGTCCGGCTACATAGGTGTGTAATATGAAAATCTAAAAAAATATGTCCAGTTTCGTTCTTGCAGCAATCAATTGGAAAATCATTTATGCATCCGCCACAATGCAGAAAATTGTAATTTTATTATTCAAACTATAGTACTACCGAAAATTTTGTTGAAACGAAGATTTCGACCGCTGAATGGTCATGCTTGCTTTCGCTAGCACGGTCGACTGAAATATATACCCAGTAAACCGAGAATGCAGTCTTTAAGTTGTATAAAGTTCTCGGTTGAAAAAAAGATTTTTTGTCAAGAAGTATATAAGAACCACAAAGACAAGTTTACAAAAATACATTCACGTTCATACTTGCAGCTTTACGGCAGTTAGCGGAGGCTTTAGCCGTAGCAGTTGGAAAATAAGATGCTAGGTGATTCTTCAGCTCATCCACAATCTTTTGTATTAATTACGATGTGTCATTTGCAGCAAATTTGTTGGAAAGGATCTTTCTTTTGAGACTTGCTCAAAACATTTCAATTGAGCTTAGTTTGATCACATTGGGAGACTTTGAATCCTTTGGTACCTATTCGCATACAAATACACTAGCGCGGCCTGGTTGTCAAAATTATTATAAACCTGTCGGAAGATCCCTCGGTCATAGAATTTTCGAAGTCATCCCATCAAACTGTCATCTATACAGATTGTCATTTGTTGACTTCCTTGTTCCGCTACCTAGAAAAATCACCGAACTATAAATAGAGACGCATAATACCCTCTATTCTACTCCAACACGGATGATATTTAGTACTCTAAATGAGCCCCGAATAGTGCGTTTCCAATTTATACGTGAATTCAAAAGTTACAGTAATAAGCTCAAATTATCAATAAAAAATGTAGTGTAAGCTGAAACAATAATAAATTGAGTGAAACCTGCAAAATTGAAAGAAAAATTGATTAAGTGAAAAGCTAAATAAACGTGTTATATGAACCAATATAACCAAGTGAAAAGTAATCTGTGAAGAAACCAACGCAGCCTCTTCTGAACGTCTGCTGTTATACCCTGAGATATCGACAGACAGTACCATTGGTATCGAAAGACGTTCCATTTCGTCCGAGGATTTTTTCGCGTGATGGGATGATACAAGTTCAGTCCCGAATACTGCATTGGCATGTGCATGGTATTTTCGATTACTTGGTGTAAATTTAGGCATTGATTGCTAAGCCGGTGCAGAAGAAAAATGGTTTTCACATTCCTTTTTCGCTAATTGTTAGCCATGGCAGAACCTTCTGCGGAAACTTGGAATGTGCAATGAGCTGTTTTTCGTCAGTTAGATATTTTCTTGGAGATTTGTCCTGACAGTCCCAGAAAAGACCTTGACAAGCCGTTATGACCTATAGAAATAAAGTATTTCAGTATAACACATTTCTTAACACCGCGATGCAAATTGTAAAATGAACACACCATCGCGTGAAGACCCTCCATGCTTCTAGCCAATACTTCACGATAGCAACTCGTACCACTCCCAAATTTTGATGTTAACACTACACAAGTGACGGATTGACGTGAAACTCAATCAAAAGCTAGAATTATAAGTTTTCCTTAAACTCTACTAGAAATTTGAGAAGTAAAAATGGAAAATATTACTAGTCCGTACAGATACGTATTTCGATTGTGACATACAATATTCATCAGTGCTTATGTGGACTGGTAAAGAGTAAAGCGTAAATTCTGTTTTTATTTGTAGTAGGTAAAAAATAAAATTTAGCCCTCTTAATTGAAGTTAGGTAGAGAATTATGCGGTCGGTTGTTTACCGTACCATGTCTAGGGTTTTTGGGGAGAAGATTAAATAGCCATGAGGGGTGGTTACCGGCGTCTTTGTTGAGAAGCGTGGATGAGTGTTGTTTATAAATTTCTAAACATTCAGCTACGTCTAATTTCCATAAATTGTTAAAGGGGCGGAGCAGGTTAATGTTATCCGAAGTTAGTGGATGTTACTCATTAAAAATATGTTCAGCCACTTTTGGTTTGAAGAGGTGTGGTGAAGTATTTTTTGAAACTTCACTTGCTTTTGTGACTTCTGCGAAATGTTCTTTGAAACGTATCCCTAGACTGAGTTTAGTTTATCCAATGTAAACCATATAACAGTGACTGCATGCAATTTTATAAATTACAGCTTTGTTTATGGTACCTATCAACAGGGTTTTTAGTAGACCCCAATTTTGTTTTGAGTTGGGTATTTCTACTAGTGTAGACAATATCCATCTCAAATTTTCTAAATTTGAACGAAGTGGGCATGTCAAAGTTACGTCATATTTAACAGCTACTCTTTTCAGATCTACGAAAGATTTCCGAAATTGAGCACGCTTCTTTTTATCAAAAATGGCTTGAATGATACTTTCTTTATAACCATTTAGTTTGGCAATTTAGAAAATATATTCCAGTTCCTTTTGCTTGGCTACTTTACTTAGAGGTAAAGTTTCCATACGGTGGATCATATGATGAAAAGATGCCATTTTATGCTGGATGGAATGGTTTGAAGTGTTAGGTATTATCCGTTTTGTATTCGTGGGTTTTCGATAAATTTCTAACTACAACGACGTCCAAGAAAGGGAGTCTGTTGTTAAGTTCGTTTTCAATTGTGAAGTTTATATTTTTATGAGTATTATTAAGGGATATAGAAAAAGTTTCACAATCCACCCCTTTCAAAATACAGAAAATATCATCCACCATCGAATCGGTAAGAGGTTCCTCTTTTCCAATGTACTTTCTATATTTGCCATGAAGAGCTCATATAGAAAAGAAGATAGCGGATTACCCATTGGTACCCTTTTAGTCTGTTTGTAAAATGTACCACGAAATGTGAAATAGTTTCCTTTCATGCAAAGGCGTGAAAGCTTCAATGAACTTCGATTTGCCGGGATTGTGAAAAATCGTACGAAGACCTTTTGACAACAAAGTTGTCAATGAGGTGTACTTTGGTTGCCTTTTTACTACTGTTATTTCGTAGGAGCAGCTGATTCAACTTTTTCAATCCCAATTTTCGTGTGAAGCGGAACGTCACACTTTTAGACACACTGGTTAGAAAATTTTGAAATTCAAAAGGAAATTCTTTGTCCAGTTGATGAAGTGAATAACATTCCAATGGTGAAGAGCTAAGTTTACTATAAAGAAACTTGATGCTACTTTTCAAACACTCCCTTTCCAAAGAACTCAAGTATTTGATGCTAGGTGACAGGTGATAGTATTTGGCCTGGTTTTTCAGGAACATTATTTTATTAGCGTTGGATAAAAGTTTTTGTGATTGATCAGTTTCGAATACAACAATGCAAGTAATGTAACAAACAACTTTATGCAGTTCTACGTCATTATTTATGGTGAGCTCAATTTTTCTTAATTAAAAAAACAATCTCGTCAATATTTGATTATTTTTCCATCTTCAATAATTGGTTTTGCTTCATTGAAATCAAACCAAGGTATGGTTGTTTGGTTTACTATTCTTTATTTTGTTTTGATTTTTCCTGCATATATTTTAACGTCCTAAAACTCTTATATTTGTCGTTTTTTCAACTTCCATTGTTATTCTTTTACTTACAACTGCAATGTATTGATTTTAATTTACTTTCTCGGTATTTAATTGAAAGTTTTTCTCTTCTTTTATTTCATGCCTCATTCGTAATGAGTTTTTTATCGCTTTTTGGGTTTTATAAATTATTATCATGATTTTATTTATTTTTTTTCAATAATTTTCTCAGTTTCTCGATTTTTTACCTTTTTTGTTTTGATTTCAAATAAAATAAGAAACTCTCCCCAAATATAATAAAAAACACTGGTATTCCTATTGTCTTATTTTTTTTTTAATTTCCTGACATTCATTTTCTACTTTTCAAAACTATTGGAAGCATTTTACTTAAATTTGCGATGTTTTTAATCTGCATCCAGCCATGTTTTCACCTTTATCCCTTTTTGCTTATTTACTTCTCATTGTTGTTTTTATTTTTCTCTTCTAATATTGCATATATTCTTCATTATTTCATCCTCTTCGCGGCTTCGCTTCCCTTATCGCTCAAATTCCTCATCATATTGATTGTTTGCAACTATTTAACTATCTATTTTACTTATTTTTTTTTGACTTTCTATGGATCATTCAATTTGTTTTTTGACGTAGGACTACGTCTTTGTTTTCTATACTAGATTACATTTTGTTAAATTGAAAATGAAACTGGCAAATGTTTCGTCAGAACTCAAACGATTATAGCAAGCGAACGACTTAATGCATCTTAGTCATTTATGTGTCGGTGGATACATAAAATGTGTAACAATTGTTTAATATAATGTTTAACATTGTTGCTTTACTGCTTAATGGTGAAAAAAGGTGAAAAGTTCCAGGGTCAAGTTTTCCTATACATTTCCCTCACTATTGGCTTGCTTCCCGAGCACAGATAAGGGTACATCCATAAATGACGTAGCTTTTTTTTAGGTTTTTTTGACTCCCCCCTCCCCCATCATAGCATTTCGTCACAAAGTCAAGACCCCCTCTAGATAATTACGTAGCTTTATAGCAACCCCCCTCCCTCTCATGATATTTTTTTGTCTATTTTTATTATCAAAAACACATGAATGAACAAGAGAAAACAAAAAAAATAATAAAAATAACCCTAAACAGACAAAACAGTGATAAAATAGAACAATTTAAAAAAAAAACACTTTTTTCTTAGTTTCACATTTGCTACGTAGCTTGGCTTGAACCCCTACCCTCCCCCTCGTCACATTTTGTCACAAAACTGCAAACCCCCTCCTCCCCCTCAAATGCTACGTCATTTATGAATGTTCCCTAACAATAACGTGGACGGTATAAATTCCACTGCCTATATATTTTGACTCAACAAAGTGTTTTGTTCCGTTTGTCTTTCTCGAAACTGCGTGGCCTCGCGAAAATCTACGCTGAACTCGATACAAAAGACTGCGTGTAGAAAATTCAGCTTCAGTCTAGTTTGTCACACAATAGCGAGTGGAGTAAAGCTGTTAGAGGTACGCGACATTGAGAAACGAGAGCTGCATACGAGTCATCTTCCAGGCACTACGGAACATGTTACCTTAATTTTGCATACGGCAGCAACAGTTACCATCGTACGCTGTAGAATATTTAGCTGGCACAGCTACTGGAGGGCACAGCGGATAGCAAATTTTATTATGCGCGGTCAAGCAAAACATTCAATGCTACCGATGATGCGATCATCAGCGTTCTGTAGCACAAATTACTTGCTAAAGATTGAGGAATCAGTTCTTTTCAGTACTATAGATGCTTGAAGATAAGAGTTTTGAGAATTTCTGCAACTAATACTAGTGTAAAATTTTCATGTATTCATGCATCGTTAGTTTTACAATAACGACCATCAAATATAAACGGTAGTGTTGCCTATGAACAGTTTATCGCAGTATATCGTCAGTTGAAATCAATACTGGCACAACTCAAAATTCATAATTTCGAGAAAAACGCGTTTGAAAATTTGCATCAAAAATTATATGTTTGTTATTAATTTTATACTCTTTCCTATTTTTTCTCCGCTTTTTACTAAATTGATAATTTTTTCGCCTTTCTTTGGTGTTTTCTTAATTTTTGATGATTTTTCTGACGACTTTTAACCCGTTTTGCAATTGCCTACACGTTTTCTCACCTTTTCACTACATGTTTGAGAATTTGTTTTAAAATTGTTAGATTCTTTCTGTATTACTATACAGTAAGGTCCTTTTTTACCGGTTTTGGCATAGTTTTAGTATATTTCACAAAGCAAAATAATATCGACTATTTCTGAGCATTAATGGTAACTCGCTAATATCCTGAAGTGGTAGTCAAATTATATCTTATTTTGAGTAAAAAAGTTTGAGAAATCGAATGGTAGGTGCCTGATCTACGTAAAATGTCATCAGATAAACCTGTTTTTGTATTGTAGGGGAATTGGGGCAAAATCGACATTTTGCTGACATTTTACGTAGATAAGACATCTACCATTCGATTTCTGAAACTTTTTAGCTCAGAATAAGATATAATTTGACTACCACTTTAAGATATTAGCGAATTACCATTAATGCTCAGAAATAATCGATATTATTTTGCTTTGTGAAATATACTAAAACTATGCCAAAACCGGTTTCGTAGAATCACCGTTTTGAGCTCAGTTTTTTCCGATTTAAGATCTGTTTTTTTTTTTTAAGATGGGTAAAAGAATGCTAATATGTGGACAAATTCTCGGAATTTTGATATTTGGTCTTAAAACAAAATGACGTCGAAAACACATAAAAAATTACCGGTTTCTCAAAAATTCATAATGACGCCATTGTTGCCCCTTAAGTTGAAATATGTTCAAACTCCGAGAAATTTATTTTCGCACCAAACTTCATCAAAAAATCATACATAGGAGCAAAGGGAAGAAAATTGTTGCACTGTGTTATTTGTTTTGTATTTTCTTTTTTAAACTTTCGCTATTTTCTTCAACTTCAGTTTGGCCTGTTTTCACTCATATTTTACTAATATTACTTTAATTTATCTCTTCTGTAAATGTTTACATTTTTATGACTTTGAGTATTGCTAATTTTTTACCATTTTATGTTCAAATTTTTCTGATTGTTGTCGATTTGATTTTTATATTTTGGCCATATTTCTGCAGTTTTATCTACTCTCCTTTTATTCCCTTAATTTTTGCTGTTTGGCTGACTACTTTTGAAATGTTTTGACTTTTTTGTGGTTTTGGACCTTATCCTTATTTTTCTTGACATATATTTGACGTTATAAATTTCTTTGGTTTTTACACATACATCAATGCGTATTATTGTTACTTTATTTATTTTTTAACCATTTTTCCATTGTTATTGTTTGTTTTGCTGCTTTGGTAAGTTTATCCTTTAGTTGACCTCTCATACCATATATTAATTTCTTCTACTTAAATATTAAATATTTATTAAGACGTGTTTTCTGATTCTATTACCAATTTTTAATAATATATGATTAAATGTTTTTTAAGTTTTGAATTGTTTATTTTGATTATTCGCCGATTTTCAAAAATATTTTTGCTTAAATTTTATCAACGTTTATGCTTTGTTCTTTCGTTCTAATTTTTACCCTCGGACGTATTCATTTAAATTTTGTTTTGTTTTGTTTTCTTCTATATATAAAAGATTCTAATGCAATAACCACATGCTCCAAGTAACCTATTTTCGTTCTTTAATGATGACTTAATGTCGAAACGAAATCTCTTCTGCATTCAAGTTTATTCGTGCCTGAAGGTGCAATCAAGTTTCTGGTCACACACAAGAAACGTCTCTTCATTTCCGCCTCCATCAGAGGATAATCATCGCTTACAATCGACTCGCAAACGCAAATTCTCCCTGGTCTGACGGTGCCTGGCAGCACACATTACCGTACGACCTGGGCACCGAACCGGCATGACCTCGAATTTCATTATGTAAAACACCAACACCAGCGTAAAACTACCCACATCTGTCTGTTCCATTTCGAGCGAAACGCGGAAAATTCTGCTCGTAATTAAATGTACCATCCTAGGTCAGGATCATCAGCCCGTCACGACGACGGCTGCCGTCATCGATGTCAGCCCCGTCATCATCGTCGTCATCCTACATTAGCGTTTAAATACTCATTTTCCCCCAGCCCGCTTAGTGTTACGCCCCGTCGTCTACTAATTTTCAGGATTCATCATCGCCGTCATCGTCGTCGTTGCCATTTAAAGCTATGGCCCTCGCGTGCGTGTTGTGAACTTTTTGCTGAGCGGTAACGAGTGTGGGTGGGTTCCTAATATTATTCTCATTTAGCTGGCGTTCGTACTGCTCTCTGCCAGGTGAAAAGATGAAGCTCGTGAGGATGGAGCGAATATAAATCGGTGGAGTATTACGCATATGTAGAGTTTAAACTGCAGCAAACCCTTGCTGTAACCGTTCGATATGTTTGAGAATGTTCAGTAATTCACATTTGAGTATAATCGTTCATAAAATTTAATGTTAGTTAAATACTCAATCAACAACTAGATCAGAAAGGTCGTGATTGACCTTTTTTGCATTTCGATTAAAGAACCACCACTAACAGCAGCAAGCTCACGCATACACAACTAACGATCGAAACTCAACAGGAGGCCATAACTGCAGCGAAAGTAATTTCCATCATCGCTCAGTTTTAATTCCATCCATTTGAAACCTCCCGTCGTCGCTCCACAACCTTCCTCATCAAATCTCATCGTCTGTACCATCGTCATCGTCATCATCCGTATCCTCCTACTCCATGTCCTCATCAACATCATCATCATCATCATCGTCGTCGTCGTCTGTTTTAATAATGAGACCAACACCAAGCACGTGGCTCGCGCGGAAAAACTCGACGGGAAATTCCGCCGGTGACGTCACCCGAACCAGTCACTCGAGCCGAACCTTGGAAAACTTTCACTCACCTACCTGCGTCCCGCCCTGCACGCCACCATCTCCGCACGTCTCATTATGTTCCCGAAGGGAAGGAAGCCAGAATAATTCTCGAAGACGACATTCCATTCTGACGCCTTCGCTTTCCTTTACGTTTCCACGTTCGTCTGGTCTCATTACGGCGGGCGGTGTATCCCGCCCGCAGCGGAAAGTTTCCAACGTGCAAGTTCAAAGTTGGTCGTCGTGTCTTTCGGAATAAAATTGAAATGAGTTTTCCCGACCGACAGTCGCTTTTCTACACCGACGACGGTGGCACTGGGTCGCGATGTTTGTCTTCCTTCTTTCACTCAGGATGGCGGGGATTAATTTTATGTAAATTTATGTGTATTCATTAGGAACGCGGGAAGGGCGCACTTGTAGCGTGTCTGGCGTACGGGGAAACAGATACCAAAGGAAAATCCCTTCCGTGCGAGGTTTGTTTTCATGGCCACGAAAGCAACGTTCTGCTGCTGATGAGGATTTCCCTCCGGCCAAGGCGAAGGAGACTTATGGGGGAAATTTTATTAATGCTTCGTGTATGATAATGGGATAATCGAGTTGAAGAAAAAATTGAATGAAACTGCTGAATGAACGCGATTACGTTCGTTCGTTTTTTTTGCTTTGTTAAGAAGAGAGTAAAAACAAACTTGAAGAGCAACTTGTTGATTCTGATATTAGTATGATTATTTTATGCTTGCGCGGAATTAATTTTTACGCAGCTACTCTTTCAGAATATAAATTCGAATCGGCTTAACCTTTTTATGCAGAACTCTAAACTGACAGGATGATTTATCATTTGGAACGTCGATTATTAGTCAGCAATCAGACTGCTGACGTTCTGTCGGGCTGTTTTTGGAGCACATTGAGAAGCGACATCTCCCGGTAATCAATTCAATTACTCAGAATTCAATTCAGGGCGTTGTCAAATGGAACAACCCGATCGGGGCTGCTGCTGCGTACCATCATGTGGCCGTTGCCGTATTGCCGCTGCCAGCACCGAGAATAAAAAAGTGTACGAACGTACCGGGGATCAGTTGGGCTAATCGAAATGAAAGGAAAACAAATTGAAAAAGACCTTCAAAGCAATTTTCCTTCTTGCCATCGTCAGGCGGTAGGAGTGTATGTGTGTATGTACAGTACACAGTGTCGTTTCTGTCGAGGATTGACAATCTCTTCGAGCTGGGTTTTACCGTTTCGTCGCCTCCCTTAACCCCGTCAAGACCGCACTGGAACGGAACTAACCGCTCGCTGATGGATGCCGTGCCAACTGAGAATGCCATCGTACAGACGACAGCCTGTGCGAGGGTGAAGTGAGTGGAAAGGACATAAAAAGCATAGCAACATCTGACGATAATCCATTTTCCCAAGTCGAATATCGCGCAGTATTCCTCGCCCGTCATCCGTCGAGCATTGCGTTATCGAGCGCTCTGCTACTGTTGGGAGGAAAATCCCACCCTTCCTGGTCCAATTTTTCTCCTCGTACACGTACATAGTATTATATACCCGCGGTGGAACACACGCAGCTCGTATGTTTGTGTCGGTGTAGCGCATTTAACCTGCAGGAGCGAGCGAGAATGTTCCTCTACTCGTCTCCGACGTTCACGTCAAGATGTTGATGGCGAAAGCTTATTTAATATACGTTTACACGTGTACACATCGGAGTTCTGGTCGCACGGAGGAATGGTGCCCTGTTAGCTCTGGAGAATCTGGAGATGCTAGCATGTAGCTGTCTAGTTTGGACGGTGGTATGGAATAGGAAAGCGGAATCTTTTGTTGAACAAAAGAGCGACGCCTTCTCGAGAGTGATTTTCGAGCAAAGTGCGTCGCTGCGCTGGAGTTTCTACTTTCCAGGAAGCGTCACTCCAACCCTGTGGAAGGGTAGAAACACTAGTTGGCAATCAGATTAACAGAGCGTGGAATCACGAGTCCCGATGATACTTCACTGTCGAAGTGGTGTTGCTTCTACTATCCGAATTATAGAATAATGACCTGATTTTTGAATGAAGAAAAGAAGCGGATGTAGTTGTTTTTTGATCCGATGTTTCTCGGGAAAGTTCCGACTTGTATTGGTTTCGCAGATGGCTACATTATATCTTAAGCATAATCTGACTGTCATTATCCATATTAAAATGAAACAAGTTGTGCTCATTGAAAATTGTCTCTAAACTGCTTTCACGATTTTAACATTCACAACAATACTTACAATTGGCGCAAGCGCTTTTTTCTTCATTAATTTCTGCTTATTTTAATATACCAGATAGAGGAAATGCTCCATTATTCATCTCAGCCCACATCTCATACAACATGAAAACACAATTGAAAACAGGAAAAAACGCATATTTTCTCCATAAACCAATCTGCTAATCCATGGAATGGACTCTTCTTAGTTCACTTTAGATTTCTCATAAAGTATAATCCTCAAAAACTCGCTTGAAAGCACTAAATTTTATATTACAGTCGGGCATCTGTACTAACTCATTTAATTAAATCACCTACCTCAGAAAACAACGCGCATCGTTCTATACGACTAAAACGGGACGCGTTCAGCAGCCGAACCAAAGTTTTTTTCATCACTAGCGGACCACTTTTAATTTCAATCACTAAACGAAATCACTCACTACACTAAGAATACTTTAATCTTTGAAATGTTCACCTAAAATTGTCCAAAAGAAGCTTAAACTAGCAGAAATATATGAGATGAATTTCTACAATTCCTAAATTTCAACTGTATGTATTTTCATCTGTTTTCACTGCGTTGAAGAAAATTAAAAGTTGCCAAATCAGTTTCTGTTAATACGAAAAAATCATACTTAAAATGATGAATTATTTCGACATAATTGATATAAATCTACAGCACTATAGTCGTTACCTAGGTTACCAATTTTGCACGTAAACAACTACAGCGGATATCTAGGTAACCTACTACGGCGGGCTGCGGCTACGTTCATTCATGATAATGTGATTCATTCATGATTAACAGTGTGATGAACATGGGGGCGTCGTGAGATAAATAATTGAGCAGTGATTCAAGTTTTGAAATGGATATAGAAGCGTTGTGAAAAATGGTTTGTTTTACCAAATTCAGTATAAATCTAGCTAAGTTCACTAAATATACAATACTAAACGATTCCATTAGAGCACGTAAGCATATTTAGTTTATTTGTTCAATGATTTCGTGAAAATTTGGTGTTAAATCCGTGCATTCTTCGTGAATATCGGCTCAATGAGATGAATAATGGAGCAGTTGCCCTATAAGTTTATTCGCCACTTTTTCCATCTTGCCCTTCTCATTTTACTAGAGTAATAGTTGAATTTTTAGGAAATCTTTCAAGCCTAAACTGAGTTTGCAATTTGGGTGATTTTGACGGCATTTTCGGAAAAAAATCTTTAAGGAACGTTTTACCCCAAATGGCGTTTTTTTTTGGAAAGTAAGGTAATTCTGGTAATGCAGAGTGATTATCAAAATTTTCAGCAAAATCTTTTTAGTCTAGCAGGAAATATTGTAATTTTAGTGATTTTGACGGTTTTTTGGAAAAAAAACTTCTAGGACCGTTTTATCCAATTCGGGTTGTACATGAAATAAATGTTCTTGAGTTGTTCTACAAAACGCTATATTCAGATATTTTTTCTAGCGATGTTGAGAAGAGTAGGATGACCCTGAAAATTGACAAATTTTAGAAGAAAATGCATTTATTCGTCATGTTACCTCTTTGCCATATATTGTTACCATGCGTTTTGAATTACTCTTGGTGAAGCAACCCGAGGGTGAAGAGTAATAGCGTAGAAAAATAACACTTTTTTCAGAAAAATCCATCGAGTCTAGCAGGAATTATTGCATTTTTGAGTATTTTGACATTTTTGGGCATAACATCTTTGACGGCCGTTTTACCCCACTTAACCTCAATGAAACAGACAAACGCTGAAAATTTCAGCTAAATCGGGGAACATCAAAACAACGCCCCTCAGAAAGGTGGTTGCGCCTCTCCCGTACTGACTCCTAAATTATAAGCTCCCTTTCCATTCGTCATGTTTTTTTCTGGCCCATAAGTGGCTCCGCCTTTTTTTCAAGCCATGTCATTTCTCCATAAGAGATTTTATTCCGTAGTAACATTTCATGTTGCTTTACCGTTGGAATTCTCAGCAACGCAACGAAATGACACGTTGTATCGTGTCGCGGCTTGGGAGAAGAACAATCAAGTTATTTAAGTATCGGATAGATGCACATAACAAGAGGTGTAGTACTCTCAACCACGCAACAATTTATTACGCTGTTGCGAGTTGCATATTGCAGTAGGAAATGCACTCAAAACCCGATCAGAAAGACAAAACAAAAATGTAACAGAAGTTGTTAGTTTGTTATGAGAAAAACCTATCAGGGTGTGTTTTCATTTTTATTCCGTTAGGTGTTAAAATAACAGAAATCATAACAAAAATGATTCAACAAGTATCAAACCCATATCAAACTCTGCTACTCACGTGCAGACTTCCTGAAATCTTGCTCGCACAAAGAAGAGACAGTGTGCTTTGCGCTACAAGTCTCGTTTCTCATTCAGTCGCTTCGTACTGTGTGCAGCGTGCGAGCGAGAAAACTTACCATTCGTACGAGCCATGTCTCGTCACATGGGAATTTTTTTGCGACGTACACGAAGATACCTCGTCTCTCAACTCAACGAGTGCGGTGCATGGGCGACGCGTACTTGAGACAGCTTGCGTGCAAAATCTCGTGAGCTCGTCTCGCGAGCTTGCCTCGCATGTTGCTTTGCGCTAATGGTGCGAAAAGGAAATTGATTTTGCGCAAAAGGATACAGGCAGGGGATTTTATGTTTTGACGTTGGACTAACGTCTATATCGAAGTTAGGCACCTGAATTTGAAAATCTAGTAATTCAACCGGGGAAAACCAGGGAAAAGTGGTCAGGTTTTGAGCGCTTATACATCAGTCATTTCATTTCAGAATTTCGAGGTTTTGGCATCAACCGATCAGAAATTCTTTTACGGTTGAATTTATGTAACAAAAATAACCTATTGTTCGAGATACACTATTGAAAAATTGATAAATCACATCGATTGTCTAAATCATACCGAGCAACCAATCACCACCTCTCTTCACAAGCACAGTCGACACTAACGGATACAACCGATCTGACTTTGTAAACAGTCTCACAGCTTTCAACCAATAACGAGCTCGCTTTCGGTAGCTGCAACAGGTGTTTCAACACCGTTTTAAAATGCTTCTTTTATCATTACCACTGAACAGATTCTAAACACCAATGGCTTGATTGATAGGGGAAATATTGCGCAAGAATGACATATAATAATTTAAATATGTTTTCGATACTAAACTAGTTAAAAGTTGTGTTAAAAGTCGTGCACATTCAACCAATCACAAGCTCGCTTCTTGTTTGCTCGCGGATGGATTTTTGCTTTGGGCTATATAATAGCCTGTGTCGTCTCATAGCAGTCATCAGTTAACAAGTGAAAGGCCACCAGGCCGGTCTTGTATAATCAGCAGCGGTGGCTGATTCCAGCGGCCAAACTGAGCTGCAGCAGAACCAGAGCGGTGGTATCAGGCAGCAGCGGCGGAGGTAGTGGGAAGCTGCATTTCTTCATTCAGTTCGGTTCTCCTTCGATCGGAGTTGGACCCCACCAGCGGTAATCCAATTCAGATATCGTTGGTGAAAACAGCCAGAAACTGCACGAGCCAGCACCGCCACTAGGAAAGCTACCGCCATTTAGTGTGTGTGCAGTGTGCACATATAGCGTATGTGCATCTGTATTGCTATGACATTTGCGTTGATAGGGATGGCGCTGTTGCGTGTGTATGGCTAGCTATTGCGTGTGTAAGACATAGCATGTGTAGCATATTATGGCTATTGCGTGTATATCTTCAGCGTGTGTACGGATAGTTATAGCTTGTGTGTGGACAGCTGCTGCGTGTGTAATGATTAGTTATAGCGTATGTATGGATAGTAATAGCACATGGTTGGATAGCTTATGCGTGTGTATAGATAGTTGTATCGAATGTATGGAAAGGAATAGCGTGTGTATGGATAACCATAGCTACAGCGTGTGCATGAATAGTTTTAACGCGTGTTTAGATAGTTATAGCATGTGTGTGAATAACTATAGCGGGAGTTTATCGAAGATTATTATTGTCATTGAAAATATTAAAACGTCTCAACGAATACAGTTGTGAATTTGATTTTACAGCAGCGATTTTAACTTCTTCAGCGAGTCTTTATTCATCGAGGAAAAATTACTACCTATGAATGATCAACACTTATTTACTAGAAATTTGATTTAGATCAAAACAGGTTCTTTTGTGTATCATAAATTATTGGTAAAAATAGTTGCAAGTTTTCTCAATGAGCATTCATTAAATTTTCGTTTTTGTTCCTCGGTGCGCGGTTTTGATTTTGTTTCTCGCACACAGAGAAAGAAACAAACTTGTCGCTATCGTGAAAAATAACAAAACAATTAGAAATGCTCTAAATCACAACTGAAGAAGTTAAGATATTTTCCTGTCTCGCCCAAACCTTGATAACAACTACCGAAAAACGTGTGATTGAGCTCTTGCTATATTGAGTTATTGAACCAAACGTTTTTTTTTTTTCAAATACATGAAGTTATATGCTGGGCTGGAACTAACCTAGCATGAGTTTTATCGATTAAATGTCAAACAATTTTCAAATTTAAAATTTTCGGTTCTGGGATCCAATTTCAGATAAAAAGATTCAGATTCAGATAAAATTTTACCAATTCGCTCAATTAAATGATTGTCTTGGTAGTGCAGCAAACAAAGGGTTGATTCGAATATGTATGAAATGACAGCGATTAAATAAAAGATATCCATTCTTTTAGTATATATTATTATTTATAACGTTTTAACGTCTCAGCATCCAGAAATGCACTGTTAGATAAAATTGCAGCAAATACTAGAGTTGCAATTCTCTCTATTATTTGTTTTAATGGAATATAAGAATACCGTAGTCCAACGTCATGCGGTCGTGTCTTGAATACCACCCTCCTACTTTTTTTTTATTTACGGTGTTATAGCAGCATGCATCAAAACACCGTTAGAATTATCAGAGATATAACCTAGTTCATTTATTTATCAATTCAAAATTCTATGATTAATTCATCCGACTTTTGTTAACATGAATTAAACGTTTTGTTACTATACTTATTATGCTAACGGTACGAAAATGAGTAATATTTTTCTTTTCACTGGATGCAGAGTGTTACGTTGGTTAACAGAAGTGTTTCTTTCTTCGGTTTAGATGTCATTGACTATCTTATGATAGAACTCTGTTTTATAGTTCTAAGGATAAAAAAATGTGGTTTGAAATTACAACATAAGTTTTTCGGGAGTTAAAAATAGTAAAACTATTAAAATTGTTATATTTTCTAGTACATGTTGATGTTGGATAGAATTTTCGATTTGAATACACCAAAGTCGCTTTTTATGCGGGGGATACATGCCACGTAAAAAACCGCGTAAATTCCGGAATCCGCGTAAAAAAACCCTCGTAAATTCTGCAATCCGAGTGAAGAGGAACCGAAATCCACACGATAAAAAAATACCGCGTAAATTCCGGAATCCGCGTAACAAACCGCGTAAATTCTGGAATCTGTGTAAAAAACACCGATTAAATTCCGATATCCGCGTAAAAAAGCCACGTAAAAAGCGACCTTAGTGTATAGATATAGCAAATCAGGTTCTGAAGGTTCGTGATAATCTGATCGTAGTAATATAGTTTTGTGAATTCTTCCGATTAATACACCTTCAGAAGGGTCTGACGGCATATATCGTATGTAGGTACGATAGGCAACCTATACACCAGAGAGAGGCAGAGACACTCACCGTTAAGGCAACTTTCAACATCAAAACGGATAACGGCAATGCAAATTATACAGCTCCCCCGTTTTGATGTTGATAGTTTCCTTAACAGTGAGTGCTTTGTCATTTCTCCAATACACAGGTTCACTAAGGTACAGTACGAGCGTCCCGCTCAGTTCGTAAAGCGATGAGACATCGTCTGGTGCGCCGCAGTCTCTTACCGAAAAAAAAGAAAAGAAACCCTTCGTCGCTTGAGTAAAAAGCGCGTGTACAGGAAGTCTGTGTACACGAGAAAGTCTCACGAGCTGTAGCGCACGAGCTGTATCAAGTACGTACAGTACGAGCGTCTCGCTCAGTTCGTAGTGCGATGAAACATCGCCTTGCGTAGCGCAGTCCGAACCGAAAGGGAAGCGAAAGAGCAACCTGCAAATTGCATGTGACGTGTCTCGTCTCGTCGCACATGCATGGAAATTCTACGAGCGAGAGAAAGATTTCTCTCGTCGCTTGAAAAAAAAAGCACGTGCACAGGAAGTCTGCGAGTCACGTGTCAGCTTTTTAACCAATAAGAAAGCATGTAGAACAGTAGAATAACAACCGTTATTTGAAACAACAGGTTTTGCTAAAAACGAAAAATTTTTTAGACTTGTTTCAGGACTGCTTCATTTCAGGATTTGTTATTATAACTCATTCAGATTCAATTTTGTTGTTAAAAGTATATGGGGAAATGCAAAATCGTAGCAGAATATGTTATCTGTATCTCGTGTTGATTAAATTTTGTATTATTTTAGTTATGCTCTTCTGATCGGGGAAACTAAGCAAAATGTGTAGAAAGAGAGTATGAGATAAAAAAGACGAGATAAAAAACAAATGATAGAAATAGTCAAAGAAAATATGAAAGAAAAAACGAGAAGAAGAAAGAAAATGAAAAAAGTAGACACAAGAGAAAAAGTGAGAAAAGCAATAAATAAACTAAACAAGACGAAGAAGCAGAAATAAGAGTAGGAGCGCAATGAAAAAAAAATGAAATTGAATCAAAATAAAAAAGAGAAACAACTTGTCCATTCTTTTCCCTTTTTATTTTGATTATATTTAAAAAAACAGGGGGATTTTATTTTTAAGAAAGGAGGAAAAGAAGTGATTAGATAAATTCAGGTCATGATGAAAATCAGTTTCAGGGCGAAAAAAAAACAAAATAAAAACGAAACATATAAAAATTAGGCAAGAAAAGAGGCAGCAAAAAAAGAGAAAATATAGAGAGCTGGAAAAGAAATCAAACTAAACTGCGAATGCGAAAGATTTTAGGGAAACCGATGAAACTAAAATAACCAAAGATGCTAAAAAGTATTGAAAACTAAAAATAAAAAGAATTGAGGTAAGAAGAAACAAATTTAGGTTTAGGAACAGTAAAAAAAAATCACGAAAATATAAAGAGAAGACTAGCATACAAAAGTATACATTAGAAAGAAACAAGTATACAGTAGAGAAACAATAACAAAAGTAATAAAAGAAAAACAAGCAAAGATAAAACAAAATGAAACAGCAAATTAATTAGAACCATCCAATTGAAAGTTCAAGTACAAAAATAATGGAGCAGAAAAAAAAGTGAAAAGTGAAATATGAGAAAAATAAAAGATTAAAAAAGATTAGGAATAATAAGCCCCCTCCCACAAAAGATCAAAACAATGGTCACAGTGGTCCAAATCTTACAAAAAAAGCCCTCTCCAGCGCCCAAATCCGGCCCAGCCAAGAAGACAATTGTTTAAATTCAGATGAAAACAAAAATTCGCTTAGCAACAAGAACGAATTCGAAAGATTAATGATTTTGATTAATGAGAAAAAAAAACAGAATAAAAAAAGAGGAGATAAAATTGGAGTCATAGTAGTTATGAAAACATTGGAAGCTTAAAATAAGCAGAAGTAGATGAAGTTATAGAAGTTATGGACCGAAAACCAAAGAAGATACAGAACAGAAAAGTTAGAGAAGCAGCATACCAGCTAGACTAGCGAGATCTTTTCTACTACGGAAGCTGAAGATTCTTGGGAAGTAAGAAAACTTAAAAAATAAAGGTGCTAAGGAAACTAAAAATAATCAAAATCTCTTAAAGGATATGAAAAAGGGAAAAGAGATATTTTTCATTCGAAACAAAGAGAAGAATGAGAGAAATAAAATAGAAAGTAAGTAAATAACAAGTGAAGAAGAAAAGAAATGAAGAAAATGACACAGGAGAAATAATGTGAGAAACAATAGACGAAAAAAGAGAAAGAACAAGAGAAGTATAGAGAGAGGATACAATGGATATTTTAACAGACTGTGGAGAAAAAGAAGCTCAATAGTAAAATATTCGACAATAGGAGGACAAAACAGAGCAGAATTAATAAAACAATAAAGCAAAAGATTAGAAAGAACTAGAAGAGAAATCTTTTGGATATGGATAAAAACCAGGAGGGAAGCTAAGAAGGAAGGAGCAAAAAGAAGAAGTAGTTGAAAAAGGGAAAGAAAAATAAGAAGTATAATAAAGAAGCAGAAACAGCCAAATTAGTAGAAACAAAAAATTAATCAGAGGCATAAAAATAAGCAGTATCGGAAGGTGAAGAAATGAAGAAAAATAAAAAAAAAAAGTAGAATAATTGTAAAAGAAGAGGTAGAAAAAGAAGATGACAAAGAATAACAGGTAGAAAGAAAGCCGAAAAATGATAAAAGACATTTAGGAGGCAATGAACAAGAAGAAGAAAACATGGAGAAGAAATTACTTAAGAAGAAGATGATGATGATATAGAAAAAGATGCAAAAGATAATGAACATGCGAAAGATGCAGCAGATGATGAAGAAGAAGATAATGATGATGATGAAGAAATTGAAGATGACGAAGAAGAAGAGGAAAATGATGCAGTAAGAAAAGATGAAGAAGAAGTAGAAGAAAAGGAAGAAGAGATAGCTGAAGAAGAAGAATAGTTGGAATAAAAATATGAAGATGAAGATTAAGAAGAAGAAGAAGAAGAAGAAAAGGAAGAAGAAAAATAAAAGAAGGAGAAGGAGATTATGAAGAGGAGGAAGATGAAGAGGACGAAAATGAAGAAGAAGACGATGAAGGAGAAGATTTAGAAGAATATGTTGATGAAGATGTTAATGACGCAGAAGATGATGAAAAGAAGGATATGAAGAAGAAAAAAATGAGAAGAAGAAGAAGAAGACGAATAGGAAGAAGTAGAAAAATGGTCATGATGATGATGAAGATGATGATGATCATGATGATGAAAAGAAGAATACTAAGAGAAAATGAAATGACGCAGAAGAAGAAGAAGATGGTGAACAATAAGCAGACGAAAAATAAAAAGATATTGATGGTGATTATGATGATGATGATATTTTTTTTCGCTTATTTTCCGTCGGTCTAGTTTCGCCACTGTTGTTGTGCCAATACCTACGCTCGGGAAGGCGACTCCACCCAGGACCCTAACTTACGACCCGTTGATTAACGGACCGACGGCTTTACTTCCTCGTCCGATGGAAGGCGTGATCCCAGAGATTTTTCGCCTCAGAAAATCTCCCGGTGTCGGCTAGCATTGAATGTAGACCAGTTGGGATGGCTTTAGGCCTCCCGCTTGATGTAGGAAACACGAATAAGAAGAAGAAGGAAAAAACGAAGATCGATAATCTCATATAAACTGTTCTGGGCTTAGCGCAATCACTCAAATTATATTATTTTGATGGTTTCAATTGAGCTTCACAATATATTTACAGCTCATAATTATAACTAAATCAGTAATGAATATACATTGCTTAATAATTACTAAATGATTCAGTTGTTGGCAACATAGTATTACTTACCTGTAAAACTCGCAGTGTTTCTCCGAAAGTAAAGCGCAACTGCACGGACAGCTGCTGTCAATTCCGTCGGCAATTGTCAATTTCCGTGCAGAATAAACAACAACATCTCCGATTGCCGTCCTCCAAATCCAAGTCAGGCATGTCATACCAGTCAGTCAGTGAGTCAGTTAGAGAATGACAACACTGCTGCTTGACGGAGGAAAAGCGGCGCAAAATCCGTTTGACAATCAGCGTCATTCTCTCCGTGTGGGTCATTGTTATTCAAATTTTGCACGTCGTTATTTTCCCTGAGCTGAGCCTGTCATTGTTCTATTTTTTTGAAGCGAGAGCGCGCGCGCACGTATTCGCGCAAAAAATATGCAAATCAGGCGCTTCTCCCCTCGAGAAGGAGAGAGAAGGGTTTCGCCGAGCGAAAGTAAAAGTGTCATAAACGCATCTCGGTGGTGGCTGTAGGGGGAAAATTTGCTGGTCTCAGCGGAATGGCAGCTGATTTGTGATTTTACTGGCGGGAAATATGCCGATGGATATATAGTTGAAATTGAAAATGGTGCTATATTGCTAGTTTGAAAGGATTAAGGTTTGTTAGCGCAACCTGAAGTTTGCATTAAAATATGCTAAGTAGCTTCATGTTACCCTGCCTTGCACTGCCGTCAGCTGTTTCTGCGGGGTCCCAATTTTGAGATTTGCATAAATTTCGATAGATTGTTGGCACGATTCGATGCAGCTTCAATTAGCATGGTGAAGAGAAATTTGCTTTCGTGTGTTGAATGTTTTGAGCAGATGTTGGATGCTGGTGAAATGACTTACTTTTTATTACAGAGAGAAAATTCGCAGTCAAACCCTAATCAAAAATTCAACCTTGAAAAATGTGTTCGCATGATACGCGTAAAAGAAAAAACTATAACCCTTTCACTCTTCAAACTGCTTGGACAAATAAAAGTCAATTCTACTCCAACAACAACGAAAAAGTTAAGTTTGCCTGGAATCACGACAAAAGCCAGTGAATTATTACCGTTCAATGCCGTAAATAAATCAACCACACGACAAACAAAGGCAAAAGTGTCTCGATCAAGGTAGCGAACCCCGGCTTTCTACAACACTCCTGCCTATATTTGCAAATCCGATGTTTCGTCCGATATCACCGGAAAATCAGATAAACATATGTTAAACCACTTATCATTTTCCATTATTCGAAGCCGCTGCTTACGCTATGCAAACACACGCGCCACAAAAGGACGATCCGGGGTGCGCATTCAAATCCTGGCGCTCATCTAATAAATTAAATCCTTGCCATTAGTCTTTTTTCATGCATAATCTATTTCACAACGATCCAACCCTTTTTTTTCGCGTTCATTTCGTGCGCTCCTGTCTATCGGTTACCCCGAATCTAGATAGCGCACAGCAAATAAAAAAAAAGTAACGATGCGGCAATCGAAAATAAAAATTGCAATAAAAATAAAAGCATAAAAAAGGAACGGGCTGCAAAAATAAAACTGTGACACCGATTAGGTGTTGCCAGATAGCGGCGGTGCGACTGCGAGGCGCGGAATCATTTTCGGCTTGATTGTTTTACCGATTGGTGCTTCTCTGCTCCGTACACAAGTATAACTTGCACAATGAATAGGTATTTTGCTTTTCGATCTGTGAAAAAAAAACGTCGTAGTGATTTTATTTTCCAGCAAATTAAACACGTTTCGTGTGCTTTTGTTTTCTCGCTAATGGAAATCAATTTTCCGCTGGTTTGATCCGCTAATGGATGATTCTGTTCTGTAGTATAAAAAATATTTGCTATTTGTTTTTGTGCGATAGGTGGATTTTTCTATCTGATCAGACTTGGCCGAAGTTACTGTTTAGATAATGTTCACCACAATTGGTTATTGATATTAGTCTAATACTGGTCGTATTAGAGAGCTAAAAGAAATGCTCAAAATACATGTAGAGATTTTGGAGAGCATTTGCCCTCGCTCTAGAGTTGAATCTATTACTTACCTATATCAAATGCCACTGATAGTATGACTAAAAACTAATCATGATGCCCACATTTACAAAGCACGCATGTTCGTAACGCGACGCCATTTGCAGGAGACTGTATTGCGTAACGTGACACCATTGACACACCGAAATGTTTTTGAGAGCATTTCGCTGAAAATTCAGTGTTTTCTATGTTGTAATATGTCATTTTGTTGGATTTTGCTTCCGGAACAAATATCTAGAAGAAACCAGGGTTTGAGAACTTACAGCAGAGCAGATATCTGAACGTATGCCATCGAAGAATTGTTTGTTTTTTTTTTTCAATTCATTTTTAACTCCAAGCTGTTCTTCATTTATTTTGTTCAATTTGTTTTTTTTCCTTAACTTGTTTCGTTATATACCTGCTTTTTCACCATAGCCTGGATTTTACTAATATTCTTCTAGGTAATCAATTTCTCCATATGCTTAATTTTTCTTATCCTTTTCACTCCTTCCATCTCTCTTATGTTTTATTTTGAGTTCTAATCTTCTTCTTTATTTGATTTCTTACTTGTATGTATGTATGTGTGTATGTGTAACTTTTCAATCTCACTCGATTTTCTCAGAGATTTTGTTTTGATATCAGGTATCGGACAGAGATGCAATGCATATTTTGATGGCAGCGTCGGAGGGTTTGAAGCGACCATCCAGTGATTATACACTGAATCGAACTTCATTGCAACGAATGCGTTAGGAGAACCGTCACAATCGAATTGTTGAAGCAAAATCCTACCTCGATTACAACGGAATATTCGTGAATTTTGATTTACCTGTTTAAAAGATTTTATTTTATTTTTCTTTTCGTGTAAAACAGATCAGCACCTGCGATCGTTTGGTGGTTCATTGGGACGGTAAAATTTTAACAGATATAGTTGGTAGATCTCACGTTGATCGAATAGCAGTTTTTGCGAGTTACGATGGGACAGCAAAGTTTTGGGGAGCACCTAAAATTGATTCGGGTACCGGCAAAAATATCGCCGAAGCAGTTTATAACACGCTTGTGGATTGGAATATTTCTGACAAGATTGTAGCAGCAAGCTTCGATACCACTTCCACAAACACTAGCTTGAACAAGGGTGCTTGTGTTCTTTAAGTAATTTGCTCGGTCGAAAACTGACCAATTTTGCTTGTCGTCATCATATATATGAACTTGTATGCAAAAGTCTTTTCGAGAAGAAATATGGCAAAAGCAGTAGACCCGAAACACTGACACTCAACCGTTTTGCAAAAGCTTGGCCTGGAATCGAGCAAAATCAATTTATTGACAGCCTCAATGATCCAATAGTTTGCTCAAAAATTTCCTATGAAGATACCGATCAAATAAAGCAGTTTTGTCAAACCAGCTCAAACGCAATCAAATTCGTGGCGATTATAATGAACTTTTGGAGTTGATATTCACATTTCTTGGTGGTAAAGCGGCTTTTTTCACTCATGTGGTGCTATGTCACACGCGAGATTCATGTCAAAAAACATCTATTGCTTGAAAATGTAGTTGTTTCGATCTCAATTTGAATTGACCACGAAAGAGCTAAATTGCATTCGAGACATTTCAATTTTTGTAGTCAAACTTTACATTAAGGTTTGGTTCGAATGCACGAATGCTATTAAATGTCCAAATCAAGATATGAATTTCCTACGTGATTCATGGTGTCGTTTTAAGCGCTATAATTGAAAAGATGTAAAATCACTTGTGGTATTTAAGCTCAGAATTAGTTGGATTGGCTTTCTTAGACCCAGATTTCCCGCTAGAAATCAAACGAAAAATGATTAAGCAACTGAAAGCGAAGGATCCTTTAGTAGCTTTTGTAGAATATCGTAAGTATCCAAATCCTGAACAGTTAATGGAATGTGATTTATCCCATTTTGTTTCATATAAAACCATAGCTTTTTTTCGAGTTTTGAACTCAATACTGATTTTTTCGATCGTGATCCAGCCGAATGGAAAATACAAAAGAATATCAGATTGCGTCGGACTTCTGTCAAAAATTACTTGTTGTAAACGACGCCGCAGAGCGTGGTGTTAAATTTACAATAGCCGTGTTTAATAACCGTGTTTTAACGCATAATGAAGATAAACTCCAGTTCATATCGCAAGTTGTTGAGTCTTATCGGAAAAAATATCCTTATCATTCAAAATCAGCACTTGTCAATGAACACCCAAATTCATAGGCCTCCTTAAAATTAGATTAGGATAATAACAAAACTTTTTTATTAAAATATGAGTGTATTTGAATTCGCTTTCTAGAAATATATGTAATAAAAATGAGAAAAACCGTCCAATTTTCCATAAAATCGATTTCCAAACTTTGAGCGCTTTGTGGGTCCATTAAATAAACTCCTGTCAACTTCAAATTTTCGTGGCTTATTGTGGAGGCCAAAAGGAAACTTTTTCAGCCCGGCGCTCATTAAGAGCGATAGTTTCAAAAACGGCCATATAAAATGCGGCCACTCTAAAGTTTATATGTGTTTGAAAGTTTTGTTTCAAATGTTCGGTATAGTTTAGGTGTTGTCTACCAAAACTTGTTATTAAGAGTGATAAATAAATCCAGCAAATATTATCAAGGTGTACTTCTTTTCTGAAAATTGAAGTGTTCGTTTCGATCTATTTAAACAACCAATAATTTTAAATGAGAAATGCTGGGTCTCACTGCTAGGTGGGTTAATTTGGGTTTTTTCTTTCATGTCTGCTTTTTTCACGTTTTTTCTTTTCTTTTCCTTTTTTATTCACTGTTTCTCCCATTTGTTTTTGTTTCAACTATTTTTTTTCTATCTTCGCCATTCTATCCATACACATTTTTTTGTTTCCCAGGCTGTCTAAGCTGGGGAGATAACAGAGGTGCTGAATGTTTATTTTCAAAAAAAAAAGTCTTTGAACTACAAGAAGAATAATGTTGTAAACTATTTATTGTAAACTTGCTTTAGAAGACCCGAATTACACAGAGTTAAAGGGTCTTAAAAAAATAATAAATAAAATAAAAGTCTTTAATTTACGTAGTAATGAATACTCTTGCTTCTCATATTGTTTTGGTTTATTTTACATCTTGACCTTTTTATATGTTTTCTGTTTTCTTATACCCTTTTTGTTCTTTGTTTAGCTTCGGTTGCTTCTACAACTCCTTTGATTATTTTTGCTTTTGCTTACTTACTTTACTTTTTTGGCTAACGGACCGTTCACCGGACCAGGGCCGAACGAATTAGAGATGTCCAGCTTCTTCTGTCTTGGGCAGCCGTTCTCCAGTCTCCCCGTACACCAGCAGATCGTGCATCTTCTTCCACCGCGCACATCCACCGCGTGCGAGGCCTACCACGGAGTCGACGGCCTCTTCCTGGTTCTCTACTGAAGATTGTTTTGGCGGCTCTCTCGTCAGGCATCCTGGCTACGTGTCCAGCCCACTGAAGCCTGCCCCGCTGTATTACCTTCACTATATCAGCATGTTTGTATACCTGGTACAACTCGTGATTCATGCGTCTCCACCTTCCTTCAGCGTCCATGCTTCATGTCCGTTAAGGGCCACCGGGAGTATCAGCGTTCTATACAGCGCTTGTTTTGTGCGAGTTTGCAAACTACGGAACCTTAGCTGGTTACGCAGTCCGTAGAAAGCCCTGTACTTCGTTTTGGCAGAGTTATTGACAAGTCCCAATCTCGCTGCTTCTCTCTTGCTTTTGCACTTGCCTTAATTTTTTTATTCTCCTCAATTTCTTTTCTCCTAAAATAAAGAATTTGATTTTCTCCTCTGCCGCTTTTTCACCACAACCTGGATTTTCCTTATATTCTTTATCTTTTCTTCTATAAACGTTTGTTTGTCAATATTTTTGTTTTCTATTTTTGCGCTCACACACTTTGTCTTCTGCCTCTTATTGATTTTTCTCATTCTTCTTCACGTCCTACGCTTTTTTTTATAAACCTGCTTTCTCACCATAACCTGGGTCCTCCGTAGTCTTGTTTTTCCTAATCTCCTTACTTTTTTATCTCCCTAATAATCAAATTTTAGTCTCAATCTTCTCCTTAATTTGTCCTATTATATTACTTGTATTTTGAGTATATTTTTATTGCATATTTGTGCACTTATACATTTTTTTTCGCTTTTTCATCACTTTAAGTTTATTGTTGTCATTCTCTCTCTCTCTTGTTTATTTACCACCTTCCTTTTTTCTGTTTTTTTTGTTATTTTACTGTTTCTTTCACTCGTTTCTTGTTTCGACTCTATTTTTTCTATTTTTTTCGTTCTCTTCATACATATTTTATTAGATTTAAAACTTTCATGATTAGGGAAAAAAAAAGATGATAAATCTCCATGTTCCATATAATCGTAATCCTAGATTTTCACATTAACCTGAGTTTCCTAATTTCCGTTCTCGAAATCTTTTTCTCTGTAGTTCTATTCTCCCTTATCTCTTCTTTTTCTTATATTCTGATTTTTATCTTTTTCTCTTCCTTATGCTATATTCTGATTTTTATCTTTTTCTCTTCCTTATGTTTTATTTTCTTTATCATTTCTAATCTTCTCCTATTTTTCTAATTTTGCACTCCTACCCCATATTTTTTCTTCCTACTATTTTTCTATTATTCTTCCTTTCTTTCCCCTTTTTTTAGGGTTATCGGACAAGAAATATAACTGCCTTCAATTATTCACGTTATTGCTCACATTTAAGGAAATCAAGTTTATCTGTTTTGTTTTAAAAAATTTTTTTTTCTAAGTTTAGGATCTGAAATTCTATTTTTCAATATTTTAAGCAATATTGTAGACAATTTCCTAAAAGTCCTCCATTGACCACTGTTTTCCAACTCTTGTCATAACCGCACGTTCATGTGCGATTATGACAAGAGTTTATTAGTATTAGTACTAGTATTATTGTGGGCGCTCAGAAGCAAAAAACCATAGAAATTACTAAATATGATAAAGTTCTTGTTTCATTTTTTCCTTCGAGTGCCTTATTTCAGAATAGGAAGACTGATTTTTTGCAGTTTAAAATGATGTTTTTTAGTGTAGGATCTGGAATACAATTTTATTTCAAGTTTATTCACTCTGTTAATTTCATTATTATTAAATGGAAATCTAGTTAATTTCTTTAGCAACATTTCTCTATCTCTTGTCATTGTTCAGAAATATCGATTTATAAAATAGGTGCAAAAACTTCAGCCATTTTCAAAAGTTAGTTTAGACAAATGTTGTAACAAAAGTATGCAAAGTTGCACACCCCCAAAGTTTTATCATATCATATGAGAGTGCTGTAAGCCTTTTAGATGATTTGGATCGAAATCCTCCATCATTTGGCGTTTTAGACTATTTTTTCACCCCATAACTGCTCGGCAGGGTACCCAGGCACGCGCACGAATGAAATGCTTCCAACTCTTTTAATTGTTAATCGATTTTGGAACTTGGCCCAAATAGGATCGAAAAATATGTGTAATTTTGGCATTTGGAGCGATCTTCAGGACCATCTTGCGGTGAGATAAATTCAAATAACTGTCAATAAATCCGAACAACATTGCTATCAAAAGACATGAAATCACTCCAGGCGTTAATTTTTATTCATTTCGAGTCCATCTGATGAGTTGTCACGAAAATGTCCATTCTGGAGCAGATTCCCATGTTTGAACATGGTCCCGAAATCCGGATTTACGGAACCATATGGAACTAACGGTTTTTCACAAACAACAGACAAATTTTCTATGTAATCTTTTCACAGGTCAAGATCCAAAATCAGTCGAGAATTGAAAAAAATAAATAAATATTTAATTTTGGTGGGTACCATGCCGAGCACTTATGGGTGTTAAAATTGCCTAGTACATACTGGTTAAAGAGAATATTTTTGATAACATTTTGAAATATGAAACTTTCGATTTGTTTTTTTTTTCTGGTTCTGGGGACTCTTGAGATGTGAAATAAATGCCTTCATACTCGTGTCAGTAAGAAATGATCCACAGGTTTATGGTTTTGAGCTGAAACTTTGTTCCCGGATTGTTTAAATTGTATGGTTCTATGGTCTTCACATTATTGATTTGTATGGTTCGATCTTCCCAGATGGTCTCGAGGTACGATGCTGGCTTAACAAGCCAGTCGTCGTAGTTTCGAGTCTCGGCTCGGGAGAGACTGTTAGTGTCAGTAGGATCGTAGCGCTAGCCCCGCAATTGTCCTGTACACTAAACAGTCGGCTGCGAAGTCTGTGTATAAATAAACAGAAGGTCGAGTTCCGAATCGGAATGTAGCACCCCAAAGCTTTGCTTTTTATGGTTCGATCTTTGTCAGAATAAAGCAAAATTTTCAAGGTTCATGTAATTCTCCAAAGAGTGCTCCACCACTAACCACAACATCAAACTGCAAAAAAACTCTCTTAACTCTCAAAAAGAGAAGTGAGTTCATAATTCTGCAAATTGGGATTCAGAAATTCACAGCATCGATTGAAACTCCGCTTTTGCAGAAATTTTTCACTTCAAACCAATTAGCTATCCAATCGGTTTCAATTAGTGCCGCGAAAAGCCTCACTCGAAGTAAAATATTACCGTACAACTCCATTCACTTGCCAGTTTGTACAACCCGTACCTGGTGCACCATCAATTTTTACCTTCATTATTCTTGTCGTAGGAAGTTTCAAATCAAAACTGCATCCAGCATCCAACGCTCCGCTTACCTGTCCTTCGAATGGCCCTTTCTGTTAGTATAAGCTGCAGCATCAACACCGCCGCCGCCGGGTGATTCGATGTCCGGAAAGCCATCCAAGAGCACGGTATGAAGTTCCTATGGATATCGAAAGGAAGGACGCATAGGAACTCTATACCTCGCTGCTGGGTAAACTTTTTTTTTGCTCGTCGACTCTGATAGATCACCTTGTTTGTTGTTGCTTGCAACCGGTCCGTACAAATGGCACTAATTACCTTATCCGTTCGTTTGTAGCTGCACGTTCGATCGTCCGTTCCTCCTTCAGTTGGAAGATCGAAACGAACCGCTTTGGCTTGTTCACAGGTGCAATCGGAGTAGTGTTCTAGAGTGGCGGTTCCCTCTGCTCCAGCGCTGGCGGCAGTGGGTGGCTGTACGAAGGGCGACATGCAAATGGCATGTTTCTCCTTTAATTATCAACCTCGCAAGTTACGAGTGGATGTGAATAATTGCCACTGCCGTGAGCGCCAGAACACTGTAGGCCGGGGGTTGTTGATTTAGCGAAATAAAATTTCTGCCGCCAGCCAGTGGAAATGATAATCATTAGTTTAGCTTGTTTTTTGAAGTAGAATACTTCTCTCAGGAAGTTCGGCTACATAGGGATGTAAAATGAAAATCTAAAACCGAGAAAAGTGAAGATATGTCCAATTTCAAATGCTAAAAAATCGGTTAGTATTCAATGGATTTCCTTCGTTCTTGCAGCAATAGATTGGAAAATCTTCTAAGATTCTTCCCAAATGCAGATAATTGTAATTTTATTATTCAAACTATTGTACTATTGAAAATAGTCAAGCCTTGTCAAAACGAAAAATTCGGCCTCTGATTGGTCGTTATATGATTGCTTCCCAAGCACGGTCGACAGAATCATAGACCTTGCCATTTGAAATGTGCAATTTGGCCTATATAAAAGCCTGTTTCACTCGAAGCCGCCTATTTTAACTCTAGACTGCAACAGGAGCAGTCCTCCCTTAGCAGCAGCAGTAGCAGTGCAGCGGATAACGGCCACAGCTGTGGTATGGCAACGGATGGCGGAGCACGTCTCAGCATCGATAGCAGGACCAGGTGATTCAGGGCAGCGGATACCTTTGGCAACGGGAGCGTCCGCTACTGTTGCAACGGGGATAGTGCAGCGGTTGATGTTGGTATATAAGCAGGGCCAGCTAATGCAGTGTGGCATTTTAGTGAAATGCTGTCTTTGAGCGATAGCAGGCACACTAGCAAATGCATCCAATGAAAAAAACGTTCTGGAAAGCTTTTCAGTGTTTATTTTTCCCCCAGGAATACTTTATTCGCACTGCCAGTGATAACGTAAAGATGTGATCGGCATCTTATTAAACATTGAATTAAACATCAAATTGTCCTTCTCAAGATGAAATAAAAACCTAATTGAAGAGTAATATTTTCTCTTGAATCAATTTACACTTCTAAGAAATTTGGAACAGATATATATTTGGCTTCATCTCCGTGTCTCAGAACGTACTGAATTATTTTTTACTTCAGTCATGAGCACAACATCCGAAAAGCTTTCATTATCGGCGTAAAAATTAATTTTTCGCATAATCAAAATTCAAAAATTATCTAGTCCAAATCATGACAAGCCTTGACTAAATTATTGAGAACGGTCAATCCTTGTTGAAGCGCGAAATTTGACTTATCTGACTAGTCGTTAATATGATTGCTTCCCAAGCACGGTCGACAGAATCATAGACCTTCGCATTATAAACTTGCTATTTGTCTGTATAAGAGTAAGGATGGGAATTATCGACTGAAATGGCTATCGATAGTTATCGATGATTTCCTACAACTATCGATAGGTTTTTCATCTCTATATAAGAGCCTGTTTTAGTCGAAGCCGCTCAAAATAGTTCTAGACAGCGACATCGATAGCAGCTGATGCAGTGAGGCACTTTGGTGAAATGCAGTCTAGGTGCGATAGCGGGCACTAGTACATGTATTCAATGAAAAATTGACTCAATTTGACAACACATTGTTCTAGTTTTGAGTGTTAAATCAGCTTTTCACTTTTTTTTTATCTCAAGAATACTTTATTCGCACTGTCAGTGATAACGCCAAGATGTGATCGGTATCTTATCCGATATTGAATTGAACAACAAATTAAAAAATGACTGACACGCAAGCAGCCGGGTTTTCTTTCTTGTAAAAGTATTCTACTTCATCCTTGCGGTCGTGGCTTTGCACACAACCCTCCTGTTATTTTTTTTTGTCCATAATCGTTCAAAAGTGGCACGTTGTGCCATCACCAGAGGAGTGGGAGTGCGTACGGAATTAGCCATTTGGTCATTCGAAGCAATACTTTACTGAAAACACCATGCCAATCGTGTTGGCTCGCGAGAGGCTACAAAATATCAATTAAAATGCAAAACAGACCGATTAGACAAGCTTGCACACGTAAACCGGTTGTGGCACCGGGCAACAGCAAAACAATTAAGCGATAATTTGTAGGTGAATAATGCTACATGTTCTGTGACGAGTCGAATAAGATTAATCTTCACAAGAAAAGGAATTACCTCTTGTTACGATAAAATATCAATCTTCGGAGAGGAATGAGCTTCACTATGTTGTACTACGGAGCGCCGAAAGAAATCGAAAGAAAAAATGGCAGAACATCCCGCAGGGAATCAATTTTCAAGCGACAGATGTCATCTCAGCAAATAAACACGTGTCAGCTGAATGTTGATAAATCCTTTCAAGTTTATTTCCACAATTCCTTTGTCAGAGGCTCGCTTTTATTCCGCGAACGGAAAACGCCTCTTCCTGATCTGCATATTCCCGCCACCGTTCCTTCGTGTCATTTCCTCCTTCTTGAGCGAGGTATCAGCACAGCAGCCGTTCGTGCTCAAGGACCATTTTCGGAATTTGCGTATTCACGCACAGTCAGTCGAAAGCCCATTTCCTTCTTCGTGTCGCTGCGTTCGGTTTCTTGTCATCATTTCACCTAGCCACGAATCGATTCATCGTCACCGGGGATTGAGCCGGCGAGTGTGTGAGGGGCAAACATGAAATCCGGTCTGATATTCTTTTTTTCTTTTGACAATTTTTTGAAAGTAGGTACCTACAGGCTTCCTGTGCCATATTTGTCTAGAAGAAAGGTTTTTCTTTCTATCAACAACGAAGCCCAATAGCAACTGTCGAGAGAATGTTATCGAGGGTACTTCAGCGGGAGTGTAGGAGAAAGTAGACCAATATACCTGCACTACACTTTAATACAGTAATGTGGATTTACCCGGAATAAAAACCTTTCAAAATTTAATACAAATAAGAAAGCACGAAACCCCGATAATCTTGGATTTGTTTGGAATTTTACATGAGTACAAAACATTTTTAATATAAAAAAGTTTAAACATTTTAAATATGAAAAAGTTATGATATGCGTATGGATGAACACAATTTTTATGTGTTAATACTTGATACTTAAAAACTGCTATGATAAATATTGCAAGAATATGATAAGTCAGTCAATCGAGAAACGTTTCAGTAGAGTTTGTAACTGACATAGAAAAGGAAGAGCTTTTTTCATTTGAAACTTGAGCTGTAATGGATATTTTGGTACAAAGAAAGAAACTTATAAAGAATGAGTTTGAATAACATTCTATTTAAAATAGGATATTTAAAATAGAAATCGAAAAACTGTCCGCTCAAAAATAAAAGTTTTCGAATCAGATTTTATCCATCCAAAAAAATTGTTTTTCTTTTAATTTTCATAGACTATAATGCATTTTTATTTACTGACTAAAATCCAAATTCAAACTCAAGCCAAATTCAATTCAAGCAAAAGCTAATTCAACCTAAATCCAGTCCAAATAAAATCCAAAACCAATCTCAATCGTAGTCTCTTTTACTGACTAAGCGTTTCCATTTCAAATGAGAGCAAAACTAATATATTTGTGAACAGGCCCTATAGTTTCTCCTCAGAGAATCACGAGAGCTTTTTCTCATGAGAGGACATTGCGCACAATAACCATGCAACAGTGTTCGCAGTGCAGTGCTTTTTTGGACCATCGCAACTCTGTTGATGTATTTTCTTGCCATTGGCCATTGAATGGATAAGATGTTGCCTTTGCGAAGAATAACAAATTGACCTCCTTGCAGTCTGATACGTGGATTGTACCTTTTGTTACATGGTTGCAATGTTGCCATCTCTACCACAAATTTTGGAACAGTTTCAGGACCTGATGCCATTGCCTGTCAATAAGTGCTCCTGTGGTCCTGTACTGTTATCGGAGAAGCGTAAGTTGAGGTGCTGCGTGAAGGTATTGTTTGTGATGTTTGTGTGAAGAGGGCAAGAGGATTTGAAGCTTTTTTTCATACGGTTGGTTCGAGGTTTCTAATCTGCCACCAATCCGCATCAGCTGCTCTGGAAAGAGGAATGGGCCATCTAAGGTGACTTCCACTCTTCGTTGATGGCCTGTTATTGCACCAATTTGATTAGTAGATTAGTAGATTTTCCGCTCCCACTAACTTCTTCTTCTTCTGTAGAACTGTTTTCGGACGCTCGCTTGATGGTTTTTGGCACATTTGGAAAAATCGACTGTACTGCCGTAATCTCGCAGACTAGATTAATTGAAAGAATTCGTTATCGATATTGTTTTCGGCATATTTTACATGTTGTAGGATAAGTACAACGATACACCGTGCCCCAGTGCTGAGTCGAGAAAATTTCCAGCTCGAAAAGACCCTCGATCTGATTGGGAATTGAATCCGACATCACAACCGTGTAGGTGAGCTAACCGACCACAGAGCCACGGGGACTGAATTAGCACTCAAGTGATAAAAAAGGACACTGGTCGTGCCGTACGATTGGATGGTCCGATGATGGCTTTCAGACAATGAACTGAAATCAAGAGTCCCGACAGTCAACAAGAACTTGGTGATACACCATTTTTGTATCCTTGCAATTATCATGACTTGATGCATCCTAGATCGCATCGTGGACGATTTGGTTGGTCCCACCACTAGGGCGTCGTCGAGCGAAGGTTCGTTGGGTGTTTCACTCACGGCGTGTAAAAAGAACAACTTTATTTTAAAAAAAAGGGCATCGCCAAAATCTTCACCATTTGAAAATATAGCTTTTTACCTTTCATTTGAGACCCTCCGGAAAATCATCCATCGTGGGCTTTCGAACAATTTTTCTTGAAAAAGTATTCTGACAGCAAAGCGTATGACTACCGAGAGGATAGTACGGTGCTACAAATAATATAAAAATGCAAGAACTTTTGAAGTGACACTGTGAAGATTGTAAGTCAGTCGAGTGAAACTTTCGCTCATGCTAGAAATTTTCCAAACATCCTAAAATTTGAAGTTATGGTCAAAATGCAGGTATTTCGACCTCAGCGCATGAAAATTATTTTTAACTTATTTGTTTTCCACCTGATTTTGAATGTTTTAGCCGTTTTGGAAAGGGGAAAATAGAGTTTTCAAAATATATACAGGTTTGTACTAACTTCATTAAAATATGTGAGTTATTCGAGCGTAAATGTCATTTTTTAAACTTCTCCACATAAAATTTTCAACTTCACTTCAAATTTGTCAGTTTTTTTTGTAAGAAAAGTACTACAAGTACGATAGCAGTTTGAAACTATATGCAATTACGATAAAAAATAGAAGGAAAAAACTCTATTTTTCCCCATTCCAAAATGGCTAAAACATTCAAAATCGGTTGAAAAACAAATTAACAATTAGTTTTTCATGCGCTGAGGTCAAAATACCGACATTTTGCCCATAACTTCAAATTTTAGGGTGTTTGGAAAATTTCCAGTATGAGCGAAAGTTGCACTCGACTAACTTACAACCTTTACTATATTGCTTCGAAAGTTCTTGCATTTTTATTTCCATTTGTAGCACCGTACTTTCCTCTCGGCAGTTAGACGCTTTGCTGTCAGAATACTTTTTCAATGAAAAAAAAAAGTTGTTCGAAAGCCCGCGATGGATGATTTTCCGGAGGGTCTCAAATGAAAGGTAAAAAGCTATATTTTCAAATGGTGAAGATTTTGGCGATGCCCATTTTTACCTTTGTTATACTTAACAAAGGTTATAAAATCGGTCAAAAAACGCAAAATAGATCCAAGGCCCGGAGGGCCGAACCGTATATACCATTCGACTCAGCTCGACGAACTGAGCAAAGTCTGTTCGTGTGTATGTGTGTGTATGTATGTTGTCTGTATGTATGTGCCGCAAAATACTAACGCACCTTTCTTATAGAACGCAATATCCGATTTTGATGATCTTATACGCAAACGAAAGCTGCTGTGGCCCCCCAGAATGCTACCGAGTGGATTTTTGATTAATGGCTTAGATTTTGAGATATTGATCATAGAGTATTTTTTAACATAGGGTATTTAACTTTAAACACAAAAAATGAATCTGTTGAGGGGCAAGTATACCAATCGACTCAGCTCGTCTAAATGAACATTGCCTAAATACATGTGTATGTGTGTATGTACGTTAGTATTTGTAAATATGTGGTTTATATTTGTAGTATATCAAAATCGAACAAAAAATAAACAAACAAAAAAAATCTGTGTAGTTCGTTCTAACTGGTGTAAATAAATTAACCTTTTATCTTTAATAGATTTTTACTAACAATATTCAATAGATTTCAGAGGAAACTGCAATGCTTATTTGAGTCCGGTTCTTGTTTACTTGATACACTTCGCTTTTGTATAATATAATTATTGTTTTCTAAATTTAATTTAAATTTATTCAAAGGTCAGTGCAAACAGAGTATCCATGTTATCCCGATCCTCGTTTTGGCAGCAAGTTTTATAAAGTTCTGAAAGTGTTTCAGATTTTATCATACCATTCTTAAGTCTTGCAAAAAACTTTAATTTTGAAAAAATGCATTTGAAATGAAATTAACTTAAAAACTCTTAACAGCATCTGATGTGCACTGGGAATTGAAATTTCAACAGGAATTATAGAAGTTTCAATGAAATCTTTTAGCACTTGATCCTCACAGATTTTATCAATTTTTTTGTTGATTTCTTGAAATAATCACACGTATGATTCAAGCAACTTTTCTATGGTAACAAAGCATTCAACGCACTGTATAACTCTGAACTATAATTCCTTGAGTGCAAGTTTGTAGGAATTTGCTGCAATTCGTAGGATATATTCGATGCTAAACCATAATCTATAATCATTATGTTCTTTTCTGGGACTCGCGATTTTGGAAAACGTATTGAGAATGTATGTGAAAACCTCATCGAGGTTTGATTCAGTGATGTTATTTGGTTCACCCTCTAGAAAACTATCTTTTGAATTTAATTTTCAACGATTTATGGTTCACTAGCATAACAAATTTATATGTAGTAATAGTTAGTATGAATTTATATGTAGTAATAGTTAGTATAACGAAGGTTTCTGCACTGCTAGGTGGATTAATTCAGGTTTTTTAAAATAAAGTTGTTCTAGGATACACGCCGTGTACTCGAAACGTTGAAGACTACCTGTAATTTGGAGGATGTGCTGTCTTCGCGAATCACAGCTTGATAAGGGAACTGCAGGTTTGTCGTAGTCATGAGTCGCGATACTCGTCGATAAAGGTTTTGTACTGCTGGTGAAGCTCGGGATTGCGAAGTGGACGATTTTGGAGCAAGTGAAATCGACGAATAGCTATGCGTCGATTGTCGGTGAGCTGACTTAGCACGTCCCCCTTGACTGGCAAGCGAACGATGTATTGTCCTTCAGGGTTTCGAGTAACGGTGCTCCTCACATACTGCTTCCTCGACGCTGTTGATGTGTCAAGTCGAAGTGTCGACGGATGTGGTTGGTAAGTCGATCGTTAACCTTGACAAAACAAGGAACTCGATGTTAGTGGAGTACTTGCCAACCAGAGGTTGATTCTTGGAAGAGAACTAATACTTGGCCTGGGTAGACGCTTGACCGATCCCAGTGATTGGCAGGCAAATTTTCTTCCATTGGGCTTTGATGCCCTGCAAAAACGTTCGATGATAAAGCAGCACTCACTTTCCGAGTCCAGGAGTGCGCGAGCAATGTGTGTGACACCGTTGTCGTCGATGAGGATGATCAATCGGATTCGACAACCGTAGCGGACGCAGATGTTCGACGAAGAAGAGGAATCATTCGGACAGAGCAGAGTATAATGACGTCAACGACCCTTGCGACAGTTGCTAGATGATGCACAACCCTTCTCCTTTTCTTCAACCAACAGTTTTGTAAAAAAAAAATCCCACACATGTACAAAGAATAATGATCAGAGCAAATGACACATTTCCGGACGTGGATATGGTTAGCATCGTGGCTTGAAACGGAACGCTAAACTGGTTTATTTGGAATGGCTGACGGTTGAATTTCGATGGACCTAACTTAGATGGATTGCAGTACACTAACGCGCCACTTACTCATTAAAGTAAAGGTCGTTGAATGTGCCTCATGATGATCATCCTTATGACCCGAAAGTGATTTACGCCAGTTTTGCAAGCCACTTTACAAACGACGTACAAAATAGTTTTGTAGATTCACACTATGAAGGTGATATTCGATTTCAACCGATAAACGTTCACGAAGTGGTTGATGCTTTCTACGAAATAAAGGCGAATGCTGCCGGATTGGACAACTTCTCCAAAAAATTTCTAAACATTATTTTCCCCATTGTGCTCGACCAATTTGTGCATCTGTACAACAGAATAATTGGAACGTCGGTTTTCTCTTAAGCTTGGAAATGCGCGGAAATCATTCCGCTACGTAGAAAGAAACATATTAAATCGATCGAAAATCTTCGTCCAATAAGCTTACTTTGTATCCTATCAAAAGTATTTGAAAAAATCTTAAAAAGGCAAATTGCATTTCTATCTTCTGCTCTACACTTCTACGAAATAAGTTTCGTGTTTTGATACGATATTTAGTTTTATTACAATATTGTAAGGAAAATTTTCCGAGGAGCTCGGGAATTCCGGAAACCCGGGAATCAATATTCTTATTCCCGGGATCCGGGAATCCTGGGAAAAGGCAATTCCCGGGAAATCGTTCCCGGAATTCAAACCCTATAAACTGTAATGTATAAACTGTGGAATGTAATTGCTGTCTTTGTCGAAGAGTACTCCTTCCATTCTCCCCTTGGTGTCGGATCCAATCAAGAGGTTGAGCAGAATGTCTCAGAATTCCGTAAGTTTACCCAGTTGATGCAACTTAAAAACCTTCAACGATTCTTGGCTCAATTTGGGATCATTTTCTATGTCGGCCTTTTCAGGCCTTTTGAAGCGCTTTTTGGCGATTTTGAGCTCAATTTGAGATCATTTTTTATTTTTTTGGTCTTTAGAAGCACTATTAGACAATTCTGAGCTCAATTTCAATTACTATTTTGGCCTTTTGAAGCACTTTCCGACGATTCTGAGCTCGCGGTCCTGATATCGAGTTGTGGCAGCTGGTGAGAAAAGCAAATGAGCGTATGACGAAACGAGCTGCAAATTACTCCAACGCGTTCGTCGTCAACGTTGTCTACGGTTGAGATTTGTTAACCTTCATCTGGAAACGGTACTTAAATCATACTATCATCGATGTCAGTCGATGCAAATAACCTTACTGGAAAGGCAAGAGCCGCTCAGTTTCACAGCTGGAGTCGTTACAGACAGCGTGCGCCGCCGTCGAAAACATTGCCATCAAATCCCGCTCATTATCAATCATATTCTAATCCTGCCAAAATCCCACCACCGATAGCGTGGCTCCCTTCGGTTGTGGTTTAGGCAGAAGCGAAGGTCGTCACGCTCTCTTGTACCCATCATCATCAGCCTCATCATCTCACCGAGAAGGGCACTAACATTCAACGGTTTTTCACGTGTTGGTATCTGCAATCCCGCCACACCGGTTGAGGCTGCCAGGATCTTTTCCATTTCTCACATTACGCGCGACTATGCCGCATACAAGCAAGCAAGCAAGAAGCGCCAGGCAGCTAGAACTGAAATAATAACCGCTTCAATGAATAGAGCAAACATAATTTATGCATGTGTAATTTATTATTATTTTAACCCCTTTTTCGGCAGCCGAAGCCGGTGAGAGAGAATTAGAGCCAAATCGAAAGGACAAACTGCGACAGGCTGCCTGCCTGTTGAGCAGCGAAGCCACGTGTACAAAGGCAAACGGGGAAACAATTTTCCGTTCGATCATCCTTTCTAGAGATCCCTATCGTTCTGTGATTACCTGGGAAAGCCAATGTTCCTGGCCATCCCTAGTGCAAATCATTGCGCTGGTAGTTGAGAAAGGAAAAAGAAAGATAGTCTCCGGCTACGGCGTTTGATTCTTTTCGCAAGATAGCGAAAGGATAAGTCCTACCGAAATCTTCACCGGTTCACCCTCTAGGCTGTGCTTCCAGGCAGCTCGCGGTTCGACCCGAATGAAATGAAAATATTGCCCTCCTTCTGACAGTACCGGAACAATGGGAAACGACTTACGCGGCACAACCGACAGGACTCCGCCAAAATATCGCAGGGAGAGAGCATGAAAATAGGATGGAACGATTGAAAGCAGTTTATGTAAATTAAATTTATTATTATTTTAATGTGGGTTTGCTTCCTGCGGACGATGTCGTTGCGGCACTCTGCTGGCATTCTGACGGTTGTTATGGGATGCGTTTTTTTCTCTTGTTCTACTAGCATGAACATCTGATGTAGATTAGACAGGAACTGTTGCTGTCATTGTTGCCGCTGTTTCTGATAGTTTCATTGAGCCAGCGCGAGGGCTTGTCTGAACGTTAGTGTCGAAGATGAGTTGTTACCGGTTGGATGGAAGTTATCGAAAGGGTTACAAGGTTGTGCGTGAAAGTGATTGTTTGGTACGGTGAAGATCGTGAAATAGTGCTACTTGTTATTAACCGATGGATTTACCTTGGGATTTATTTGAAGAAAAGTCAAAAAGTGACACTGTAGTGAAATTGATTAAAGTCTAATAACGTAAACGAACTGTTGAGTTGTTAATGAAAAATATTACCAACTTGTTCAACATTGGGTTCAATCAAAATATCCTTTACACCGTGGTCCAGAAATGATATTGGACAAATTTCTCATAGATATTCTACTCGAAAATCTGCTTAATCGAGAGTTTACAAGCAAAAGTGCAGTGGTAATTTAAAAAAATCATCAAAGTACTGAGAAACCATAAACCAAATTCCACTGCACAGTGGTACAATAAGGCAAAAAGTAGAACATTTAATTCCATAGCGCCTTTTACCTTCATCCTAGTTAAAAGTGTCTTCGGAACAATTGTTTGTATGAATGACCCGTATAATCGCAAATTGTCAAAAAGTATAAAAAGTTTACTATACTAAAAATAAAAAAAAATACTTTTTTGTGTCAAGAGATAGAAGAATAATTTATTCAGCAAAGTTGTAGAAGATTCCAAAATATGAAACTTTGTCGAACAAATGAAAATCCTATCTTCTTTCGGTACAAAGTTATATTACATGGAACTTACTAAAAAGTTAGTTTTTTGTACTTAACTTTTGTTAGTTGCAATTACACGAAAGTATTATTCAGAGGAATTGTTAAAGCACACAAAACACACATTTTTGCCAAAGGTTTTTCCTTACAAAGTTATATCATAGTTATATATAGTACTATAAACTGCTCCATTTGTCCCAATCCATCCATATAAGAGTACGGCGAGCATATGTTACAGTAGGTTTTCATATATCCAAAATACTAACTTTTTTGTGTTAAGAGATAGAGGAATGGTTAATTGGAAAAAGTTTTAGAGCGTGCAAAAATATGAATCTTTGCTGAACAAACAAATTTCCTATGTTCATTGGGTACAGAGTTACAGCGTATATTCTATGAAAGTTACTTAAAAGTTAGTTTTTTGTACTTAACTTTTGTTAGTTACATTTTACAAGAAAACATTGTTCTAAAGAAGCATTTGGGCATACAAAACACACGTTTTTGTTGAAGACCACACATCTCCAGGACTGTACCTGTGCGTAGAGTTTAGCGAAGTACCCAAGAAAGACCCAATTTAACTTAATGGCTCGTTAATATATCTTGTATTAAAATATTTCAAAATGTTAAAAGTGAAACGGTGGCATGAAAAAGTAACAGTGATGCGAAGATATCAAGAAAATTTGTAATATTCGATTTTTGACGGCAATGCTGAAATTCTTAACCTTTTTCATTTAAGAAGACTAAACTCAAGAAACAAAGAAATGGTTTCACTAAAATCGAAATTATCATCGAAATTGAGTTTTTCAGTGACGCCTTCATCTGCGGGAAATAAGTTGGACTCGTACTCCGTATGAGATAGAGCAGTGATAAAAATAAATATAGACATACGATTAACTGAATGGAAATCGAAGAAATTCCAAACGAGCTGTTGAAAGCCCAAAGAAACAAATATAGATCCCGAATACGTATTCTAATATAATTTCAACTAGATGTATTGTACAATTTTTTCAATGATAAAATACGTGCCTAAAAATAAAAATTCAAAAAATGTGGGTGCTAAAACTGATATCAAAAAAAGCAGCTAAAACTGATATCAAAAAGCATCAATTCAATTGCATCAAAACACTATCAAGTATCCGAAGAAATAATAAGAGTGCTATAAAAACATAGATTTTTTTTTAATTTTTGAAATTTATTACAAAATAACTTAACTGAAATCGTAAATATAACACCAAGAGATAAAACATTCATTAGAGCATTGAAAATCGGAACTATACCGAGCACTGAAACGTAAAAACATTTTATAATGTTTTAACGAAAATTAATTAAATTCGTCAGCCAAAGTTGAAAATAACAAAAATGACACCTAATCACTATAAAATAGTTTTAACAGTATTGTTAAAATTCAATCAAAATCCCAACAGCTAAAAACTTAAAACAACAGAAGAGCACGTACAATAGAAACATTAATAAATAAAAAAATGAACCAAATATTTATGCCGAAGCAAAAAAATTGAGTCTTCGAAAACGCTAATAATCAGGTTTTTTTTTTATTTTCACCATATTATATCATATCATTTTTTTATAACAATGCAATTTTTATAAAAAAATGATATGATTAGTTAAAAAAGTTATTTATCTTTTATTCATTCAAAGTAAAGCCATTTGAGGCATTCCATAAATCAAGCTATTTTTTAAGTCAGCACAACTGCTCATCAGCCAGACCGAGCGAGGTAGGAGTTCCTATTTAGGCGTTTCTATGTAAGTTTTAACGATTTTCGCAGTATGAAGCCGAGCGTTATCGTGTAGCAGAATCATTGCTTCGTGCTTCTGCTCGTACTGTGGCTTTTTTCGCGCTGTGATTGATTTAATCGCAACAATCGAAGCTGTGATGTTTTCCTTCAGTTTCAACAGCTTATAATAAATAACCTCAACAATAAAATCAATTTGGCTGAGTCGACGACAGTTCTTAAGACTTTCTTTTATTTGGGTTGCTGTGTCCATTTTTCATCACTCGTCACGATGTGATAAAGATAATCGTTCCTTTTCGCCACTGCATAATGGTCCAGAAACCAAATTTAGGGGAATATTTGTGTCTAGAGTTCTATAGCAACATTCTAGAGAAAAATTTTCTTCTACAAAATTGTTATATATGATGAAGCGCTTATTGAAAAGTTATCAAAAATTAGGGTGACCAACATTTTCGATGTAATCAAGTATATAACTTTTTTATCTTTGTAGACAAAAGAAAAATTTGTTCAACAATGTTAGCTATAGCTCCATTAATTTTAAGTAACTTTTTGAAAAAAAGTTTTTCTCTATCTTTGAAAATGACCGATTTATATTGGAAAAACACATTTTACCCTCTCACTTTTTTATTTGAAGACTCACCTCAAAACTGTATTTTAACGACTTTTAGAGCTTTCTAAGAGAAACAATTTGCATTGCTGACATTGTAAATATCTCAATTTTACTCAAAGTTATTAATATTTTTCATCAAAAAATATGCGTTTTTCATTTGTATGTCATTCTTTTTGGGGCAAACATAAAAAATATCTCTTGGTTTCATTTTGAAGGGCATACTTGACTCTATAAATGGAGGAATTTAAAAAAAATGTTATTTTTTAAATTTGAGTAAATTCAATTTAAAAACAAGACGAAAATTTCAAAAATTCTATACATTATGCATATAAATGCACCCAGATTTATTTTTTGGTGTTTTTTTTTTTCATAACTAGGAATAATTACCTTTAATTTTATGCAGAAAGATTGAAAATCGATCAACTGGTTCAAAAGTTTTGATTTTCACAGTCGTTTTTTATGGTCACCCTATTTCGAAGTTGGTCACGCAAAGTGCTTCAATTGTGCTCAAAATCGCATGGAAGCATCTATGTTGAAAATAATCAAACCCGTATTGATTCGTTGGGTTGTTAAGGGAACTAGCTCCAAAATAGGGTGACCATAAAAAACGGCTATATTCAATGTATTTTATTAAAAAAAATCATGACTTTTGAACCAAATGATCGATTTTTGATCTTTTTGGGTTATATTAAAGGTAATTACGTCTAGTTATAAAAAAATACCAAAAAATAAATCGTGGTGCATTTAAATGCATAATGTATAAAATTATTGAAATTTTCGTCTTGTTTTTAAATTGAATTTACTCAGATTTAAAAAATAACATTTTTTAAAAAATTCCTCCATTTATAGAGTCAAGAATGCCCTTCAAAATAAGACCAAGAGATATTTTTTATGTTTGCCCCAAAAAGAATGGCATACAAATGAAAAACGCTTGAAATAAGAAAGTTAGAGCGTAAAGTGTGTTTTTTCAATATAAATCGGTTGTTTTCAAAAATAGAGAAAAACTTTGTTTGATAGAGTTACTCAAAATTAATGGAGCTATAACATTGTAGAACAAATTTTTCTTCTATATACAAAGATAAAAAAATTAGTTACTTTTTTGCATCGAAAATGTTGGTCACTCTAATTTTTGATAATTTTTCAGTAAGCGCTTCATCATATGTAACAACTTTGTAAAAGAAAGTTTTTTCTAAAATGTTGCTATAGAGCTCTAGACCCGAATTTCCCCCTAAATTTGGTTTCTGGACCATTGTGCACTGGAGCGACGCGGAGAAAAGCATAGTCTTGATGCTACAATAACCGAATGAATAAAACCAGAATCAAAGCCTAATGCAAAATGTTTTGAAATCTAATGTCTTTTTAATAGTTAATGGTTCAATGATGTTTTTGAATGACCGGATTCATAACAGTATAACGACCAGTTCCCATTTTCATTCATTAAGTCAGTACCCAACTTATCAGTATTGATTGCTGGCTGCACTGCTTTATCGACTCTGAACACCAGTTGATATTTTATAAGTGTAGTGACTTACAACAGCTTAACACATTTAAAATATGCTAGAGTAACGAATGAGTCATGTTATGTACACATTCGTTGTACAAGTTTAAATTTAAATCACCAGTTGTGCTAATTCGCACAATATTGATGTGGTTTCGCATTATATAACTTTTGCGGGTGAAGGAAAATTGCCAGGCTAACACTAACAAACCGAGACTCGAGCCTACGATGACTAGATAGTAAGTCGAGCATCGTACCTCGAGATCAGCTGAGAGGTTGATTTCAAATCATTAGAAATCCAATTTACTTGCTTCGAGTCGTTCCCAAAACATGCAAAACATCGCTTGTAAATATCTTTCTTTTTATGAACTATCTTTGCTCTTTTTATTAGCCCAATATCATGCAACTCGTTTGCCCTGTCGGTAATACAGGTGATAGACAAAATTATTGAGACAGAAAGAATTTTGTCAGTTTTAAAATGACCATAACTTCATAAAAAAAAAACAAATCAGTTTTGACGCAACAGGTTTCATTTCACTGCAAAAGTTTTCTAGTTTCCTAATATTATTTACAAATTAGACGTGGCTGGGATAAAATGTACATTTTTGCAATGTGTGTAACTTTTTCTCACATCTTGTTTAGATTTCAGTTTTTGAGTTATCAATAAACTAGAATTTATTCCGAGTTCATTGCTATTCAAAGATCGAAAATCCGTCAAAGAACCATCGAGATATGATTTATTTGAATATGGTTATGCCAGCAATAGATTCTTTACGACTTTTCTAATTTAATTTAGTTTTTGCCACATTGAGTTTGAATGAATTTACCACATTATTGGTTTCATAATCCTGAGTATCCAGTGTTTTCATTTACACTAACAAAAGAACGACTGCATTTGTGGATAAATAATTCCATAAATAAATTCATTCAGATAAGAAGCTGAAAGAGTTTTTTTTGGGCTGTTTTTGACGATAATTCAAGGTGTTTTGAATTTTTCATGTATATGTTCTCTAAGCTTACCCAGTGTAAGTGCCGAAACAGTTGAAAATCACGTCACTTTTTCATATTCTAGAAAGAGATACTACATCAACTACACATTACCAGATGGTACTTGAACCTCGAGGTCGGTATATTACAAGCTTGTGCCTTACCACTTCAGTGAACAACTTATCATAATTTATAATTCAATTTAAAAAACGAACAACCGAAAACTTTACTCATATCGAATTGTTGGCCCGTTATAGTTAGTGTCTATTTAAGGCTAGCAGCAACTGAAAACCTAATCGTAACCGAGCTCCACCACCGAAAGACTCCGTGGCGCAACGGTAGCGCGTCTGACTCCAGATCAGAAGGTTGCGTGTTCAAATCACGTCGGGGTCAAATGATCCGAACCGAGCTATGGTTACTGCAATGTTAATTTTTTTTCTCAAGTCCTACTAATTTATTTTTAAAACTCTGGGGCTTAAATTTATAGGGTGCGTTCCGGACACCTACCGCAAAACCGGTGCGCGGTACTACACCGCTATTGGTGTTCATTAAAATTCTAGCATACTGAACTGCTGTTAATTGTTACCCCGCGCCCAGAACCAGAACACCGCTCAAAGAGACAACTTTCCCTTTTCCGCACTCAACTAATCCGTTTAAGGGAACCAAGTGCCGTTTATTTTCGCAGCAAGTGACACCGATCGCGTTCAGCACTACACGGCCGGTGTGGCGCTGCACTACCGATCACCTGAGCAGCAACGATCCAGTTTCCTTAATGCGACTAACGGCACACGCAGTTGCAGTGGGGCTTATCTACATCGGTTGATTAAAATTTCGCCGCCGCTGCGCTGTTTGCTAAATCCATCTCGCCTAAACATGGCTTTTGAACTTGAGGGCGTGCCGTAAACCGACTGAGTTGCCTGAATCGATACAAGTGTGGAACTGGAAATAACTGGACAGTCGCGATACGCTGTTAAATTGAGTGGAGATTGTCGCGCGTGTCCGGTAGCTACTAGAAGTTAGACAAGAGGCAGACTATGATTACTATCAATACGACCTAAGTAACACGGATCGATCGATCAGATGCCAACAGTGTGGCGACCACTGTATAATAAAGCAATCGATATTATAACTCGTGAATTGAGAAAAAAAAACAAGACAAGAGTCTTCGATAACGTTTTTTAGTCACAAGGGAGATAAGCTGCTCCTCTTCCTCCTTATCGACAGCCATATCAGATTGTTTCGAGCCTCGAACGTGTGATTGAATAATTACACTGTACATGGACTCTACAGTGTCACCGGTGATGAAGTTCGGTGTCACGTAATTGATTTTGCAAACGATCGCGTTAAGTTTGCCCTCCGGGGAAGTTAAATGGATCTTTCGAAGTTTTAGCAGCCCATTACGTCGCACCCAGGCTGCACCGGCTGCTGGATCACACTGCCGAGAAGGAGTGAAGGCTGTCCGCCGTATAATTGGTAGCTTTGGGTGGCTAATGACACAAATTAGAGGACATAAAGATAATCACACGCACACACACACCCGGAGTGGCCTGGGCTGTCGCCCGGTGGATGTGCTGTTTACTGCCTCTTTTGCCGTGCCAATAGCGTATAATTAGATCTCGGCAATATTAATTGCTATTTGACTTAATAACACCGGTTTACGGCGTCCGAGAACGAGACGCCGGGCCTTCGTGAGGCAAAAGTAAACAACACCGTTAAATCTCCTCTAAGCTGGTATTGATTATTTCTATACTTGTTCAATAGCTAACGAAATAACCGTCGAAAAATTGACTTGGTTTATGTTTTATTTGCTACTTCCAGAAGGCGTTCCGTCTCTGTACATATTAATTGGAATGCACTTCATATAACATATACTTCAATTGACTATGTGATAGTTCTCTACCAGATCTGATTTGAAAGGTCAACATTTACTCAATTACAAATTTGCCATTTAAAGCACACAAACCGTTTATTTATTTCAAGCGTAATAATTGCTTTTCCTCGATACGGTTGAAAAATTTTATTGTACGCTAGTGCGTCAGCACATGTTAGGCTGTCCACGCCTCACTCGTTCAAATAAACCACCCGATTTTCTTTAACAAACGCCTTTAAATGCCTTTGAAATCATCGCACCAAGACTCCGTGGCGCAACGGTAGCGCGTCTGACTCCAGATCAGAAGGTTGCGTGTTCAAATCACGTCGGGGTCAACATAAAGTGTCGATGATGGACAAAGTTCGATTATTTTATTGTACATGGTATGTCAATTGATTGTGTTCTCCCAGCAGCTGTCTTTTTACACAAACCTTTGAATTTTTTTTCGACTAAAAGACATTGGATGTTTCATGGAGGAGTTTTGAATCACTTTTTAAAAAGTCGAGCACAATTAACAGATGACAATAAAATTTTTGGATTACTTTTCCAGACTTTCTTACAAACAAGCCCAGAGAGAAATGAGATCATGTGAATGTATGCTCTCTCTCTCTCTCCCTCTCTCTCTCTCTCTCTCTCGCTCTCTCTCTCTTCCTCTCTCTCTCTCTCTCTCTCTCTCTCTCTCTCTCTCTCTCTCTCTCTCTCTCTCTCTCTCTCTCTCTTTCTCTCTCTTTCTCTCTCTCTCTCTTTCTCTCTCTCTCTGTCTCTCTCTCTGTCTCTCTCTTTCTCTCTCTCTCCTTTTCATGCCAGAATTTTCTGTTTTATTCATGCACGCTGAGTTCTGATCAAAACGACGTCAAACCAAGGAGCATTGTGCAATTCCAACTAAACCGCGCAAAAACTTTGGCAAAAAGTTCAAGGTAAACTTTTTTGCGTACAAACATAACTGCAATTGGTTGAAACAAGAGATGCATTCGAAAAGCCTAAGTGAAGGCCGTGCAATGCTTTTTATATTTATTTATTCAGTCAACGTCAACAGACAACAGAAGTTCCAATGATGGTTAAGTGTCTTAAACAAAAAAACAGTTATGTTAACAACAATACAATAAGTACAATACGATATAAGCAACAAAAACTTCCTTATTCGTCAAATTGTAATAAAAACACAGAAACATCCTGAAAAGCTTCGTCAAAAAGCCGGTCGCAAACCTTTTTCAAATGATTTTTTTTGTTAATAATACAAGTATCATCATGAGAATCAAATCGGCACTAGAGAAAAATCCCAAATTCAAGTTGTCACCCGTCACCCACACAAAAGCAAATCAGAACAAACATAGGGTCTGAATAAATAAACGAAAAATAAATGCAAAAGTGCTATTAAAAATAATAACGTTTGCGTTAGAAAACAATGGACAAAATTTGACGTTTTTCCATGGGTTTTCCTTTACACGCACTGACAAAGCTACGCAAGAGGCATCAATAATATTAACCCATCAGTCAGCAGAAAAAAATCGACAGCTTAAGCTACTCCGTTCAGAAGTGTGCACGTTCAAAGAACGGTACTCCGTCGCGTCGGAAAAGGACATTTTGTGGCAATTCTTGGACACCGGATACGCCCGTTTCGGCATCTACAACATCTTGGCACTGTTGGACAACAATCAGACCATTGACGACCCTGAGCGACAAGAAGCTCCATGGATGCTAAAGAGGAAGACCGAGGGAAAAGTGGTTACATCGCTGCGTGCGCTCGGCCAGGAGATCGGTGCAACCGGCCAAACAGTGAAATAGTACCTGGCGACCATGGACATACATGTAAGGAAGCAGCAGTCCCGTCCACTAGTCTCGGAGCTGCAGGCACGACGGTCACGACGTGGTGACATACGGCGAGACCTGCCTCACCCTAGATGGCAACGACTGGCAGGGCACTTCTTATTTTACCTACCCCACGAAGGAAGTGAACACCGAGGTGAAGTTTATTTCACAGACCAAGTTCCCCAAGAAAGTGCTACTGTGGCTGACAATCAGCGAGGAAGGGATGTCAAAGTTGCTCTTCTTTAGCTCCGGACTGGCCGTGAACGGGGAAATTTATAGTACGAAATGCCTGCCGGAAGTTGCGTCGTTTATCAAGAAATATCAAAAGGCCGAAGCCTGAAGCGTAAGATCTACTCCAACAATTTTGTCGCGAAAACTGAGGAGGGATTGATAAATAATGTGACGCAAGAACAAGGACGAAAAATTTGTTTGCGAGAAAGCTAACAGAAATACCTTCCATGGGAAATTTTTCAAACTGATAATTGAGTTTGTCCTAGTTAATTTTCAATTACCATCCAGAAAAAAGAGAAAGTCCATTTTCAACGCATACGTTAATAATTAAAATTTCGCATATTTCTTGGGAACCTTGATGTAAATGCAGCGAACAACGTTAAAAAGCTCTGAGATTTCTCGAAGATTACCTCGTTGGGTGAGTACCGATGAAAACCCAAGGATGCTTAGTTTTGGGTAAGAATTTAATGAAAATCATAGCCAGAAATAAATAATTGTGATTCTGCTTTAAGCTAGAGCCAAATACGTTTGTTTTTGCTTCCAGACTATTATTTATTTTAACTTAAGTTGTGTTTTTTAATTTTTTCCATTCAATCTCTACTCATTTTGATTATGTGCTACTATATATTTCAATCTAATTTTATTATTGTACACACGTTTGTGAATACACTTTTTAAGCAAAAAATAACTACTTTGTAGAAAAAATATTTTAGTTTTTTGAAAAGTCCGAATATAGAAATTGTAATAGTAATTGTAAAATTTGCTCAAATAACCCGCGCAAATTTCGAAATATGCATGAAAAGTGAAAAGACCCGTTATTAGCGACTTTCGTGTTTTTCGGGTAAAACGATCGGTTAAATATCCTTGCAACATAAACAAATTGTAAAAATATGGCAAATCAAGATATACAAATGATTTATTTATTAAAAAATTAAAAGAGTTATAAAAAATAATTTCGATGTAATTTTTCGACTTTGCTATCGAACTCAATTTTGCGCCTTATTTTATACTATACTAAAGCTTAAAGTTTTTTTTTTTTCACACATAATAAACGATTAGAAAAAATTACAAGGGTTGTATACAAAACCACGACCGCAGAACTACATAAAATTGTTTGTTACATTACTTGTATTGGATATGTTTGAAATTTTGTGCAAAAGAGGAGTTGAAGTGCTACCGGATTTCACTTTGCACATACATCACTGAACAGGAATGGAACAAACACTATACAACGTAAACAAGCTTCAACAAGTAGAGTGCATGCAAATTTGAATAATATTTTACTTTTAAGTCTGGCGCTAAACGAGAAAATATTAAATCCTCAATAATTTGTTTGTTGTCCTTATAAGGACAATTGTTTTTCAATTTCATATCGGGTATATTGTTGATCGCCACTGCATGCTTCCCGACAAAAGAAATTTAAGGCATTTTTCTGATAATGCAGTTGAAAACTGTTTTCACACTGAAAATTTGAAGGCTCTTCCCGGACAAACACATACGATTCGCATAGATTCTCTAGGATTCCTCACATTGGATTCGTGAGCGTCCTTGAAAAGGATTCCTGAAAAAAGAATCCTCAGGAATGCCGTGTATATGGCTCTGGGATTCTTGAATAAGAATCGTGAGTGGGAATCCTCCGGATCGTGTTTGCGATTCCTTTCACGATTCCGTCACCGTGTTAATCGGTATCCTAGGGATTCTTACTCAGGATTCTCTGCGTGTTAGTAAGGGTTATGTTTTGGAAGCCAGCATCCCGAAACGTTTGTGTGTTGTCAAAATACGACAACCTTTCATTAGAGGAAGACTAATGTACCTACTCCTGATGCTGCCCGCTTCTGCACGAAGGCAGCTTTTTACTAGAGGAAGTTCCGCTGCATCAGCTGGTCCTGCCGCTATTGCTGTTTTGCTGATGCTATCTGCTGTTGTCGCTGTCTAGAACTGATATGAGCAGTTACGACTGAAACAGGCTCTTATATAGGCCAAATAGTGCATTCCGAATTACTAGTTGCATAATTCTGTCGACCGTGCTTGGGAAAGCAATCATGTAACAACCAAACAGAGCAATCGAAATTTGCGTTTCAACAAACATCCACAAATGCTGCTGCTATCTAGGCTGACCAGACGTACCGTTTTGAACGGGACAGTACCGTTTTTTCGACTGTTTTCAACCGTCCCGTCTTTTTGCCATTTTGTACCGTTTTCGGATACTCCTTGAAAAAATCTTAAATAGAGCTTGGCATTGAAATTTTCGTAAATGGAAAATAAATTTCCAAGCAGCCAGGATTTTCTAATATAACTGAGTACGTTTAATGCCTTCCTGACAGTACCGCACCACTGGAAGGACATCTCCTATCGTGAATTGATGAAAAAGTCGCGATTGAAAGTTGAGACCATGATAATTGTTAGTCAAAATCTCGATCATCATGTGACAAATTTCAGGAACTTATTGCAAAAAATCACACTTTTCAGGATCGGGCAAGTTCATCAAGGTAATGAATAATTGTTTGTATGCTTTGGTTGGTAAAAATTTTTAAAAATTAATTTTATCATGTGTCCCGTTTTTGAACCCATTTGTCCCGTTTTATCCCGCGAAAATCTGGTTAGCCTACACCGACGATCAGTCTTGGCATACTCATTGTGTGTAACAAAGAGGCTCATATAATTTGCATAGAACACTGAAGCATGTTGAAAAAAAAAAACGGATGAGTTGATTATTATTTTCGCGCGCTAAAAGCAAATGCACACTGTGTGAAGAAAGCAAAATACGCAACATCAAAAAGCTTGTATTATAAAGAATAAGCGCAAAAAGCTCCCGCAGAGAGACTTTCTCGATTGCAACTGATAAGATGTAGATAGCGCACATTTTTTGCTCATTGATAAGGGCACTATGATGAAAATTCTAGCTGGGGAAACTTTGCTGACTTTTTCCCTAATAACCTGTTCTGTAGCGTTTACGTAGGGCTCTGCGCTATACTCACTGAGTTTTTTTACTATCACGGTGCAGGTCTATGATAAATTTAGCCCAGACACAGTAAATTGACTCAACAGCACGCAGCTTTGGCTCGCCTACTCATGTGTGTAGTTCTATTCCACACTTCTTACGCGCAAAGGCATCGCTCAATAAAGCAGGTATTAGACGACGCAAATATTTGCTATTTTTGGTACGATTTTTATTTGCACAAAATTAAATCTGTATTAAAAAATAGCAAATATTTGCTTTGTCTAATACCTGCTTAAGGTTGTGCTTTTTTTCTTGCTTATCACAATGCCTACTAAAAAACTGATGTGATGCAATTTATGTGTTGATAAATGCACAAAGATGAGTAAGTGGACAAGACTGCCGACGATAATGAGGAATCAACGAGTTTTGATATAAATAGAGAGGAGTACGAAAAATGCAACGATACATACATAGTTTAATTGAATATTGAATATATTTCGAAATATATCAATAGTGTCTTGCCCCTACCTTATTTTTAAGGGCGCAAAACTTAACGACATAGGAAATTATTTTCAACCGAAACAAGACAAAACTGGTGATAAAATTTAACAAAAAAATACTACCGAACAGTACTAAGTACTAATACTAAGTTTGCCGTGTTTCTTTATTAGATTTTTGGAGTTCTACGTCATCAATGTTCACAAATGGCTGCAAGATGCTCTAAAGCATTTTACACGAATCTTACGGAGACTGCGACAGAATTCTGCATCACACTAAACCAACTAAGCCGCTTTTGTCTCACCTGTATGTATATCATTGCCTGCATACATTTGTTTACAAGTTTTACAGGTTAAAACTGGGCACTTATTACAATTTTATGAGATATTTTCCATAGCCAACTAGTAGTTTTTTAGATTTAGAATGACCGCAATAAAACTGGCTTCTATGTTTTATGACAGAAAGCTGGAGTGGTTTTATGGGGCAATCGATAGTAATAATAAACCAATAATAAAGCAAAATCGCATTGACTCTTGCCGGTATTTTTTTTTTTCTTCATCTATAGTTTATTTGACACGGCACAAATACAATTCAATGTTTAACGGCGCCAATTATATCTGGTAGCTTACTTTTTAAAGTATCTTAATAACTAAAAGCAAATTTTTTATCCTCGCTGCCGACTACGAGCTGAAACTAAATCTAACTTAAAGCTAGAATATTTTGCATTAAAAGCACAGGTTTGCTGTTTGATGGTTTTCATTGCCATAGGTAAGCAGCATATTAAATTTGTTCCGCTGCTGGCCCAAGATATTACGGACTGGCATATTGGGTTGTTTCCATCGGGCCTTGAGAGTATCGTGCGGGTCTGATTGCTGTTTCCGGATCCGGGGTCTCAACGTGTTCTTGTCGTTTGGTTGGATGTAGGCGGAAGGGGATAGGACTAAACTGGGGCGTGGATGGATTTCAGGAAAACGTATATAAGGGACATGTAGGATAGGTCACGGCTCGCCAAGACATCACGAACAGGAACAGCCGGCTGCCTACCTTCGGCCTGCAGGGAAGCTATTAATCTAGACCTGGCGTCACGGTGTACAGGGCATGACCAAACAACGTGCTCTATGTCGTGATAACCTTCACCACAGGCACAGATACCACTCTCCCCGAGCCCAACACGACGGAGATGCGCGTCAAATCTAAAGTGATTGGACATAAGCCGGGACATCACGCAAATGAAATCCCGACTTACATCCAACCCCTTGAACCACGGGTTCGTCGATACCTTGGGGATTATGGAATGTAACCACCTTCCCAGTTCCCCCTTGGTCCAAGAATTTTGCCAACTGATGATCGTATTCTGACGTACAAATGCAAAAAATTCATTAAAGGCAATTGGTCTTTCATAAATATCACCGTTTGTTGCGCCCACCTTAGCCAAAGAGTCCGCTTTCTCATCACCCGGTATCGAGCAGTGAGAAGGGACCCACGCTGAGGTAATCTGAGTAGATTTTTCGGATAAAGCACTCAGATGTTCCCGTATTATCCCCAGGAAATACGGAGAGTGCTTAACATCTTTCATCGATCGGAGAGCCTCAATGGAACTGAGACTGTCCGTAAAGATGAAATAATGGTCCGTGGGCATTTTTTCGATAATCCCTAGGGTGTACTGAATTGCAGCTAATTCTGCGACGTAAACAGAAGCAGGATTATCGAGCTTATGGGAGACGGTTGAATTGTTATTGAAGATACCGAAGCCAGTGGACCCATCAAGAAGTGATCCGTCAGTGTAGAACATATTGTCGCAGTTGATGTTTCGATATTTATTGGAAAAAGTTTTGGGGATCTGCTGCACGCGTAAATGATCCGGGATTCCACGAGTTTCTTCCATCATGGATGTATCGAAAAACACAGTAGAATCGTAAGTATTTGATAAGTCGACACTATTTGGAATATTCGAAGAAGGGTTAATATTTTGGGACATGTGATGGAAATACAATGTCATAAAACGGGTTTGAGAATTAAGTTTGATTAACCTTTCAAAATTTTCAATCACGGGACGGTTCAAGACCTCACATTTGATTAGAATACGAGAAGACAGGCTCCAGAAGCGGTTTTTCAATGGTAGTACTCCAGCTAAGATCTCCAAACTCATCGTATGGGTCGACTGCATGCAACCCGAGGCGATACGCAAACAACGATATTGTATTCGCTCCAGTTTGATCAAATGTGTGTTTGCTGCGGAGCGAAAGCAGAAACACCCGTACTCAATAACAGACAATATCGTTGTTTGGTAAAGCCTTATAAGGTCTCCTGGGTGGGCTCCCCACCATTGTCCGGTTATTGTACGAAGAAAATTCACTCTTTGTTGACATTTTTTCATCAGATACCTCACGTGACAACCCCAGGTGCCTTTAGAGTCGAACCAGACACCAAGATATTTGTGTACCAAAACCTGAGAAATCGTTTTACCCATTAATTGTGTTTGAAGCTGAGCAGGTTCATGCTTCCTAGAAAAAACTACTATCTCAGTCTTCTCCGGAGAGAATTCGATACCTAGCTGTAAAGCCCAAGCAGACAAATTGTCCAAGGTATCTTGCAATGGTCCTTGCAAATCGGCAGCTTTGGCTACTGTAACAGAGATTACACTGTCGTCTGCAAGTTGTCTTATCGTGCATGAATTTGCCAGACATTCGTCGATGTCATTTACATAAAAGTTGTAAAGAAGGGGGCTTAAACATGAGCCCTGGGGAAGACCCATGTAGCTAATGCGAAAAGTTGCCAAATCGCCGTGCGTAAAATGCATGTGCTTTTCGGACAACAAATTGTGCAAAAAATTGTTCAAAATTGGAGAAAATCCTTGTCGGTGAAGTTTACCCGAAAGAATGTCAATAGAAACGGAATCAAAAGCCCCCTTAATGTCCAAGAACGCAGACGCCATTTGTTCTTTGCGAGCATACGCCAGCTGAATATCTGTTGAAAGCAACGCAAGACAATCATTCGTCCCTTTGGCACGGCGGAAGCCAAATTGAGTATCTGATAGTAGACTATTTGATTCGACCCAATGGTCTAAACGACGGAGTATCATTTTTTCCATCAATTTCCGGATACAGGATAGCATTGCAATCGGCCTATAAGAGTTGTGATCAGAAGCTGGTTTCCCTGGTTTTTGGATGGCGATCACCTTCACTTGCCTCCAATCCTGCGGTACAATGTTTTGCTCCAGGAACTTATTGAACAGGTTCAACAAGCGCCTCTTGGCATTGCCGGGTAGATTCTTCAACAAGTTGAATTTGATTCTATCTAACCCAGGCGCGTTATTGTTACAGGACAGGAGGGCAACTGAAAATTCTGCCATCGTAAAAGGTGATTCTATCGCGTCGTGACCCGGAGACGTATCGCGAACAAAGTTTTGCGCAGGAACAGAGTCCGGACATACTTTCCTGGCAAAATCAAATATCCACCGACTTGAAGACTCCTCGCTTTCGTTGACACTTACGCGATTCCGCATTCTTCGGGCTGTGTTCCAAAGAGTGCTCATCGATGTCTCCCTCGACGTCTCGTTCACGAACCGACGCCAATATCCGCGTTTCTTTGCTTTAGCCAGGCTTTTAAGCTTGATATTAAGCTCCGAATACCGTATATAGTCGTCGGGTATACCTCCCGTCTGGAAGGCCAAAAACGCGTCGGATCTTTGCGTGTAGACATCGGAGCACTCTTTGTCCCACCACGGAGTCGGAGGCCGCTCTTTGATCGTTACGCCGGGATATTTCTTCGTTTGGGCTTGCAACGCGGCGTCGAGAATCAAGCCCGCGAGGAGGTTGTATTCTTCAAGTGGTGGATGATGTTGAATCGACTCGACCGCTTTTGAAATCATTTCCTCGTATAACTTCCAATCGACATTCCGTGTGAGGTCATACGGAATGTCAATTGGTCGCATGCGAGTTGAACCGTTAGTAATTGAAATAAGAATAGGCAGATGGTCGCTACCGTGAGGATCGAGGATTACCTTCCATGTGCAGTCCAACCGTAGCGACGTCGAACATAAGGATAGATCCAAAGCGCTTGGGCGCGCTGGAGGTTTCGGGATACGTGTCATTTCACCGTTGTTCAAAATAGTCATGTCGAAGTCATCGCAAAGGTTATAGATTAAAGAGGAGCGGTTATCATTGTAGGGGGAACCCCAAGCCACACCATGAGAGTTGAAGTCTCCCAAAATCAAACGTGGTGAGGGAAGAAGTTCTATTAAATCAAAGAGCAACCGTTGCCCAACCTGTGCTCTGGGAGGAATATATATTGAGGCAATACAAAGCTCTTTACCTTGTATTGTCATTTGACATGCGACAACTTCGCTGCCTGGAATCGAGGGGAGGTTAACACGATAGAAAGAATAGCACTTTTTAATCCCTAAAAGTACTCCTCCATATGGGGTGTCTCGATCAAGGCGAATAATATTAAAATCATGGAAGTTGAGAACAATATTTGAAGTAAGCCAAGTTTCACAAAGGGAAAATGCATCGTATTTGTTTTTATTTATCAAAACTTTAAACGAATCAATTTTTGGTAAAATACTTCTACAATTCCACTGTAAGACAGAGATAGAATCCTTCATATACGCAGTTGAATTAGGCATCGAAAGATACAATCGCTGCAAGGAGGGGCCATTGGGCAGGCAACTGCTCCAAAAATGATCTAACTGTTGGGAAATTTTAATTGGATCGGGTACATTGAAATTTTCAAAAATCCAGTCCACAATGTCAGAAAATTTCACTAATCCAGAGTTTGTTTCATCAACTGGATGTGCAAAAGGAACAACTGGGGTTTTAGATGTTCCTGGTAGTGCTGGGAACTCCTTCTGGGACTTTAAATTTGCAAGCCCAGGAGGAGTTTGCTTCGGTTTTTCCGCAGCACTGTTTGGTTTGTTCGTACTTTTCATTACACTTTGGGAAATCTTAGGACCTTTACGGGGAAGTTTAAGAGAAGAAACATTTTTCCTCTTCCTAGACTCCCCAGGATTGGCATAAGATGTTCCCGCTGATGAATCGTCAGAATCGGTTTCATCAGAGGACAACAGATCAAAGGGGTTCGATGTTATGGTAGAAGTGGTCACGGTCTTCTTCAGCATCTCAGCATAAGAACGCTTTGAACGCTCCTTAAGTGACCGCTTGATTTTATCTCTGCGCTGCATGTACACCGGGCATGTGGAGAGCTCATGCTGGTTTTCCCCACAGTGAATACATTTTTCAGCATTAACACTGCAAGAATCTTCCGCATGAGTCTCCCCACACTTGCTACATCGTGCCTTATTGCAGCAGTAGGCGGCTGTGTGGCCTAACTGCTTGCAATTGGTGCAATTCATAACACGGGGTACATACAATCGCACAGGCAGACGAACCCGGTCGATCGAGACGTGGCTAGGGAGTGCAGATCCGGCAAACGTAACGCGAAACGAGTCTGACGGAGTGTAAACTTTTTTACCGCCGACGAGAGACATGGACCGCAATTGCTTACAATCCAGAATCTTCGCCTGTGTTTCGGTATTTTTGAAGCAACCGGTTGCGCTTTTAAGGATACACTCGACAGACAGACTTGAATCGGTTATGACACCGTCGATCTCCACGTCTCGTGCGGGTATGTAAACGCGATACTCGCGTGTGAAGAGCTCAGAGCAAGCGATAGCATTGGCCTGTGACAGATCACTGACCACGACACGGAGCTTGTTAGGTCGGACCTTGGAAATTTCGGTCACGGCCTTGTACCCCTTCGTCAGGTCTTTCGAAATTTGCAGTATGTTTAATCGCTTTGAATTCACTCCTGCCTTGGGACGAAAATAAACAGTATAGCTGCCATGTTGAGATCCGTCCGGGTAAAGCCTGGGGCGAGGGGGGACTGGAGAATGAACAGGGGAGGGGGTAACAGAAGGGTCAGGGTCAGGGGGGTTCGGGGATGGTGGCACGGGAGGCGAGGGATCTATATCCATCGCGCTAAATGTAGCGCACTAGCGCACTAGCGCCGACAAGAACACGTACCTATTTACTTCTTCCTTCCAGCAGTGGTTGTCCGATCGTTCGAAGCTGCACCCAAAGCAGCCAGCAGCACCAGTACAGCAGCACCAATACAGCCACCAGCAGTGAGCCGGGTGTGAGATCACTCAGCACAGCGACACGGCTCGACTGTCAAATGATGGCCTTGAATCAGAAAGATCTATTCACTGTGCACAGATCAAAACTGCAGCTGGTATTTTACACCAATACAGCCAACGTTGCGAGCCGGGTACAGAACGTAGCGACACAACTCACAATCTACTTGGCCTTTAGCGCGAATAATACACTCTTTTGTTTGGCTATTCGTACACACGGACCGGATTGCAATAGAACGACCACTTTGCACGTCCGTTTCTGTCGAGTGTTCGACGCGGAATGACTTGCCGGTATTGATGTAAGTTTTATTAGAGTTTTATTGACAGCTATCAGTGTTCATTACGACTTGCTATTTTTGGCAACGGGTTTAACCGCCATAAAACCGTTGGTAATATTCGTTGCTATAGAATTGTTACTTGGGTTGTTTTGTGACTCGACGAACTAAGTCACTTGCTTCCGTTTTTTTTTTTTTTTCATTTGATCTGTCCTCATTTTTTGTTGCGTTTATGTAAATCTTATCATCTTGCTCATTTCTGATCTATCGCGGAATCGCGGATAACGTGAAATCACGTCACTTGTTCGATATCATCGTCCATGAAGCGTTTTTTGCTTGTAGCTCCCAATACACTTCTGTGGATCAGTATGACTTCTTTTCCAAAAGGTCTATAGCAACGAATTTGACTCAAGAGTCGATCACTAAGAGCCCGAGGAAGACAAGCGGAACATATTGCATATGCTGCTTACCTATGCCAATGAAAAACATCAAACAACAACCTTACCTACGGCAATGAAAAAACCTGAATTAATCCACCTAGCGGTCAGACTCAGCCTTTCTCATTCAAACTTATTATTTGTAAAAATAGAGTTACATGAATGCTTAAATCCAATAAAGGTTCATTCACTCTTTGGGTTCTAAAATATTGATGTTGTAATTAAAATATAATATATGAAATTTGCCGTAATGTTAGTGCTTAAGAAATAGCGAAATAAAAGAAATGACTCTTAATTTCGAACAATTTAATCACGCGCGATACCGGGAACGTTCAGATAGTACGATACCACATTTAAATCATGTTGAGGCCATATATATTGATCAAAGCAGGTAAAGTGTTGAATAGTCTTTGAATTTCTTTTCTTTTCAAAACGTTTAGGTAAGTGTTTGTAACGTTTTGTAAGTTTAGCCGCAAGGTTACAGAGTCCGCTTTGTCAAGCGGATGGTCATGGGTTCGAATCTTAGTAGAACCAGGCCATCCGATGTCAAAAAGGACTTAAGCATGAGTTTATTTTCAGGCTCCTCACCAGTTACCCTTCCTTTACGCTGAAATCTACAATACCTTTGCGTGACTTCCTCTTAACAAAAAATATGTCCCTCTTATCAATAAAACTGGCCAGAAGGACGCACGATGAAACTTCTCCAGGGAATTATAATTGGTGATATTTGGCAAGAGGAACGAGTATCGGTATAGTAGAACAGTAAGCGTGTAAGGAAGAGTATCACATTACACACAAGCACTGATGAACAATAATAATAAGCATGCCACTTCTCAACAGCGGTATTGCTATTAACAGAAGTGCGGGATACAGCAGACACCCGGGAATATCTCTGAATAGATCTACGATTCCGGTCGCAGTGAGGAAGTCCATACAGAAAAAAAAGTTGTAAGTTTGAGAGATGTCTCGTTTGTATGACACTAGTTATGTTCAAATAAGTCGTGCAATACTTGAGATAATAGACTTTCGTTGTTTTACAACGATTGCTTAAGTTTGATTACAATCAAATGAAAAGGTAACGTATAGGGCAGCCAAACTTTGAAACCACGTGTTCAATCATAATTCATCAGGTAACCCTTAACTATCCCGTTCATCTGATATCAATATTGTTAAAATCGGTTGTGTAGTTTCTAAGATAATGAAGTTTCGTGATTTTCACATTTCGATACATTATAGACGAAGTTACAGTCTGATTACAGCAAAATTCAATAGGGTGTATTGAGGCAGATAGACCTTTCATTTGATACTAATTCTGTGGAAATCGGGTCAACCATCTCTGAGAAAAGTGAGTGAGTTCCAAGTTGTTTCTTTTCATAGCTGGATTTCACATTGTTAAACATAACAGGCAAAGTAATAATCCGTTTGTAAAAAAAAAATATTAGGGTCTTATGGGGCAACAAGACCTTCCATATGACACTGATTTCATAAAAATCGGGCCAGCCATCTATGAGAAACATGAGTGAGATTAAATAGTCTCCAGAACACGTTTCTTTCCATAACTTCTGAACCACATGTTCAATCTTCATAAAATTAAGGGTTTTTAAGGTAGCCCGTTCATTTGAAACCAATTTTGTTCAAATCAGTTGTGTAGATATTGATCAGTTCTAAGATATTGATGTTTCGTGATTTTTACATTTTGATACATAACCTCTAAACAAGAAATCAGATTACAATAAAATTCAATAGGGTCGTATGGGGCAACCAGACCTTTCATTTGCAATTAATTCCATTGAAATCGGTTGGGTCAGACCATCTCTGAGAAAAGTGAATGCGAAAAAAAGGTGCACATACACACGTGCACACCCACACACAAACATATACACCTATACATGCTTATATGCAGAAAATGCTCGATTCGTCGAACTGAGTCGAGTAGTATAAGACATTCGCCCATTTTGATCACTTTTCTACCTTTTAATTAGCCAGTGATCGTTAGGAGAAAGTCAATATGTTTACTTTCATTATGTGATTTCACATTTTTATGAACAACAGACAAAGTTACAATCCGATTGCAATGAAATTCAATAGCAACCTATGCGGCAACTAGACCATTCTTTTGACACTAATTTTGTGAAAATCGGTTCAGCCATCTCTGAGAAAAATGAGTGAGTTTAAACAACCTCAGGATAACTTTTCTTTACATAACTTTTGAACCATAAGTTCAATCATAACGATATTCAAAAGTTAAGGGTTCTGAAGACAGCCTGATCATTTGAAACCAATTTTATTGAAATCGGTTGTGTGGTTTCTGAAAAATTGATGTTTCGTGATTTTTACATTTTGATACATAACCTCTAAACTAAAAATCCGATTACAATAAAATTCAATAGCAATCTATGCGGCAACTAGACCTTTCTTTTGACACTAATTTTGTGAAAATCGGTCCAGCCATCTCTGAGAAATGTGAGTGAGAAAAAAAAGTTGCACATACACACACACATACACACATACACACATACATACATACATACAGAAAATGCTCAGTTCGTCGAAAGGGGTCGAGTGGTATATGACATTCGGCCATTGGGACCACTTTTATACCTTTGGTTTTTCCAGTGATTGCTATACCTTTCTAGGAGAAAGGCAAAACATTAAACAGTGTTTTTAATGAAAAACATTCTAGCTTTAAGTAAGATTTAATTTCAGTTCGTAGTCGGCAGCGAGGATAAAAAATTTGCTCTTAGGGTAAGAGCACCGGTTCTGGCCATAGTATGTTATGTATGAGAGATATTTGTCCTTCTTCTTTCGAAAAATATGTAATTGAATAATTTCAACGGGGAAATCGGATGAAAGCGCCTATATTCTGCACTAACAATGAGTTTAAATAATCAAATTATGTTGTATTGTTTACATATTTTCCAATAAAAAAACTTCTCTAAGCTCCTGTTTTGGCCATAGCATTTCTAAATTGGCCACTTGGGTCTCCTATTGTGGCCAATTCGCGAAAAAGTTGAAGTCACACGAGTTTATTTTATATTTTGACTTCATCATATAGATATATTTTAACAGCAGAAAATCCTCGTTTTTGAATTAACCAAAGGGCCAGTATATATAATAATCAAACTAAAAATCAAACACATAGCTAGCAGGGCAAAGTACTTTAAGTTATAATTTGTTTAAACTTAGTAGGATGCTTAATAACACTGACATCACATCATTGACCTATATTAATTTTTCGTCTGTCATTGATCTACATTTAAAAGCTTCCGCTCTTTCCTTTTTCACATAGAAACTTTTTCGTATTATTTGTTAAGGATCATCAACTTCGGTAACTCAAGTGCCATTTATTATAGTCAGGTTAAGGTTGAAAATCCGAAGCGTTAGTTTTGGTTAATACAAATGAAGTTACAAATTTGTAAATAATCTGAACAGACGGAGACTTTCTAATCCCAAACCAGCTTTGTAGTTTCATGTATTCATGCGATTAAAATATCAGCCCGAAAAACTCCATACATTTCATGTTTTGCATAAACATCAATACGTTACCATGGTTTTGTTTACATATGGCCAATATCAGGATTATTAATCATGGAACTGCAATAATACGTGGCCAAGAATGGATCAATGAACGTTTCCGGAAGCTGTTGGTAATTTTGATATTGCAAAGAAATATCACACCAAAATGTCTAATTTTTTCATCCATGTGCTGTAGTAAGTTGTGCCTGATGCTGGTAACAAGATTTGTTATAGAAATGGGCAAATTTAAACAAATTTATGCTCTATGAAAAATAGCTTGCAAACTACCTAAAAGTTAGGCTGTATACTGCCCCTGTTTACATAGTTGACGTAAGAGCCAAAATGACCAAATTGCACTTTTTCGTTGATTCAGCTTCCTTTCCCTAAGATACATACACTACAAACAAAAAGAAAATCATTTTGTTCTGAAACTTTTGAGAAATATTGGAAAAACGTTTTGGCGTAACTGCCAATTGGTTGCAATAACTGGCGTCACTCCATACAAGGTGCAATTGCTTATGTTAAGTCGTTTTATTCGACTGTCTTACTACTGTATGTTTGTCTAAGTAAAACGTTTAATTCGACAAATATTCCATGGAAAGGGGTAAAGGGGAAAGTGGGATTGAATAATTGTATTGTATATTAATATTTTCACAAAACACCCAGCCTCAGGAAGGTGTAAAGTCACCGGTCCTTTCCTCCTACTAGTGGATATTTGCATCAGATGAAATAATTAAAATGTGTGTGTATATTACGGTGGGTGAACTTAATCTATTTGCCAGAACGTTTTTAAGGTTCTATTTGGGGCCCCAAACAATCATGACACTACCGGAAGTGGACTGATCGATAACTCTCTAGAAAAAAACATGCGCCAAATTTTTCCTATACTAATTTCATACAAATTTATGTACATGCATATGTAATGCACCAATCAGAGGCACAAGTAATCCATATCCGGCAGGTTTAGTATTGTCTGGGGGCCTAAATTGAACCAAAAAAAAACTATGTCCTGGCTCTGTGCTGTCAAGTTTGCATTTTTCCATGTAACTATTACCCACCTTAGCGTAAATGTAAGTCTTTAGGCATGTGTTTGTGTGTGGGGTGTGTGTGTTTGTTTGTGTGTTTGTGTGTGTTTGTCTAATTGACACTGCCGATGGACAATAGCTGATGTTTGACCGAAACACGATGGATAAAACTGAATCAACTGCGAGGCAGAGTAGAAAGTAGTCAAGTTTTTACGCCAAGCTATGCGAACAATCTGCGAGAAAAATACATGTTTATTCGCATAAACTGGCGTAGCGGTTTTTCTGGATCAACTACCACGGGCTGACTCGAATAATCCATGGGGCCTCTTTTCAAACATCAATCTGCATGAAATTGACAGACTATTTTGTTGAAATTGTATCTCAATATAATGATTTGGGTTGAAATAACAAAAACGCGTTTTTCTCGCAATGATGGTGTTGGTTGTTACGTCAACTATGTAAACAGGGGCAGTATAGTGAACTGGAGAAAGCATAGTTAGTTCCTTTATCAAAACTAAAATACGCATATTTATTTGCTTAATTTTGTAATAGTTTTGTTGAATAGTATCAGCAGGTTCAATAGGAGACTTCGAATTAGGAGTAATCTAAAACACTTTTTCACAATTATCAATTTTATTCTATCATGGCCAAAACTGGTGCTATGGCCAAAACCGGTGCTTCTACCCTAGTTAGTAAGATACTTTAGAAAGTAAATCAGCAGATATAATTGGCGCCGTTATACATTAATTTGTATTTGTGCCGTGTCAAATAAATGATAGATGAGTAAAAAAAGAGTTGACCACGGAACATTGCTGAGTAGGATCGAGAAACTTGCGATTTTTGGTGATCTTATAAAATAGATGATATCATACCTGACTGACCGAAATCTCTGCATGAAAATTGGTTCGAAGAAGTCGGAATATTTTAGCAACCTCTCCGGCGTTCCACAAGGGAGCAATTTAGGTCCCCTACTTCTCACACTTTTCATCAACGAAGTCTCCACTTTACTGCCACTTGGGTGTCGCTTGCTTTTGCATTTGCTGTAGAAATACTCGCGGTAATCAAAGCCTTCTCCGATTGTCTGGACAACATTTGTCAACGAATTCAAGGTATGGTGCACGAAGAATCTGTTGACACAAAGTAATTACATTTCACCACAAGCTGAATCCACATTGTTTACACATAGAGCACCCGGGACGTCCCGAGATGGAATTCCCGGCAAATTTAAATTTCCCGGAATTCCCGATTCCCGGTTTGTTTTTATTCAAATCCCGGGATCCTGGAAAATATTTTCTGCAATGAAAATTATTGGTTAACCAAATTAAAATTTTCGACCTTTTCGAAATTGTGTACACTTCTCGGCAATGCTGAGCGAGATTGCACAACCATTTACGAAACCCGACCCTGAACAGTATGAATCATTTCAGCTATTTAAAAAAAATTTTTTTTTTGAGTTTACAATAGATCTCAAATTTAAATGAAAGAATATTTTACGTGACATGTGAAATTCAGAATTTTTTACTATGCAGTTTCTAGTTTCCAGTAAGAGTCAATCGTCTCCTGGCTGCGGTAATCGGTTACACAATGGAAATTAAATTTCTGCAAGCTAGAGCTTTTATACGTGACTACTGGAAGTTTAACTTGCCATAAGCATGTCGCAAAACAAAACACTAGAGAATGGCAAAAGAAGTAGAACCTTTTTTTAGCATCATCGGCTGCAGATGAAAAATGAACACAAAGAAAGCAAGAACACTATTACACATATCACTGTCATTGAAATTAAGGTAAGAAGCAGAAAAATATATTAACTTCTCCGGTTATGAGTTGGAGCATATTAACATGCTTTTGTTTTTCCTATAAAAGTGACAAGATTGTTTGGATTGGCATCACTTTGCATTGCTATTCACGGGATGATTCCAGCTATTTTTTTATTCTACTCACACACTGCAAGCAAGCAAACAAGGCAATAACGAACGCTACCACTAATAGCAAACACGACGCTACAGATCCGAACAATACTACTAACATGTCCGGACATGTACCGCAATGCTGTGCAGTCCGCTGGTCTGCTGTGGAACGCAGCGATCTTATGAGTCGCCAGCTCAGCTTTGATGTGCTAAAATCAGCTACTGCTCTGCCGGCTGTGGGTCGAACAAGGGTTCAGTAAGAGTCAACTGTCCTTTCGCTGCAATAATCGGTTATGACTACAGTGAGTAAAATTTCTGGAAAACCGTCAAAGAATTCTGATGATTCCTGCCCTGCTGAATACTACCTGTTATTTGTGAATTAAAATAAAAATAAAGCGGTTAAGCTCCTTGAATTTTTGACAATGAGGGTTCAAAAATTTCACCAACACTTGAAACAAACGATTTCAAAAAAGAAAAAGACAACAAAATCAGTTTATCAGTTAACGAAGATTGTCAAGGCATCGGTCAGTGTCAGTGAAAAAGTGTTTCGGTGAGATTCATTTTGGTTGAGTGGACTGTTTGTTTTTCTTTTTCGCTTTGAAGTGAAGATCATTTGGTTGGATTTGTCGTCAAATTTTATTCCGTAACCGTGAACGATGCGCGCGATCTATTTCATCTGAGTATAACAGCACGTTACTAGTACGAAAATCTAGTGTATCTGAAAGAGTGCTGCGATCATTGGAAGTGAAAATTGAAAATGATTGGTTGTAATTTTCGAAGAATTTTGCTGGGGAAAATGACTTTTATCAGCACTGGCCATGACCTACCTTCACTTTTCACCTGATGCCCCCCTGTCCCATTCACACCGCCGGTGTTTCGCTTAGTCTGCGGCCGTCGCTGCTCATCAGCTGTAGCCGGAAAAGCACCTCAAGTTGGGTGTGTTTTTTTGGTTTGTTTTCTGTTTTTCTACTCTCACTTTCATTTTCCACTTCATTATATACTTTTATTCCACTCATCAGCGCAAACAAAAACACGACGGCGGCGGCACCAACACCAAGCTCGGCTGAGGCTCTCACTTAATGAGAGTAATGAGCGAAATGAGCGAAATTAACGCACACCACATTGCAAGATTCATCACCGCCATTCGCGCACTATTACAACCAGCATCGCCAGCTGCCAGAACACCGTCCAGGCCGTATGTAGTACAACAGATTCACGACCGTAACTCGGGCAATGGAAAGTAATTAACGCCGCACACATCCTGGCCACCCCGAAGGGGGTGGAGGAAATCAGCTGATTTTCACTACTGCTTGGCCAAAGTGATTAACGTTAACAATTCTGTTTGTTTCTTTTTTCTCGAAGGGTTAATCACTCGAACGTTTCCTATCAGTAAGGATCCTCAAATCAAGCAACTGCTAATCAGTTGCAAGTCCATTTTTTTGGTTTCTTCTACAGCTGCTGCTCCGGGGGATCCCCCCAGAAAAAGCGTCCGTCTAAACGGGCGTGCGAAGTACGAATGAACATCATGGCGACGTTTTTGCACGTCTCCACGATGCCATCAGTCGTCTTTTACGCTACTACTCACGGCGGCTGCTTTTTCCTAACTTTTCGCAATTCAGCCAAATCTGCCGGTCCCAGGCGTCCGACCGTCCCGGAGAGTTTTCCTTCCGTCATGCCCGACCCGACGAAGTCTTTGGGCCCCACACACATCTTCGCCACCGTGAGGACACATCGCGAAAACATCCACGCACACATACATAAGCTTACGCTATGAAGGCGACGGCTAAATAGCAAAAAAAATACAATCCCTACGACAACCAACAAAATAAGACGACGCCGACAACGTTTATGTGAAATACACTTTATATAAACATAAAGGGATTTTACCTCCCACAGCCACCCTCTACCATTGGAAAAACTACCCTCGCATTGACAAACACTCGCTGCTGTGTGCTGGCTGTTCAAGTATGTTGCCGTTTTCTCGAACTCGGCAGAGTTGCTAGCTGCTAGTTGGATTCGCAATGAAGTCATCTAACACTAAACTAAGAAAAAATTGTTAAAACATAATATTTAGTACTAGAATTTATACAAAATGTAGTGCGATTTATGCACAATATTTCCCTAAAAAGATTGGACATCTGGCAAACCGGCAGCCAGAACCCGGATTGTCGTAGCGTTCGTCATCCAGAGTCACTCCAATGATGTACGCGCGCGCCTTTATTTCTAAGCACATTTCAACGAAGCTCTCGCCAGGACAATTTCCTTCCATCCGAAGGGGGTGGAAAATCTCCTCACCGGGATTCAGCAACCACTCGATATATGAACCCCTTTTCCGCGTGTTCTCTCCCTTTCTTGCACCACCGAACGCGGAGGAAGGTAGAAGGATTGGCCCACCTATTTATCCGTAATTTTCGTGCATGCCATATGTGAGGATCCTGGCCCGCTTCAGCGATCGCCCTGCGAGGGGGTGACGTCGTACGTAGTTACTGTACCGTACATGTGCCATCATTATTTCAATTTTTCCTCTCGTGATTTCCGTTTGTTAGCGGTTCTTTTTTTTTCGTTCTCTGCACCCCTCCTTATTTCAAGTGGATCGTTCTTCTTTCTTTTCTCGGCCACGCAAGGAGTATCGTATGTGTGCTTATTTTCGTTTTGTGGAGGGAAAATTTATGCACGTATGCTCGGGCGCACATGTGTAGTGGGTTCTGTATGCTATGCCACCGCCCGTAAAAGTTAGCAGAGTACGAGGGTACGAGGGTGGATTCCATGTTTGTTCGCCTGCCTGCCTCAGAGATGGAGATTCCATGTTAGCATTCATTCTACTGCCGGATGCCGTGGCAGACATGCTGCTCATGTCAGTTTTTGGAAACGGACGAACTAGGCACAGCGAAATGACTTTGGCTGTGACGGGTGAAAGCGACAGAATGACAACGCTCTGACTCGTCAGGACATGTGAGTGTAAGTAACAATGTGAGCAAAATGGATTGCCTCGACGGCGGTGGCACTGTCAGCCATATCGCGCTTCCGCTGGCTGGCTTGTGACAGCCGGTAGTCCCTCCAAGTGACGGATGGTACTGGACTTGATGGTTTCCAACGTGGCACGGGTGGCTGACCTTCGCCGAATTTTACTTTGTACACCATTGTGGAAATTTCAAATAAAATGTAACACCAGGTAGTCAATAATTCAGTTGTCACCTTACCTGTACACCTTAAGAACACTTTCTAAGAAAATATTTCACCCAAAGATCAAAGTAAATAAGTTGGTTGGACATGAACAATTTACTAGCAAAAAAAAATTCCTAGCTGTTACCTATGTAAAATTTTTAATCTCACAGTTTGAAAATTCTTAGAAGCACTCTACTATATTGGAAATGAAGATGCATCGAATATTCGGCCGAATATCAGAAAATATTAGGAGGATGCTATTCAAGACACGACCGCATGACGTTGACTACCGTATTCTTATATTCCATTAAAACGAATAGTAGAGGGAATTGCAACGCTTCCTTTACAAAACTTCGAAGCACCAAAAGGTACCAGTTGCCAGATTATTCTTGTTTACTGTTTAGTCCGTCCAGAATTCCAGCCATTTTAGTATTTTGCAATAGCCATGTACTACTAACAGCCACCAGCATTACGGGTGAAACCGGCACGAGATGACCGGTACTATTTTGTCTTTACTCCTTTCAGCTGCTAACACCTAGCGTCCGTAAGTAACCGGTACGGTTTAGTAATGAAACTGATGGGATGAAATGTTCGAACGGTACCTTTTATACCAAGGCTTCGTCAGATAGTTAGAAAGAAGGAGTGGCTAAGTAGATAATGAAATGACGAGGAACGTAAATAAGCAACGGAAGCAGAAAGTAACAACAACAATAACAACAAAGTCAGATCAATTGTATCTGTTAGTGTCGACTGTGCTTGGGAAGCGGTATGATGCGGTATGATTTAGACAATCGATATTAATTACCAATTTTTCAATATTGTATCTCAAACAATAGTTTGTTTTTGTTACATAAACTTAACCGTAAAAGAATTTCTGATCGATTGATGCCAAAACCTCGAAAACCTGATTATAAATGACTGATATATAAGCGCTCAAAACCTGACCACTTTTCCCTGGTTTTCGCTGGTTGAATTACTAGATTTTCAAATTCAGGTGCCTAGCTTCGATATAGACGTTAGTCAACGTCAAAATCTTAACTACTTCAATCACATAATTGTAGAGCACCAAAAGTTGCTTTTATATTTCACAACAGTAACAACACTGGCAAGTTTATTCAATTATCATTATTTCGGATAACCATTACATACGGAATAAAATTTCTTTGCGTCTTTCGAAACTGCAGAATTGACTGAAAAAAAGGCGTAGCAATTTACAAAATAACTCTACGTTAAAGATCGCGAATAGAAAGCGAGCTTGGTGTTTAGTTAGCTGCTGCTTTTCTAATTGTTTTTTGATTAACTTTTTCACTGGTTTGCAATTGAATAGACACGTTATTTAGTACGCAGATTTTTGGAAAAGCCTATAACCTATTGATTAAGATATTAGTGTTCAAAATCAATGTAATAGACTAGGGATGGGAAAACTATCAGTAACTACTGATAGTTATCGGTAAGAAAAAACATGATTAATCATCAGTAAAATTTTTGATGATATTGTCTGATTTTTTTGTAGGAGAGGTAGGGGTAGGGGGTAGGGTCTATTTTTCTTAACTTTTCATTGAAAAATACCGATTGAAAAAATATCGATTAACGCTTAATACTTTAATAATTAAATATTGTGTAACAAAGTGTTGTAACAAAAAGAACAAATAAAATAAAAAAAGATCACTTCAATCAGGATTGAATCTCCGAACTTATAAATTGAAAATCTTAACCACAGCGTCAACGCCAACTTTTTTCAGCACAGCTGATTGAGTATTGAGTAGAACTAGATATGAGAATCTGTTCTGCGTGCTGACCTTATTAAGCCCCCCGTTTTTAATAGCCGTATTACTGAAAAGCCACTCTCCACAGGTTGAAAAAAAGTTTGGAATGGACCTATGTTTAATACAAGCTTTCTGTGAAAAATTACGGGTGAGAGCTAGAAAATTTCTTGTGTGAGATGGGAGCGCTTTTTGCGGCATTCGAAAGCTCTTGTGTCTGAAAGCGAAATAAAACAATTTTTGGCGATTAACTAAACTTTGTTAAAATGAACAATAAAGAAATGGAACCAAAAAACATTTTCTTTTCCCAATTTCCCTAATGCAAACCTAAATCACCAAACATATGCAAAACCGTCAACATAAAACAATGTCGAGCCAAGGATGCTTTGACTAAAAGTACAGCTGAATAAAGCAACGCTGACAACAAATGTAGCGTTGATAATTTGCTTAAAACTTAAATGCAAATTACTGATATTTACTGATAGTAATCAGTAATAAGTTAGAAATTACTGATAGTTATCAGTAAGAATTTTTAATGATAGTTCCCATCACTATAAAAGACACCTTTATGTAGTTCCAAGCATACCCTGACAAAGTAAACTTCAATCGAAAACTATCCGGTCATAGTGACGCGGTGACCCATCGCTTTCAATTGAAAAACAATTATTCCATTTTCGAGCACTTTGTGAGTCAAAGGAAAACTGATCGGAAGCTCTTGCTTTGGTTTTGACAACTGAAGGATTTGAAAAGGAAACAGATGATTTTCAATTGAAGGCGGAGATTAACAGCGTCACTCTCACCTGACGATTCTCAAGTGATTCTCTCTCGCTTCCATACAGTACTTCATGCATATAGAGAGAAGAGGAAGAAAAGGAAATCGATATAAATCGGAGGACGCCAACACCAGTTTAACAACCCGAAGTGGCTACGGTGCACCAGCGTCTTGCGGTGTGAGAAAACTAGAATCAAATGACAATATGCGGTGCTAATTTCAAATGACATGCTGAAGGAAAGAATAGTGTCATAGTATGCGTCAGTATCTCTGTTAATTGAAACAGTCATCAGTTTCATTTGAAATAATGCAATAAGCACAAGACGAGAAAAAAACCTGTCATCATATCTGTTTGACAGCGAAAATGTTCATCGTGATTCGATGACAGTAGCCGAAAAGAATTAAATGATTAAATGGTTCCAATTGGCTTCGCACACAACTCTTTTGTTTTTTGACGCAGAACTACGTTTTTTTTTAGCCTACCACATAGGGATGTAAATAGGAAAACTATTACCGAAAAGGGGACGAAAAATGCCCCTTTTTAAATGCTTATAAATCGGTCTGTTTTCAACCGATTTCCTTGATTTTTGCAGCAATTGATTGGAAAATTATACACGCATCCACCCAAATGTAGAAAAGTGTTGATTGGTTATGCGAACTATTGTACTATTGAAAATTATCAAGCCTTGTTGAAACGAAAATTTCGTCCTCTGATTGGTCGCTTGCTGCCTTTCCCAAAAAAGTCGACAGAATAATATAACTAGTTAGCCGCATCGTAGTGAATTGCACAAGTAGCAGCAGCGGGCTGCGCCAGTAAACAAATCACATCACGTATCTAAGCAGAAGCGAGGTAGCACCAAACGTCTCGATATGCTTCGGCCTTCTCGCAATAATGTTTTGCTTTATCTTGGCAACAACACATTCTGTGCTGAATCCAAGGAAACACAATCGGTCGCGGCCGTCTTATTTACTGAATGCGTAAACAGCTTTTACAGATTTTGAACAGTAAAATGCCATTCTCAAGGCAAATAAACAAGTAATTGAAGGTTAATAATTTTTTGGCAGTAACACAAGCATTCTGTGTTGGATCCTAGCAATCAAATTCTATCGCGATCAAAAATTTACTTTATTTTTTTACCTAATCCCCTCACTGTTGGGCAGCACAAAGGCTACGATCAGCATAACCGATTTGAACAACAAACTGCCCTGTCTGTTAGAACGCCTTAGAAAAGGTGATTAATTCGACTTTACAGGAATAAATTGGAGTCGATTCAATCAACCAACATGACCAGAATTTCGTTGTCTCTCAGCTGCTCAGTTGCAACATGATGCAACACGCAACAGCGAGCAAACGAAATCGCTCGATGTTACAAACCGCAACACGATACGGGTTAAAATCGTTGCGTGTGTGAGAGCAACATCAGTGTTTATTCGCTGTATACAAAAATCAAATGCGAATTGTGGAATTATTGGTCTTAAGAATATTAGAGAATGGTAAAACTAAACAGAAAAACGTGGCCTATTTCGGCTATAAAAGAGTGTTTCTGGTAAAACCAGCTACATTCATTAGTCGGATGGTGAGCTGGCTAGACCGTCCACAACGTTGACAGCAGTAGCAGCAGCTATCAGCACTCAGCAGTAACAGCGGATTGCAGTGGATAGCAGCGGGTTGCGCCTGTGGCTACCTTGGAATCAAACAAATCACTTGCCCTGTGGTTGGTCACCATGTCTCAGGAGCAGCGCGGTTCTTCTCACTTCTCAGCGTGTGTCGTCAGACTGCCGTTATTGCCCCACCACCGAGGCAGCATAAAGGTTGCCATCAGCAAATCCAATTTTGAGCAGCAAAATACCTTTCTCAAGGCAAATAAACAGGTATTTGAAGGTTAATAATTTCTTGACAACTCAAACGAGCAATCTGTGCTGGATACTAGCAAATTTAATCTGTAGCGGCCGTCTAATTTACTCAATGTGAAACAGCTTTCACAGCTCGTGTTTTCAGTGTCAACAGAGGGGAACCACTGTTGAGGCAGCACAAAGCAAGCATTAGTAGACTTCATGACTCATTTCTGAAACACTTACGACAATGCATTTGTTAGTAGTGTGCGTAGTTCTAAGTCAGTTATGCGGTCGTGTTTTGGATACATCCTCCTACTTTTTCTTTTTAAATTCGCAAGGCACCTTGAACATGGTAAAACAATCAATAAACATTATTAGTTTCCATTACTGGATCGATTGGACATAGAAATCAAGGTGAAACGGCCGCATATGGTAAAGAAAGAAGTGATCTTTCACCAAGACAACACTTCCGCTCATTCTTCTCACTAAACACTAAACCGATAAGTTGAAAGAATTGCGCTACAAATTGATTTCCCACACTCCGTATTCGCCAAATTTTCTGGCTCTCTGACAAGTGACCACACCCGAATAGAGTAGTAAACTATTTGAATGCTCGGGGGATCCAGTTTAGTGCCTTCCGACTAATTTCAGCTCCTTCGTATGATAATTATGGATAATGCTGAAGATCCAAACAAACATTCTTAAAAGTAAGTATTAGACTAACATCCATGAAATCCATCCAAGTAAGGTCACTAGTGGATACACACTAAGAATGATTTGTTATTTCTAGGCAAAATTTTGACGGTTGTTTTGGCAATTTCAGCGGACTTTGATAAGTCGCGGGCAGCATACGGACGATCAATTATGTTCTACAATGGTACTGTAAGAGTATAAAAAATCTACGCAATACCATATAACGGGGCGAATAAAAACAAAACTTTCGAGATTGGAAAATGTTACTACAAGTCTTAATAACAGTGATAACAATCAAAAACTATGCAGAAAATTTCTCCTTTGATTCAATAGTAAAGAAATTCTTCAAACACATTTATGGGTAAGAAGCACAGCTGTCAATTTGCTTGAAAAATTACAAAATGAAGGCTCAAGCTTGAGGTGTTCCAAGTGTTAAAAAAAACATTGCTTGTGAAATTTATTTCGTTTCACTTAGAGCTTGTTCCTGTGCTGTATTGGGTCAGTAATTGAGCATTTTAAGTTGTTACAGTGAGTTTCAGGATTGTATCAGTTAATATTGTTTTACTTATTTTTGATGGAAACTCTCACCCCCAGCTCGCTTATTTACGAGGTGAATAGATGCAACGCCAAAGTGAATATTTTTTGCTCATAAACAAGTGGATATGAGAAATGCAATATTTAAACAAAATAATAATAAAATGATACCTGATGCATGTTTTGTACATTCTCAAGCCATCATGAACAGGACCAAACCAAAACGTACAAAAACCGGATCCACTTCGCCTGAGTTAAGCTGTTAAGGATGTTAGGTAGAAAAATCTATCCCCACTTTGTGATTTATCGGATGCCCCCCTTAGAACTCAAATCAAGCAGTCAAGCTAGCTAGTAGCCAGAAAGTTGATAAAAGTCTGATTTATTTGCTGCGTGATACTAGACAAAGACCAACAAAGACAGCAACAACCCGAGAGAAACCGATCAAGATTCCAGTTATATCATGACAGAGTGTTACTAGAAGCCCTATCTGGAAGATCCTGATCCTATAAAAATGCTGAACCTAACCCAGGATCCTTGCGCTGCTAATGGGGACTCTGTTGGGACATATGCATTCATCAAGAAAACATATACGAAGTAATGAACCAAATATTTCCTTTTTTTAATATTTTTATCATTTTTTTTTCTCCCAGATGGTTTCGAGGAACGATGCTGGTTTAACAAGCCAGTCGTCGTAGGTTCGAGTCTCGGCTCGGGAGACTTTTAGTGTCAGTAGGATCGTAGCGCCAGCCCTGCAATTGTCCTGTACACTAAACAGTCGTCTGCGAAGTCTGTGTATAAATGAACAGAAGGTCAAGTTTCGAATCGAAATGTAGCACAAAGGCTTTGTTTTGCTTTATCAATTTTTGCTCCTCATATCAATTAATATAATGCAATTGTTCTGTTTTCTCCAGAATAAAAATCTAATCTTTTATCAAAACATGAACAAAATGAACTCGATTGGTGAGTATTTCTTTTCGTTCCATTGCGGGACACGTAACATTTTTTCAATAAAAGAATGAATTAGGCATTGCATTAAAATGCTAGTTTCACCCTTGATAGAGAAAGGTGCTACCAATGTTTAAAAGCTTACATAATCGTTCTAGTTTTCACAGTTTTCCGCAAAATATATCGGAAACTGCTTCTATTATTGCATAATCAGAGTATTGACAATCATTTTAAAAAAATATTAAAATATTCAGTTCGATTTCGAGTTAGATTTTCTAGATTGTATCAATAAATGCACACTGTGTTCTGTTCTAATCTGTGGTTGTTTTAGTCGTCAATTCGTAGAGCTTTTCAAGTGATATTTTTTGAGAATTTTCAATAAAAATTCAAGCTTGATTCACGCTTCCAATCGCTGAGGAGATAGAAAAAATATTCGATCTGAAATTACCAGAGCACTAACAAGCGAAAACTAAAGGGCAAATGACGTATTGTCGAGAGCTGACCAGTTTTTATTTAAATGATACTTTTTACATGAACTTGACATAGTAAACTACGTATTCCCCGTGGAAGGACAAATTTTTCAGACTTAAGAGTAATATTCTGAAAGGGCGTAAGCATTTTGGCATAGGTTTAATTCAAAGCATTGTTAGTCAGAAACCTTTGGTCATACAAAAAAAAAATTGACTGAGAATGAAGTATAGGAAGCCAAATCATCAAAGCTAAAAATGCAAGTGTAAGTTAGGAATACTGTATATTTTAATGACTATTAATAGTCTGAATTTGTACATCCATTACTAATCAGTATGACGCACGCATGTATTTATAATAGTGTCGCTATAGCAGTTATTTTACCACTTTTTAGTACTTTACGTGATCTGATGCCAAATATTCACTAAACTGACCAAATGGGCTGTGAACAGTTTATTTAAGTTTTATCTGGGATGCATCTGTCACAAAAATCTATAATAGTGCCTCCGGTGCTGGTTGAAGTCAGTATCAATAAAACAATGTCAATTACTCTTCCCGTCACACTCGTGCCCGTTAAAGGTCACCCAAAATGATCCATCGTTTGGCATGGAAATTTGCACAAATTTGATTACCGGCGACACGAGAGCCATTAAAATGATATTTGACGCAATGCTCTCCGTACCAGTCAACCGGTTCTCAGTTTGCTTGCTTCGTTGTTAGTCAGAACAATACACCCGTAAAGATAGAGATAGAGTATCAAAGCCCAAGATGCTGCTAATGCTCTAACACCATTCACCGATATTAGATTAGGTGGTACGACATAATGAAGTATTACCTTCTGAAGGTTTTTACAACCAGCGACACAGAATACTGTGGGAACATGGCTTCGTACATTAGGGTAACATTAGGTCTGTCGATTTACGGTACTCATTATTACTGAAAAAAAAATTTAGTTCCTAACCAATAGGTTTTGAGCATTTTTAACGGACCGTAAAATTCGTGCAACTACTTTTGTATAATAATTGAATATCATGAACATTGTTGATAACTAGAATGAAAATAAATACTTAATCTATTAATACTTGTTACAATAATGAAACATTCACATTGTGCAAAAAATGTAACACCATGGCGTCGAATTACCTCCAGAGCAATCCCATCCTCGAGCCAAAATAAACAACACCTCTCCGCGGGAAAAGCCCCTTGAATCGAAAGATAATCGGCTGGGATAAGCGAAAAAGCAATTACAGCTAACAACCCAAAATTCAAATTGTTTACGACTGCAACTCGGCTCTCTTGCTCGGAGGATTGAATGCTGATAACGTTTTTCCATCTTCGCCTCCGCGTCTCCGTTTTCCTTTTGCTTCAGATGCACACCCCTTTGTCCTTTGGTCGGTCGGTCAGTGCGGATACGCAGGGTACTGCCTCCGCTGGTTGCCGTCGTCCCCGATTGTCACCGATCGCGTTGTCGCAAAAATTACACTTACAAGAGCACCACGTTGGGCCCCCTTCCATTTCTTCCACCGTGTGTGTGCTAGCTCACTCGCACCGGCGCGCAACAAGATCTTTTCTTTTCCGTTCTGTCCACATGTTGTGCGTGTGTGGCTCATAAATCTAGGGAAATGTAATATTTTTCACTTTCTCGTTTTTGGTCGCCGCGGCGCGTTCGTTCGCAGAATTCCGTTTTGGAGAAAATATTTCGCATTTACATACCATACCGTTGAACTGCCGGTGTTCCACTCGGCTGCGAAACCTCCTTCGCTAATATCTAGTTGCATACTGGAAGAATGTAGCGTTGACAATGGTCAGATTTTGAACCATCCTACTTGATTTTCAAGTCTGTCTCATATTCATTGATTTCCAAGTCTGTCTTATATATGTGTCTTATGTCTCAAAAATTTATGATTCCATGATGAACTAAGTGTTATCAGATCTGTCGTCATTCATTTTTTATAAATTATCTTAAAATGATTCTGAGTACCTACAAATCAAAATCAGTTTTCTAGTGCTTCAGTAGCTGTTATTATGATTTTGAGCTCGATTCAGGTGAAAATTCTTTTATCTTTTAACATAAGACATTTTTGTCAGTTCATTTTGGTACTTTTCTTGCCATAGAGGCATGAAATTAATTAGGTCTTTTGTTTTTCTAAGATAAATTTGGATAAAATGGGCCTTATTTCGTTCTCTTAACAATTCTATATATTATTATATAGAATATTTCATCATTCTTATCTTAATAAATGCTTCCCTAGTGATTTCATTAATTGAATTTTCTGACAATTCTGGATTTTCACAGCCGCCTGGTCTGTGCAGACCTTTCCTGGGATTCTGAACTCAATTAAAATTTTGTTTTCTTCCTTCAACAGATTTTTTTTTTTTTTGAAAATCTTAGCTGAATTTTCCTTCCCTATTATTACTACCCGCCAAACATAGCATATATTGATTACTCAAAATTTGCTTTTTGATATCAGAAGAGCTAGATATGATGAAGCAGTTTTGAGTAATTCTTAGCTCATTTTGTGAAACTACTGCGGTAATCACCCAGATCTCCCAGATGGTCTCGAGGTACGATGCTGGCCTAACAAGCCAGTAGTCGTAGGTTCGAGTCTCGGCTCGGGAGAGACTGTTAGTGTCAGTAGGATCGTAGCGCTAGCCCCGCAATTGTCCTGTACACTAAACAGTCGGCTGCGAAGTCTGTGTATAAATAAACAGAAGGTCGAATTCGGAATCGGAATGTGGCATCAAGGCTTTGCTTTTTTACTATAAGTAACTAGTCGGACATCGTCCAGCTGATGGGCAAGATCATAGCCCGAAACCGGTCGACGGTATGTGATTGTTCTCAGGGCCGGCGTCACACTATTTTCCCGTGTGGGTAGTAAGAAATAGGGAAGGTTCATGGGTGGCCTTCCGGTAGTTACCCGGAACAATCACCATGGCGGACGAAAACAGGCGTGTAGGCATGTTTTTGAGTTCTTCCTTCGTTTTGTTTATCAATTTCTCCTCAGTGTTCGCGACAAAATTGTTGGAGTAGATCTTACGCTTCAGTTTTGCCCAGAAACTGTCGATGGGGGAAGCTCCATCTCTTCCAACGACTGCTTTGTGTAGTGAGCCGATGACAGATCTAGCGAGTACACCGCGTTTTCACTCTTATGGTATTTAAATGATAAACGACGCAAATTCCAGCAGGCACTTTACTATAAAATTCCCCGTTCACGGCCAGTCCGGAGCGAAAGAAGATCGGCTTTGACAACCCCTTTTCGCTAATCTACAGCAGCGCCTTCTTGAGGAGCTTGGTGTGTCAAATGAACTTCGTTGCCATCCATGTTCGTAAGGTAACTTTCACAGTTTGGTAGGTGGTACCACCCTCCTGACGAAGGTGGTGCCACCTACCAAACTTCGGTTTTTTTTTTCTCTTGCATCCTTTGGAGTCTCTCATCGCTTACTTTTGTTGCTTTGATTTTTATCCAATAGTGCCAAGAAACGAAACGGGCGGATTCGGCGTCCATAAAGTATCGTACGATATCTGTTTTTGACGCGGCAAGGTACTGTTCTTTGAACGCGCACAATTCTGAATGGAGTACTTTCACTGTTTCCGCCATCACGGTTCGAGTTCGAGTTAAAATTTTTGCTGACTCATGAGTTACTATGATCGATGCTGCATGGGTTGTTTCGTTAGTGCGTGTAAAGGTAAACCCATGAAAAATGGACAATTTTTGTGCATTTTTTCAACAGTTTTGTCTTCTCGAAAAAAGTCTCCATCCAAAATTTAATTAATTAATTAATTTAATAATTATAATTAAATTTAATCGGATTTCATTTACAGTAGTGATAATCTCACTTTTTTAACGCGGCAATTTTTGGTTTCAAAAATAAAAAACTACCCACATCAACCGCCGGCCCTGATTGTTCTTACGTTTACACAAGAAAATAATATAGTCATGTGATTTGCATCAGTATGAAACTGATTCCGACCAAACATTCTTCGTTGAAAAATAGATCACAATCAGTGGAACAACTATGATTTGAATTTGAGAAGTTATGGGGTTTTGTCCATCAATGTTCATGATCCACCGCAGTGCGCGTCATATACTTTTAGTTGTTTTAGTTGTCTGATCTGAAGTGTTATTTTTCTCACCTCATTCAAAGAAAACGGTGACTGAAGCGCATCGAGAGTAGAACAAATACAGATATGCTGCTCTCAATGAAACAACGGGCCGTTATTGGTGCAGTTGCTTCAAGACGGTAATTTCGATGATAACAACCGTTGATAGTTTAATCTTTCATATTTTTTAAGCTTAAGCTCTGAAGAAAATCCGGGGTCTACCGGTGTAATCCATGCTGAACTCTGGAACAGCTTGCTTGCCATTTTCAAGCGATTTCATACTTTTCCAAACTCAAATTGAAAGAAAAACAGAACTGAGTTGTGTACCTCATATTTTCGGAACCATGATGATATATAGAGGCCGGAAATCGACCCAAGATGCTGTTTTGAATTTCAAGATGGCGACTCCTGATTACCGGGAAACAGCCAAAAACTGCCATATCTATCCAATATGGGTGTTTCCGAAGCCAGCCTGATGAATAGAGTTCAAGGATCGAATCTAGACGCCATTTTGAAATCTACGATAACGACTTCCGGTTTTCAGCAAACAACCTAAATGACCAAATACCACCCAACATAGGTATTTCCGGAATCGAACCCAATCTCAGAGATTAGAGATGAACTCTAGGCAACATATTCAAAATTTAAAACGGCGTTTTTCAGCCCAAAATGGCTGAATATTAACCACTATGGGTAATTCTGGAATCGCGAAGATGCCTAGCAAGCGAACTTCAACTCTAGGCTTCATTTTCGAACTCCAGATGCTTAATTCCGGTTTCAGGAAAAAAGCCAATCGAGATGATGCCTAGAAATCGAAAATCAATTCCAGGCGACGTTCATCTGATGACGACTATCGGCTTATGGGATACACCAAATAATGATCAATTACTACTCAATAAGACTATATTAAGAGCCGAAATGATACCTAAAAATTGAAAATCAACTCCAGAGACGCCCGGTTTTCGGAAAACAGGGGTGGCATAAGGCAATCCACGGGTGACGTTTCTTTGCTTGTACGTTTGTTATAGTTGCTGTTTTTCAAGCTGCAAAACCAAAACACGATCAAAACCGATATCTTTTAATGTCGGCAATAATATCAAAAGTGATTTTTATTGTTGTATTTAGGATTGGCACTCGCGATACTAGAGCTACCGATCGGATAACATTTGTTTTTCACGCTTTTGGATCCGGATTGCATCCAAGTTGCGACCGAACGAACATACATAAAGCTGTCAAAAGTTGAAAACAGACTGAAATCAGCTGATGGCAACTGTCTCGTGGATTGCCTTATTGCGCATTTCGTTTCGAGTGATTTTTGTTCGTTTCGACCACATTTGACATTGCCGATTTCGATTCGAGCTCGGAGCGAGTAGATGGCGTATTATTGCAGTTGATATTCGAGCAAAACTGGCATTACGTAATGGTTTGATCGAGCATTTATTATCTCGAAAGTGATAAAAAATGGTCGATAAGTTGAAGACGTTCGTTTGTACCTAAGTTTGTTGACTAAAACATAAATTATTTCGCTAAACATCTGTGGAGCGGAAAAACATTAATTTGGTAGGATTCACTAGCGAGTAGATTCAAAGTAGGGGCTGACTTTAACGGAGCAGGAATTGTACTAGTGCAGTTCGGAGGGATATATTGTACTTAAAATAGGTTTGAGTGCTCCCGCCTTTTCTTGAAATGTTGACGAAACCATGGAAAAAAAATTTCTTTTGCATCAGAAAATAACTAACTTTGTTTCATTTAATGTAAGCCTAATACTCATATTTTATTGTTTACCTCTTTGTATATTCCTAAAACCATTTCCATCACTAAAACATTCAAAGATTAATATTTTGTTTTAAGGACAAATCTTATTATAAACGTGAAAAATGCCAATCTCTAGGGGCAAGACACTATTGATATATGGCGGAATATTTTCAATATTAGATATTACAAAGTATTTATCGTTGCATTATTAGGCGTCGGTGTGATATCAATGTGTCGGATAAACGATAAATATCAAAATTTATCAACCGATATCGTATAATATTACCGAAATAATTTTCATGAAAATAAAGTTGTCCAGCCCCTAGACAAATCTGACATTTATTTTCGAGTCAATGTTTGCTCGAAATAAACCGCAATAAAATTGGGGTGTCGAAAATAATATGCAATACCAACTCCACCTCGAAACGAGTTTGATTTCTCTCGTTTCGAGTTACTCGAAGCGAAATGCGCAATGTCACCCCAGCTCAAAATGACTTAACACTACCCAATATGGGTATTTCTGGAACCAAAATGATGCCCAAAGGCCGGGAATCGACGGCAGGTGCCATTTTGAAATCCAATATGACGACTTCCAGTTTCCGGAAAACAGCTTAGGATATCCAAATTTCTGGAATCGTGAGGATCCAGGAATCAAATCCAGACGTCATTTTGGAATACAAGATAGCGGCTTCCGGTTTTCGAAAATGACCGAGTTCCACCCAATATGATTACAGTAAGAGCTTTTGTTACACGTTTTTTACGACGATTTTCCAAATATTCCGGTTTTTTTACACAGTTTTTTGTACGATTTTTCGTCCTTGCGTAAATCAGTTACAGTAAGTAACAGTAACAGTAACAGTAAGAGTAAGAGTAATAGAGGTCAAAAATTCTGAAATTGATTCGCCACTTCTGGTTTCTGTAAGATAGTCAAATATAACCGAATACAATGCTGTTTTGATTTTATTAATAGTCGTTTTTGTTCTTACACAATAAATTCATGCTAGGTTTGCTCACAGTTTTTATTACGATTTTATCACGAAAAGATTGGCAACAAGGCTCAAGCGAGTTGTTTTTGTTTTTGTTGAAAAAAACTTTTTTCTGCGAAAAATATTAGTGTGGTTATTGTAAGTTCTACGTTTGGGTCTTGCTGCTATCCGGAATAGTGAAGAAAGAACCTATTATGTTTTAGACATATTTAACGCAATATCTGCTTACATTATGGACTATGAATAGAAAAACGCGATCTGTCTAAATTCGTGGTATTTTGTCCGTGAGCGAAAAAATATTTTTATTGACCAAAATTTAAGGTGGAGAAAATTATAGGTGTAAAGTAAACTATACATAGTGACGTGACTGTTAATACCAGTTGCTTATTGAAAAATGGGCTTCAAATGGAGAGTTGACAACCTGGAAGGAGCGACCAACTTAGCTCCGGTCCTCATAAGTTCCTATCTCATGCCTCCCCGAGTCACATGATCACAATAGACTGCCAGCTGAAACATGGACACAGCTGATTGGCGTAATCTGGGCAATGTTATCAATCCGGCAATAGCTAGGTGAGAAGGTGCGACGCGATCATTGGCGCTAAGGGGTCATTCACAAATTACGTAAGGGTTCAGGGGGAGAGGAGGGGTCTCCAAATTTCTTACGAATGCTTACGAAGGGGGAGAGGGGGATTCAAGAGAATCTTACGTAAGATTGAAAAATTTAAAAAAAAAACTGAAAAAAAAAGTTTACAAAACTAAACAGAAAAAAAATTAGTTGAATTATTCATCCCTGCGATCTTAACAGTTGAACCTTGGGAAAGCAGTGAATTCGCCGTCGCAGGGTGATTGCGTGCATTACTTCATTTTTACTTAATTTTGAATTTGGTTTACTTTAACATAGATTTAACTGTATTAACTTGTTTTGTTTTATCCTCTACGAATATGCTATGTGTAAAAAAAATGTTTTACCTTTGAAAATATTTTTTCCCCTAAAGAGTCAATCTTACGTAAGATTCGTGGGAGGAGAGGGGTAATGCAAAATCTTACTAAGCCTTATTATGGGGGGAAGGGGGGGGGTCGAAAATTCCGAAAAAAGTCCTTACATAATTAATGGATGACGCCTAACCATATTCCGGCGGTAGAGGAAATGCTTCGCCAACCTGAGCGTCTATACCATCTTCCAGAGCTGCGGCAACACACACGAGCTGGGCACAGCTTTTATTGCAATGGTCGAAATGCAGAAGTGCGTGATTGGGTGGAGGCCAATCGATAACAGAATGTGCAAGTTGAGAATTAGAGGCCGCTTCTTCAACGTGAGCATAATTAACGTTCAAAGCCCTCACCTAGGAAGTAACGACGACGGTAAGAACGCCTTTTACGCGCAGCTGGAGCGTGCATACCATAGCTGCCCAAAACATGACGTCAAAATCGTTATCGGAGATCTTAACGCTCAGTTAGGCTAAGAAGACGAATTTAGACCGATTATTGGGAAGTTCAGCGCTCACCGGCTAACGAACGAAAACGGTTTCGCCGCTTCCAAGAACATAGCCATACGTAGTACCTACTTTCAGCATACCCTTCCATATCGGTACACCTGGAGATCCCCACAACAGACAGAAGCACAAATCGATCACGTTTTGATTGATGGAAGGCACTTCTCGGATATTATCGACGTCCGAACCTACCGTGGCGCAAACGTCGATTCTGACCACTATCTTCTGATGGTCAAAATGCGCCAAAAACTTTCGATTATCAACAACATCAGCTACCGTTGCCCGCCACGATATGACATGGAAAGACTCAAATTCCCCGAAGTCGTTACTGAATATGTGCAATGCCTTGAGGCAGCACTGCCGGAAGAGGGTGAACTCATCGAAGCCCCTCTAGAGGACTGCTGGAGTAATGTCAAAGCAGCCATTAACAGCGCAGCGGAAGGTGCCATTGGGTTCTTCAAGAGGAATCGACGGCTGGTTCGAAGAAGAGTGTCAGACGATTCTAGACGAGAAGATTGATGCTGCAGCAAGGGACCCGTCAAAACGTGATGCGATATAAACTGAAGCGTTCCGGGACAAAAAGCGCCGCCTGGAAGAGATGGAGTGTGAGGAAATGGAGCAGCTGTATCGTTCACAAGAAACACGTAAATTCTACAAGAAACTGAACGCATCCCGCGCCGGCTTTGTGCCGCGAGCCGAAATGAGTCGGGATAAGGATGGAAGAATCTTGACGGATGCACGTGAGGTGATCGACAGGTGGAAGCAGCACTACAATGAACACTTGAATGGCGCAAAGGCAGAGGACTAAGACGGTAACTTCGTCAGCACAGCGAATGAGGGAGACATTCCGATCCCTACGATAGGGGAAATTAAGGATGCCATCAAGCAGCTCAAGAACAACAAAACAGCTGGAAAAGATGGCATCGCAGCGGAGCTTATCGAACTGGGCTCGGATAGGTTGGCTTCCTGTCTGCACCAGTCCAGTCAGGATCTGGGATGCAAAACAGCTACCGAAGGAGTGGAAGGAGGGAGTAAGATGCCCAGTATACAAAAAGGGTGACAAGTTGGAATGTGAGAACTATCGAGCGATCACGATGCTCAACGCAGCCTACAAAGTGCTCTCCCAGATCGTGTTTTGCCGTCTCTCGCCGCTAGCAGGGAGGTTTGTTGGAAGTTATCGAGCCGGTTTTGTGGGTGGGCGATCGACAACGGACCTAATCTTCATGTTGCGGCAGATCTTCCAAAAGTGTCGCGAATACCAAGTCCTCACACACCACCTATTCATCGATTTCAATGCCGCCTACGATACTATCGACCTAGTAGAGCTATGGAAAATCATTGACGAAAATGGTTTCCCTGCGAAACTAACAAGACTGATCAAGGCCACGATGGATGGTGTACAGTGCTGTGTGAAAATTTCGGGTGCGTTATCAAGCCCGTTTGAAACGCGCAATGGACTTCGACGAAGCGACGGTCTTCCTGCCTCCTGTTCAACATTGCGCTTGAAAGTGTGGGGAAACGTGCGGTCTTTAACATGCGGGGCACGATCTTCAATAAATCCAGCCAGTTCATCTGCTTCGCTGACGACGTGGACCTTGTTGGAAGGACGTTTCAGGCGATTACTAAACAGTAATACAAACTGAAACGTGAAGCAGAAAAGGTTGGATTGAAAGTGAATACGTCAAAGACTAAGTATCTGCTAGTGGAAGGAACCGACTGCGATAGGACTCGCATAGGCAGTAGCGTAATAATTGACGGAGACGAGTTCGAGGCGGTTGACGAATTTGTATACCTCGGATCTTTGGTAACGTCAGACAACAACTGTAGTAGAGAAATCCGCAGAAGTCGTAGCTGGAGTAGCTGGAAGCCGTGCCTACTAAGGACTCCACAAGACGTTGAGGTCTGGTAAACTCCGCCCCCGTACCAAGTGCACCATGTACAAGACACTTGTAAGACCAGTAGTCCTCTACGGGCACGAGACATGGACAATGCCCGTGGAGGACTTGCAAGCACTGGCCGTTTTCGAACGACGTGTGCTTAGGACTATCTTCGGTGGAGTATGTGAGGACGGCGTATGGAGGCGAAGGATGAACCACGAGCTGGCGCAACTCTACGGTGAACCCAGTATCCAGAAAATCGCGAAAGCTGGAAGGGTACAATGAGCGGGACATGTTGTGAGAATGCCGGACAATTATCCCACAAAAATGGTGTGCGTCTCGAATCCGGTCGGTACAAGACGTAGAGGTGCACAACGAGCTAAGTGGTCAGACCAAGTGGAGCAAGATCTTGGAAGTGTGGGACACTCAAGAAACTGGAGACAAGCTGCTATGGACCGGGGAGGTTGGCGCAACACTGTAACGCAGGTGAAATCCTGAGGGATGTTTCACCAGGAAAGTAAGTAAGTAGGTTTTAGGGAACAAGAAATTTTTCTGTGGTAGTTTGACACCCCTCTCTTTTCTGAAAGAGAGGGTCCCATACAAATGAAACACAAATTTCTGCTTAAGTCTAGAACTAATCAAGCAAATTTGACAGGTGGAGGTTTTTTGGAGCAAGAAATCTTTATGTAGTAGTTCGAGAAACCTCGTTCCTTTGGAAGGGGATAGGTTCCATATAAATGAAACACAAATATGGAATACCTCGAAAACAAGTCAAGCAAAAGAAACCAAAATTGACATGAGGAGATTTCAAAGCACAAGACATCCTTTCTGATGGTTTGATACCCTTACCACTATTCGATTTCACTGTTTCAGCATTTTCTCGAAACAATTGTTAGCGATTCACAATGAAGAAGTACTAGTTGAGGTTTATTGTTTAAATGATTGCATTCCCGCAATGTTTCTGTCGCTCAACGAAAGAGAAAATTAAATGAAATTGTAATCCTGGCGGTGAGAAATAAAAATTTAGGCGATTTGAATATTATTTTTCAAAACGAAAACGGTTTAGCAGTCTTAAGGAAAACGGCGCTGACCTCTTTGCGGTCATCGCCAACGTTTCGATCCGGTTGGTTGGGAGCTTTATCAGGGCTTATTTTTAAATTTATTTCGTTACATAATACATAGAAAATCTGACATTAATTACATTTAGCTAACAACAAAACATAAACTCACTCGACACTAATCAGCTTGCACAGTTACAGGGAATATCCCACGTGTTGAAGTTATTGTTATTACTAGCATTTTTTTTTTTTTATCTCTTGTATAACGGATATTTTTGTGCTATTTCTAGCGGTTAGATTTCTGCTTTGATTTTTAGTAATACTTCGTCGCTGTTTATGACTCACTTTTTGATAATTTTTCTTACATTTTATAATCAATTTTCAGGGCAAAAAAGCTTCATGGCATAATCCGCCAAAACTATGAAAAACGTTTCCAGCATCTTAGTGAATCAGTTTCTTCTACTCTACTATTGTAACATTCCCTATTACTCTATTGTTATAATATTCTTACCACCATGCCGCCACCGCTGTGCCAATGTTCCATTCAAAAGGGGTGTTCTATCAAAATGTTTAAACCCGTCCTTCCGGTGCCTATGATCTTCGGGGGCTCCGCTTTTGTGGACATCCCTTCGCTTTCGGCTAGGACACTTTCTTGCTTACTTTCTTCGCGATTTTCTTTTCACCTTTACCTTCCGGCCACCACCGGCAACCTCACTCCTGAAGGTAGAGCTTGGATGACAGAAATATGCAAATGCGTAACGAAGGAATATTCCAATCAGCATTTTTCCCCTCCTGGTGCTTGTTGTTATTTTTTTTACTCTACGCGCCCTCTTACCGCTATATCTCGCGTTTTGCTGACGTCGACACCACGGATATGACAGCATGTGCGCGATGGAATGGGAATTTGAATTTATTTTTCAGCGCTTTGGGAAATGGGCCACTGCCACTGGTAGTTGTCGTACGGAACTTTCAACCAGTTGCGGTAGAAGATAAGATTATCGAATTTTAAAGAACGTTGAAAACACCAAAACGTTGCTAAATACGGTTAATTTATTTAATTTCTCAAAGAAACATAAATCATTGGAAAATTCATGCCGGCTTTAATAGACATCATTCTCTGGAAACTTCAACCGCAGCAAGTACGCCAACGAATAACGGACCGATTCCTCCCGGGAGTTTGATCAGAATTTAAAAATATATGTGATTTCGTGAGCTTGTTCATCCCACTCCACTACCGGTGGCCTCTTCGTTATAGCTTCACAGCATGACGGTTGTCATACGACTGTCAGCGGCGTTCGCCGGCGGGTGAACCCCGTAAGTGAGGGGGTTGTGCCGCACTGATATTAGATTCAACATTCTGAAGGGGATCGTGCATAAATATATCCTGCTGCTGCTGCTTGCTGCTTGGAGAATGGCAAGGGTCTTTCGAATTTCCTCCACATTCTTGTATGTGAAATGATGGTTTTTGAAGGAGCTTCAGCATTTGTGTGTAGCATAATAAAATCCTTTTTCCTTTCGAACCTGCCAAACTGTTTTCGCCTGACTAGCGCCGGTTCGGTAGAACGTTCCATCATCTTTTTTCCTCCTTTCTGCTTATACTCGAAGGTCCTTCTAAGCTCTATGTTGAGTAAAAGAATCCAAAAAAAATTCGATTGGAATACCAGATCAGCCGAAGTGAACGTTCGAACGATGGAGGTTGAAATAAAAATTTGCATACATCTGAGTAAATTCTGTTATTCGACCTAGCTGAAAATTCCCGGGGAAACTCACGTTAGTGGTTCTTATGTTGTATGTTTTTCTACACAACATCGTGAACGGAAAAATAAGTATTTTTTTGCTGATGTCGCAGCCCAGCTCACTTGTCATACGATAATGATTTCGCAAGCAGACCGTTAATTCTAGATAACTAACTGCAACGGCTTTGTAGAATTGAAAAACAACTACTCAAAAGAATTTGAAAGTACAATTAAACAGCCGATTTGAATTCACCTTCACCCACAGACCCAATTCTGTACTCTCCGACATCATTTATATTTAACTTTATTTAAATTCCCAATTTCTGGCAAAACAAACAGAGGAAAAGCGTAGCCCGAAAGTCGTACAAAACTCCCACCGCCGGTGGTTAACAAATAAATAAAACACCATTTACACAAGTACCACTAGAGAGGAAGCACAACTTTGCCACAGGTTTTTTTGCTCTCCTGCCGGTACACTTGAAAGAAAATGTGCACCAAGAAGAAGAAATGGGCTCAGGCAGGTGAATTGGTATTTATTCCGCCACAACTACTGTGAAACTGTGAATGGAATTTCTCCGCCTGGGCGAAAATGATCATGACTTGTCGAGCGTCGGAAAATCACGTTCCGGAAAACGAAAAACGTTCCCCGTTTTTGATGTTTCGAAACTTGCTTCAACACTTTTTCGAGTAAAATAAAATGAACTCTCCGTTTTGGTTTTCCGCTACAAATGTTAAGTTTTTCAAGTTCGTTACTTAAAAAACAGGTCGTCAAAGACAAATTTTTTCAAGCGCAGCATTTAAAACAAATCCCAACAATCAGCTGATTCCACCCGCCGGCTGTATATAAGGACAAGCATATTTCCTCGCCCCGCACACAGCCTCATTTGCAGTCTCATTTTCATTACGCTCGCGAAACACGACCGTACCGAAAGTACGGGAGGGAAAAACAGAGACCGAAATTAATTTCCACACAGTTCCACCGGTTTTCTCCGGCGTCGGTGGCGTCATCACCAACGCTGTCTGTGTTGTTTTTCTCCTTCTGCAGACGGCCTTCGCGTTTTCTAGGTCAAGTTTAATTTCTCCCCCTGCCTGCCTCATTAAGTAATTGCTATGCAAGTGCCTGCTGGTGGGGGCGATGGCAACGACGACGACAGCGTCAATGGCATCGAGGATGTCGGTTGTGGGTCGGGCTGATGAGCGTGCTTCCTGGAGGTTTGTTTTGCCGGTGTCGTTGGTTTCAACTAGCTGCCAGTTTACTCGCGGTGATTTAAGGGGTTATATACCTTTTTAGTTTTCAAAAAACCGAAAATTTTTTTGTTGTATTATCTTCAAATACAACATCTTGAGAACATTTTCACAAATTTACATGAAGATCTGAGCAATAGGAGGAAAGTTAGAGCGATTTGCAGCGCGCCTCGCCACTGCCACATAAGCTAAACTTGAAACTTTACACGCGATTATCACGGAATAGTGTTTTCCGAAAAATGACTTTGCTGTGATCGTGATTGCGGGAAAACTACTGTACCGATTTCCTTCATCTTTTTTTTTAAATTTTCGTTATTAAATTCGCCGGTCCTTGAACGATCACTTTTCAAAACATACAGTTCATTTTGCCGCAAAAAAATTTTTAATGCAATTTTTAGCGCTCAAAACGTGCATTTTTTGGGAAAAACGTTCCCATTTGCACTGAAAGCAAAATACTCATAGAAGAGATCGTTCAAGGACCCGAAACACTTCTAAACTAATGAAATAATATGAGTTTTTTGATTTCGGTTGACCCGCTGAGTCTCTTTCAGGATCACCGCAAGCCTCTGCAAAAAATAGCGTTTCGGGGAAACGGCCATTACTCCAGTAATAATTGGTATATCTCAAAATCAAACGTATTTTTTTGTTGTTGATAAACTGTAATTTCAGAAAAATACCCCTTTGATGTCATGAAAATGGTGCTATGCACTTAAAAATAGATTCAAACTTTCCTCATTTTTCTCGACCAAAAAGGTATATAACCCCTTAATAGAGTAACGTCGTAATTTTCTTTTTTTCTTTTGATTTTAGTATTGTAGAAGAAAATTCACGATGCTGAATGAAAGTTTTTCTGCAGGTTTGGGTGTTCTGTTCCTGTTCTTAAACTGAATGTCTTTACAAAACTATGTTAGTTATTTTCATTAGGAATCGTAATAACGACAATCCTTCATCATACGGAAATATATTGCTTCTCAGTCGGAAGCCTTCTTAAATCTTCCATCGGACGGATGTGCCGCCCCAATCCGAGCGAACGGAAGCCAAAGCGAACGAAACCGCTGCCTTTCACAATCCCCACGCATTGGCATCACAAACACAGACACATACCGTGTCGCCATTTCGCCTCGCTTTAGAAATAGTAACATTATGAAATTATTTCTACTTACCTTTTTCCCATCATCGCATCATCATTCATTTTTCCCGCACAAAACGAAAGCTTCCTACAACACATTCATGTGGCGTTCGTCGACTATCTCGACCGGTTTCCTTTCTCTTCCCCTCGTACTCTTTCTCTCTCTCTCCCTGTTAGAAGTAGAAAATTGGAATTCTAATATTTGAAAATTTCATCATGTTACCCTCCATCCGCCCGCATTCTCGATCGGCCTCTTACCTCTGGAAGCGAGCGGGAAAAGAAGTCGTTTTTTTTCCTGCCAAGCTTGGCAACTATAAAGGAATTCCGCGTCGATCCTCGGACCCTGCCAGCACTCGCGTGGTGTGGGACCGTAGCTCAATCCTTCCGCCGAATCGGGCGCTAAAGAATCCCCCGAAGCTCATCTCCGGTTGGTAGCACGACTCTCAGGGACGAGGAGCGCTCTGCTGCTTCTTCGCTCGATTCACATATATCACATCTTGCCACCCACATCTCGGCCCAATCGAGAGTGATTCAAAATGCCACATATATGAAAAGGTACTCGAGATAATGTACATGAATAAATCATACATCAAATAAGTAGTGTAACTAAGACGGATTCGACGATGACAATGATGATGATGATGATGGCGTAGGGTGAAGTGATATGGATGACGAAGACCCGAAAGCCGCCCGGAAAAGGAAGCTGATCTGCTAGTCGAGCCGAGTTGCCAGCCTGTTTGATATTGTTTGACATATACAGTAAAGTTCTTTTTTACACGATTCTTGGTACCGTACAAAAAAAAACCGTGTAAAAAAACCGCGTTATTTAGAAAAACGTCGTAGAAAAACCGCGTTATTTGGAAAATTGTCGTAAAAAAGAACCGTGTGAAATAAAACGGTGTAAAAAAACTTTACTGTACTTTCTATGTTTAATTTCTAGTTAGATATTGTTTTCTCTTACTGTTCCATTGAAAATGTATATGGAAATACATTTTGAAATTTTGGTATTTTCAAAAATACTTTATTTTAGAAAATTACCAAAACCTATTTTGCAATCTAATAGCATGAAGAAAACTTTAGTTGCCGAGCTTCCACAACCGAAATTTTCAAATTTTAATTGCAGAATATGCAAAAATACTATAAAAAGATTCGAAAAACATTTGGTAAGTGACTGTTGATTTTTTGTTAAAATAAAATAAATTAACTCATATGAGACTGATTTATAACAATTTATCTCTGAATAGTGGGAAATTCCCCGAAACATGGAAATGTTTCTATTCAGTGCCTATTTTTTTTAATCAGGCGCGAAATCTGACGTTCGTAACTATCGTGGAATTGCCCTTATCTCTTGCATTTCAAAACTTTTTGAATCACTTGGAAATGACAAAAATTTTCAGCAAGTAAAAAAACATATCATTACTAGTGACCTCGGATCTTTTGGAATTTGTGAATTTTATTCTCAACGCAATGGATAATGGTAGGCACGTAGAAGCCCTTTACACTGACTTCAGGAAAGCATTTGACCAAATCGACTTACCATTATTACTCTTCAAACTGCAGAAAATTGGATTGGCGCCTCAGCTTCCAAGTTGGTCCCAGTTATATCTAACAAGTCGCAAACAAATAGTGCGCTTCCAAAACAAACTTTCAAACCCCATTCCAGTTACCTCTGCGGTGCCCCAGGGTTCGCATTTGGGTCCATTTCTTTTCATATAGTATGTGAATGACATTTCCCTCATACTCAAAAAATAAACACATTAATCTACGTAGACGACATGAAACTCTTCATGGAAATCAGCAACTCTAGCGACGCAGAAGAATTCCAGATAGAAGTCAACTTATTCTACACTTGGTGCAATAAAAGCCTACTCCAACGCAATGTCAAGAAATGTAACGCAATAACATTTAGTCGGAAAATTGATAAACCACTTATTGTAACATCTCTAAGAAGTCAAGCTGTACAAAAATGCAAGATTGTTAAGGAGTAATCCTAGACACCAAGCTAACCTTTACAGAACACTATAACTCCAAAATAAATAAAGCAAATAGGGTAACGACCCTATAATTTTCCTACCTATTTTTTTTTATTATTCACAATATACTGTCAACTCTTAGAACCGTTTTTAAACATAAAAAAGAAACAGCTGAGATTCAAAATAAATTATTATTTGGCATAATCCAATAACAAACCCCGTAAACAATTTGTTGATTAGTGGGTGAGCGAATTATGGGGTCAAGGTGAATTATGGGTCCCTTACCCTAGTAGGGTAGAGCGGGGCTAGTTGGTCATTTTTGGTCAAAATGTTCTGTAACTTTTTGTAGGAAACATTATGACAAAAACTCATTCCATTGAAATGTCGTGTTAAGCCTATAGCATCTAGAAAAAATATAAACTGTACAGAATAGTTTATGATTTTGCGGATATTCTATGTTTTTTGAGTGGATGTCAAATTGGCCAACTAGCCCCTCAGCTGGGGTAAGTTGGTCAGGGTGTGGGGTAAATTGACCATTTATATTTCGGAAGTCCAATTCAGTTTTCCTTCCTCACTGCATTTACGACAGCCCGTAGCGTCTCAGCGGAGGTCAAACCGTATTCGGGTTTTTGTTTATACGTTTGCTTTCCAAGATCCCAAACCATGAGAAAAGTAACTCATAATTGCATGCAAAACAATCGTGTTATTCTTTCATACCTGACGAGAAGTAAACGTTAAAATCTTTCTAATAGTATGGTTGGGAACCAAATCAAAGACAATACGGATTAAATTAAGAACCGGAGCCAAATTATAGATTCGCATCTGCAATCACAACCACAAAACTCATAAGTACATTAGTTTTTTTTTGTTGAAAGCTTGCCATTGGCCAACTTACCCCGTAACCAACTAGCCCCGCTCTACCCTATGCTGGGTTTTATTAAGCGGTTCAGCCACAATTTTCAAGACCCGTACACTATTAGACTATTGTACATTACATATGTTAGACATATTGCAGGATATTGTAATATAATTATATGGAATCCTTATGCTGCCACTCACAAAGAACGTGTAGAATCAGTTCAAAAACAATTCCTTTTACACGCGCTTCGCAACTTGAGTTGGACTGCATTTCCTCTGCCATCGTATGAAGCACGTTGCATGCTCATTAATCTGCAACCACTTGAACAACGCCTACCACCGCCTATTTACCAACACAACTCAGCTTTTATACATCTTCACGGCATCTTAGAACAAGGAAACTTTTTTAGAAAAACAGTGCAGAGCTAATTATGCAAAAAATGATCCCATAAATCGAATGATGCGTTAGTATCTACATTGTGAAACCATTGGCATAACAATGTCAAAAGAACAAGTTAAAAACTATCTGAAATACACTAGAAATAATGCTTAGCATGTAAGAAGAATATTGTAAAACACTATAACGAACAACTGTAATGAAATATTATATGTAGTTTATATTTGCTTGACGAAATAAATAGATTTGCTAAAATATTGATGTTGTTGCTGAATTAAAAATTGAAGTATAATTGAAGTGAAATTTGACGTAATGCTAATGCTAAAAAAAAATAGCGAAATAAAATAATAACTCTTCATTTCGAACTCTTTAATCACGAGCAATACCAGGAACGTTCGAGTTGTACAATACCAAATTTAAATTTTGTTGAGGCCACATATTTTGTTCAAAGCAGGTATAGTTTCAAATAAACTTTGAATTTCGTTTCTTTCCATAACATCTGAACCACATATCAAATTGTTATGAAGTTTGTCAATTGTAAGCGTGAGAGATAATTCGTTCACACTAGGTTTGTTCAAATAAGTCGTGTAATCAATGTGATAATAAACATCGTTGTTTTTACAATATAATGCATAACGGTATTCAATCATTATAATTCATCAGTTAACCCTTAACTAGCCCGTTCATCTGATATCAATATTATTCAAATCGGTTGCGTTGTTTCTGAGATAAAGAATTTTCGTGATTTTCACATTTTGATACATTACAGACGAAGTTACAGTCTGATTACAGTAAAATTCAATGGGGTGATATGAGGCAGCTAGACCTTTCATTTGACACTAATTTCGTGGAAATCGGTTCAACCATGTCTGAGAAAAATGAGTGAGTATAAGTAGGCTTCGGATTATTTTTTTGTTTCATAGCTGGATTTCACATTTTTAGACATAACAGGGAAAGTAATAGTCCGATCGAAAAAAAAATCAATAGAGTCTTATGGGGCAACTAGTCCTTCCATATGACACTGATTTTAAGGTAATCGGTCCAGCCCTCTCTGAGAAACATGATCGTGATTAGATAGTCTGCAAAACACGTTTCTTTCCATAACTTTTGACGACATGTCCAATCTTTATGAAATTCAAAAGTTAAGGGTTTTTCAAGTAGCCCGTTCATTTAAAACCAATTTTGTTAAAATCGGTTGCGTAGTTACTGAGATAATGAACTTTCGTGATTTTTACATTTTGATAAATAACATACAAACTAAAAATCCGATTACAATGAAATTTAATAGGGTTTTATGGGGCAACTAGATTTTTCATTTGCAAATAATTTCTCGAAGATCAGATCAGCCATCTCTGAGAAAATCGAGTGAGATTGGGAGAGCATTACACACACATACAAAAAATTCTCAGCTCGTCAAACTGAGTCGACTGATACACGGCATTCGGCCATTTGGAGCACTTTTTTAGTTTTTTCAGTGATTGCTATACCTTTCTAGGAGAAAGGCAAAAGTGCATCACTTTGAAACGCTCAGCAGCTTCAATGATAGCTTGGATTTTTTTGGAGTCAAAAGAACAGTTGCTCGAAATATTACGCAAACAAATCTGTTTCATTAAATATTCCAAAATTCGGTAAAATGGAATTTAATTTAATCGCACTCATAATACTGCATTGATGAAAACGTGCGATATAGATATTAATCCGTAAAGGTTAAAATGTAAAATTGGGCAAACATCACGAAACATATCATTGGAAAGTTACAAAAAATACGTGTTGTCATTTTTTCGTTCCCATTGAAAATTTCTCACAATTATTAATGAAAATGCGTCAATTTCTTAACAAATACAACCTGTGCCCAACGCTATTATGCTTGTAAAGCTACAATATTGGAGTTTAATAACATTAAAAATACGGACATTGAACGTAAACGAAGAATATTTGAATTACGGAATATTTTCGCTCCATTATTGGGTACGATATTTGAGTGCATGACTTATTCTTCATATCGGCTGGAATTCGAGCACTGGTGAAAATCTGCCTTCAAAATACAGTATGAAACACACACACACACACTCACGCACACACAGGGGGGCAGTCGGCTTCGCCCGACGCCCGACCAACTAGTTGCTATGCTATCTCGGGCGTGCGACGCCACCATGCCTAGGACTCGCCAACCTAGGAATGGAAAGCCACCGGTCTATTGGTGGACTGACGAGATAGCGGACCTTCGCAGGGCGTGCCTCCGTGCGAGACGGAGGATGCAGCGTGCGCGAACTGATGAACAGAGGACAGAGCGCCGCGCAGCATTCAGTTCTGCCAGATCGACGCTAAAGAGTGCGATTAAGGCCAGCAAGAGGGCCTGCTTCGATAGGCTATGCGCGAGTGCCAATACGAAACCGTGGGGTGACGCCTACAGGATCGTAATGGCCAAGACCAAAGGCGCGCTGGCGCCTGCAGAGCGATCACCAGCGATGCTGGAACGAATCATCGAGGGACTCTTTCCGCGCCACGAGCCTAGTCCTTGGCCTCCGGCGGTCGAGTCTCACGTCCGACGTTCCAGTATCTCAGACACAGACCAGTGAGGGTCGGCCAACCTGCCGAGCATCCAATCCGTGGGCGACGACAGCCGTGTCGAGGTTCAGGAGGAGGCAAGGGTTACAAATGAGGAACTCATCGTGATCGCCAACTCTCTAAAGGTGAGCAAGGCACCGGGACCGGATGGTATCCCTAACCTGGCAATCAGGCTGGCGATAAAAACGGCCCCCGGGCTGTTCCGAGTAGTCATGCAGAGGTGCCTGGATGACTGTCTCTTTCCGGATAGGTGGAAGCGGCAGAAATTGGTCCTACTGCCGAAGGCTGAGAAACCACCAGGTGACCCATCGGCAGATTGGCCTATCTGCCTGCTAGACACGGCGGGCAAGGTGCTTGAGAGGATTATCCTCAACAGACTGGTGAGGTACACAGAGGGTGTAAACGGTCTGGCAAGCAACCAGTACGGCTTCCGGAAGGGCAGGTCCACGCTGGAGTGCCATCGCCTCTGTCACCAAGACGGCGGAGATAGCACTCCAGCGCAAGAGAAGGGGAATACGATATTGCGCAATCGTCACGCTTAACGTGAAGAATGCGTTCAATAGCGCCAGTTGGGACTCCATAGCGCTCGCGCTCAGGAGCATCCAAGTACCGGTGTCGCTGTACAAGATTCTGGAAAATTACTTCCAGAATCGAGTACTGGTTTACAACACAGAGGAGTGTCAGAAGTGCGTTCCAATCACCGCAGGGGTTCCGCAAGGTTCCATCCTGGGTCCGGTTTCCTGTGGGGGTTGTGATCGTCGGCTTTGCAGACGACATAACGCTAGAAGCTTACGGCGAGTCGATCGAAGGGGTCGAGTTGACGGCTGCGCATTGCATAAGGAAGGTCGAGGACTGGATGCGCTCCAGGAAACTGGAGCTCGCGCACCATAAGACGGAGGTCACGGTTGTGAACAACCGTAAATCGGAGCAACAGGCGGTGGTCAGAGTCGGAGACTGCACCATCACCTCAAAGCGATCGTTGAAGCTCTTGGGGGTTATGGTCGACGACAAGCTCACGTTCGGGAGCCACGTCGACTATGCCTGTGAGAAGGCCTCATCGGCTATTGCAGCATTATCTCGTATGATGTCCAATAGCTCAGCGGTCTATGGCAGCAAGCGAAGACTTCTTGCCAGCGTGGTTTCGTCCATACTTAGGTATGGTGGGCCAGTGTGGTCCAGAGCGCTAGGTACTAACAGTTATCGTGGTAAACTGGAAAGTACCTACAGGCTCATGTGCCTGAGAGTTGCGAGTGCGTATCGTACGGTGTCATACGATGCAATCTGTGTCTTGTCCGGCATGATGCCTATCAGCATCGCCATCAAGGAGGACAGAGAGTGTTTCGACCAACGTGGCACAAGGGGCATACGAGGCACCAGAAGGTCATTCTCGATGCTTCGTTGGCAGAGGGAATGGTCTAATTCCACAAAGGGCAGATGGACGCACCGACTTATACCGGAGATATGGGTCGGGAGGCGACATGGCGAGGTGAACTTCCACCTGACACAGATCCTGTCAGGCCATGGTTGCTCCAGGCAATATCTGCACAGGTTCGGGCACGCGGGGTCATCCATGTGTCCCGAGTGCGTGGAAGAGGAGGAGATTGCAGAGCATGTCTTCTTCGTATGCCCCGTTTCGTAAGAGCGAGGAGCAACATGATGGCTGTGAGCGGGCCTGACACTACTCCGGACAATCTTGTCCGGAGGATGTGCGACGACCCGGACATCTGGAACGCGGCCTGTGCGGCCGCCTCCCAGATTGTCCTGGAGCTACAACGTGTGTGGCGGGTCAATCACCAACACGCCAGTGGTAGCTAACTACCAGTCTCCAGGTAGTTAGCTAGGAGGTTATAAGAGTAAAGAGGGTGCATCACGCACAAAAGCCACTTTCCGACGTAATACTTAACCGTCGTTCCGGGAAGAACAGGGCTGGAGACTGGAGGGGTTTTAGTGGGTCGGGACAGGGATCAGTAGGTGTCCGGGGGAGTGTAACTACCCCAGCATCTCTCCCCTAGTCTCATCCCCACACCCTGAGTTCTCTTCTCAGGTGTCTGTTTGCAGATTTCCCCGCCACCTTAAAAAAAAAAAAAACACACACACACACTCACACACACACATACACACACACATACACACACATACACACACACACTCACACACACATACAGGAAATACTCATCTCGTCGAGCTGAGTAGAGTGATATATGCCAATTCGGCACTTTGGAGCACTTTCACTTTTTAGGTTTTGCAAGAGATTGCTTTTTTTTCGCAAAAATTGGTTGATTTGAGGAGTCACCCAAAAACTACGTAATCTTTTTCAGTAAAGAGGACGCCCATTGGCTTTGCTTGTGGTTAAAGATCATAAAATTCTATTTAATAAAAAACTAAGGGGAAAAGTGTCAAAAAATCTTTAAAAATTAGGTCACGTGCTTCATGAACGGCCTCAAATAAAAAATGGATGCCAGATTCGTTTTTAGCATCCCAAAATTATGAAAATACCATCGCCCCACTGTGAGTTTTGACACGGATCGGTGTGATATTGTTGCCTGTACCAGCATGTTTTCTTTCAAGACGTCAGTTTCAATGGCATTCTAACATCAGATCGGTAAAATCGTCCGACAGAGAAGGTTGCTACGAAGTTTTCATGAAAACTTTACCTTCGAGACAGCGCCCTACTAGAAATTGCAGGTATCGGCAGTTGAATTGGTCCTAACCTGTGGTACCGTGAAACGGGGCGAATAGAATTTTAAGTCTTCGATTACATTTGAAAACCATGCAAAGAATATTTTCTTGGATATTTCAACAGTAAATAAGTCCTGCAAACCCATTTTTGGGCTAGCAGCACTACTGTCGGTTTGCTTACAAAAATGCAAAATGGGGGCTCAAAACGTTTCCGAGTACCAAAAAACTTTGTCTGTGGAAGCCATTCTGCTCCACTTAGAACTTGTTTCTCGTGATATACTGGGTCGGTAGTTAAGTATTTCAAGTTTTTACGGTGAATTAAAGGATTGCCGTAAGGTATTCATCATCACGTTACCTATGTTTCATGGAAAACTCGCGGTTCTCAGATTAACGGGTCGGATAGAAACAACGCCGTAGCGGCTATTTTTTGCACCAAACCATGTGGATTTGAGAAATGCTATAATGTTTCATATGTAAAATGATATCTGGGACAAGTTTTGTGTATTTTTAGCCCATCATGGTCAGGACTTACCAACAAAAAAGTCCAAAAACGTATTCGCTCCGCCTGTTGCTGTTGAGATTTTACGCAAAAATACTTTTTCCTTGCCAAGCGGTTACGAAATATAGAATCAACTACTCTGTGATAAATCGGATGTTACCTTTAGACTTCAATCCAGTAGACAACCACGCTAGTTTCCAAAAACGTGATGAAAGTCGGATTTATTTGCTGCATAATGCTCGACATGGACTGACCCGAGAGATAGGGTAATGTATCATGATCCGATCAATTTAGACTATTTTCAAGGTACATCGCTTTTCATGTAACATTTTCACCATTAATATTACATGTAATCATAAATAATATATATTTATCGGAAAAGTCTATTCATCTAGTTTACAAAAATTACAATTTAGAGCAAATTTGACGTAAATTCATTTAAATATATCGTTTTTCCTGACCATAGAATTTGTATCATGATCGGACCAAAAAATGTATCATAATCGGACCAGTGCGCTTCTGAGACTTCAAGCGATTTTTCTCTTCGCGTGCTGGGCTTTACATGCACGGTGTTTGGTTTGGGCTTGATAAATTAGATATTTTTTCGTGATTCTAAAATTATTTTCAAACATTTTCATATCATTTTCATTTGAGTTTCTATTACGGCAAATTTGTTTATTGAATTCGGGAATGTTTTTTCGGTTGCAGTTTTGTTTTACCGATAGCTCACTCCACCGGCACAATTTTGAGAAACGATGTATGACAAACTTGTAGCCCCTAAGTAGTACTACAATTTTGCCGAATATTGCAATGCTCTAACTTTTATCCCTGAAGTGCGATATTCAGCCAATGGTACTTGTTACGGGAGTTACCTCACGGTGAAATATATTTCACTCTCACGCCCATTTCATTTTTTGAGACCTATTTCCGATTCCATCTAAAGTGAAGTGAAATGAGTTTCCCAGCACAAAAATTTTTAAGTCTCAGTAAGTCGAGTATTTCCGAATATTTTTTTTTTCGAGGAAACACCAGATATCGGAGTTTTACGCAAGTCTCAGATATTTGGCAACAAAAATTTCCATATCGACAATTGCATGAACTGTGCCTTTCGTCATCAGTCGAAAAAGTGAGACACAAAGCAGTCAATTTGAGCCACTACTTCCTTAAGTTCGATTGAGTTGAAATTTTGTATGAGGACATTTTTCGGAGAGACGAAACTTTTAAGCCCTATCGCTAAACGAAAATCAAAGATTAGTTTTTTGCCTTACGTTTCCTTTGCCGCAGCTCAAAAATTAGTTAGTCTCAAAAAGAGTCTTGTTACTGAAAAATAAATGCGATATACATATTATCATTGGATCACAAATCAATCAATTTTTAAACCTTTCTCACCTTCGTGAAATCTTTTTACCGTTCAAAATAATCGTGAAAAAATTCCACGCAAAACTTCCTAAATAAGGATGACACTGAGTTATATTTTCCCTATTTGAAGTTTTAATAAATTTTGCTTCAGTTTGCGAACCTTACGTCGTTCTTGAGAGTTTTTATTCTATAAAAAATAAGCTTCATCAGTTTTATTTTGTTCCAATAAATTAAACGTAAAATCCTTCATTGGGTATATCAAGCATAAGCATAGGGAAGCAGTGATGTCTCAGAAGTAAGTTGGTCCGATCATGGTTCAATGCTGGTCCGATCATGATACAAAACAGGCTTTCGCGTTTCACCACTAATTCAAACTTTAAAGCAAATATTTCATATAAAAAGTGTTCCTACATTGAATTTAAATGTTACAGCAGCATATTACTGGAAAATATACTGCAATCTTTAAATATTCGATTTTAAAATCACTGCTTGAAAACAAGACTTGGTAACAATTGTAAGGGCAAATTGTGCTCGCAAATAGACCAGTTTTTAAAATTTTTTGCCTTTCTCCTAGAAAGGTATAGCAATCACTTGCAAAACCGATGGTATAAAAGTGCTCCAAAGAGCCGAATGGCATATATCACTCGACTCAGCTCGACGAGCTGAGCATTTTCTGTATGTGTGTGTGTGTATGTGTGTGTGTGTGTGTGTGTGTGTGTGTGTGTGTGTGTGTGCAGATTTTTATTCTCACTCACTTTTCTCAGAGATGGCTAGACCGATTTTCATGAAATTAATTGCAAATGAAAGGTCTTGTTGCCCCATAAGACCCTATTGAATTTCATTGTAATCGGATTTTTAGTTTAGAGTTTATGTTTAAAAATGTGAAAATCATGAAACATCAATATCTCAGAAAACTACACAACCAATTTGAACAGAATTGGTCTCAAAATAACGGGCTACCTAGAGAACCCTTAAGTTTTGAATTTCATAAAGATTAAACCTGTGGTTCATGTTTCTCAGAGATGGCTGTACCGATTTTCATAAAATCAGTGTCAAATGGAAGGTCTAATTGCCCCATAAGACCCTATTGATTTGTTTTGCAATTGGACTATTACTTTGCCTGTTATGTTTAAAAATGTGAAATCCAGCTATACAAAGGAACATATTCCGAAGACTACTTGGACTCACTCACTTTTCTCAGAGATGGCCGACCCGATTTCCACAAAATTAGTGTCAAATGAATGGTCTAGCTGCCTCAGAAGACCCTATTGAATTTTACTGTAATCGAACTGTAAATTCATTTGTAACGTGCCGACTTGTGAAAATCACGAAACTTCATTATCTCAGAAACTACACAACGATTTGATTAGTATTATCAGATGAGCGGGCTAGTTAAGGGTTAACTGATGAATTATGATTGAACACGTGGTTTCAAAGTTTGGCTGCCCTACACGTTCCCATTTCATTTGATTATAATCGAACTTAAGCAACCGTTATGTATTAAATTGTTAATAAAACAACGAAAGTCTATTATCTCAAAGATTACATGACTTATTTGAACATAACTAGTGTCATACTAACGAGTCATCTCTCGAACTTACAAATAACAAACTTCATAACAATTTGATATGTGGCTCAAAAGTTATGGAAAGAAGAGAAATTCAAGGACTATTTAAAACTATACCTGCTTTGATGTGGCCTCAACATAATTTAAATGTTGTGTCGTACTATTTAAACGTTCCAAGTTCATTGATTCCTTGCGGTTTGTTTGAAGTCTGCAAATGCACGACGAATCGGCCATAGGATATGATCAAAGTCAAATAGCAAATCGTTTGAAATGATTGGTTTTATCGAAATGACAACATCCTCGTCTGTTGGCTTCTGTACATCGCCTTAATTCTGAATATATTCATATTGGGTGGTATTTTGTCATTATCAGCAGACTTTCTGGCATCAATCTGACACCGGAAATACCCATATTGGGAGGTATTCTTGGTTGTTTTCTAGAAACTAAAAGTTGTCGTCTTCAAGTTCAAAATAGTGTCCAGGGTCAATGTTTGGTTTCTATGCATCATCACGTTTACGGAAATATCCATATTGAGTATTATTCGGTCATTTCCGACTGTTGCCTATAAGTTGCCATTTAGCAATTCAAAATGGTGCCTGAGGTCAATTGTTAGCTCCTTGCATCATTCTGGTTCCAGAGATACTCATATTGGATAGTATTTGTTTATTTTAGGCTGTTTTTCACAAACCGGTAGTCGCCATCTTGGATTTCAAAATGGTATTTAGGATACTGGTTAAAGAAAAACTCATATTGGGTGATATTTGGTCTGTTTTTCAGAAGCCGAAAGTCGTCATTTTGGACTTTAAAATTGCCTGTGAAATCAATTTCTGTCATCTGGGCGTAATTCTGGTTCCGAAAACATTCATATTAAATGGTATTTGGTCATTTCCGGCTGTTTGCCAGACACCGGAAGTCACCATCTTAAAATTCAAGATTGTGTCTGTGATCAATTTTTAGCTTCTGTGCATCTTTCTAGTTCCAGAAATACTAATATTTAATGGGAATCGTCCATTTCAGGCTGTTTTCAGAAACCGGAAGTTGCCATCTTACAATTCAAAATGTTGTCTGTGATCGATTTGTGGCTCCAGTGCATCATTGCGGTTCGTGAAATTTCCGTATTGGGTTGTATTTGGTCATTTGCCGCTGTTTTTCCGACACCGGAAGTCGCCATTTTGGATTTCATAATGACATTTGGAGACAATTTCTGGATTTTGAACGGCATACTGGTTAAAGAAAAACTCATATTGGGTGATATTTGGTCATTTTCTGCTGTTTTCAGAAATCGGAAGACGCCATCGTAGAATTTAAAATGCTATCTGTGGTCGATTTTAGCTCCTGCGTATTATTCTAGATCCAGATATTATTATATTGGGTGGAAATCGGCCATTTTCGGCTGTTTTCCAGAAACCGGAAGTTACCATCTTACAATCCAAAATGTTGTCTGAGGTCGATAATGGAACATATTTGTTACCACTAAAAACATTCACCTGCCAATATGGTTCCATTTAGTTGATTAGTTCGAGAGATGTGCAGAAACATGTACTTCCAGAAGAGGGAGGGGCGTCAAACCATTATGTACATATTTTTTACCTCTAAAAACATTCACATACCAAATTTGGTTGTATTTTCTTGATTGGTTCTAGAGCTGTTATAGACGAGGGAGTCGGGTTTCAAAACATTATGTACATATTTGTTACCACTAAAAACATTTACCTGCCAAGTTTTGTTCCATTTGGTTGATTAGTTCTCGAGATGTGCACAAATTTGTGTTTCATCCAACTATTATGGACATATTAGTTACCCCTTAAAACATCCACATGCCAAATTCGGTTTCATTTGCTTGGTTTGTTCTTGAGTTGTGCAGAAATGTATGTTTCATTTGTATGGAACCCCTCCCTTCCAGAAGAGGGAGGGGTTTATCGGCACCAAAAACCCCTACATACAAATTTTCACGTCGATCGGTTCGGTAGTTTTCGGGCCTATATGGATCAGACAGACTTGACTGCATTTTTATATGTAAAGATTACAACATCAATATTTTAGAACCTAAAGAGTGAATATACATTTATTGGATTGAAGCGTTCATGTAAATCTATTTTTACAAATAAAAAATTGAATGAGAAAGGCTGGGTCTGACCGCTAGGTGGATAAATTTAGGTTTTGCAATATTCCCGGGAATCGATTTCCCGGGAAACGGGAATAAAAAATCGCATTTCCCGGGAAATTCCCGGGAACCTTGAACAGACAAATTTTTTAGCAAAATGAGATTTTTAATGAAATTGATCAGTAAAAGGTAACAAAAAGTTGTTCAAATTTCATTCTCAATTCGCATGAATAACAAATGAAATACAAAACATATTCAAGTTAACATAAAAAATTCGTGATCGATTTTTGTAGCATATTTTTGCAGAAGAGGACAATTAAAAGGGCTTCATGTCGTCAAACAATCGCTTCAGATCCGCTGACAATTTTCCGTTAAGCTCAAAAATTTTATTTCCTTCTGTGAAACTTTGCTCAAGTCTGCTGAATCGCCGCTGATGTTTGAATTCTAGAATACTTTCAATTCACCGATCACAGCTTTTGCTACACTTAATTGAAAACTAGTGTCCAATTCTTTCAGTTTGTTGAAGAGAAAACTTAGTGTTAGGCAGGCATTGGACGCGGAAGATATTTGCTATATTCGGTACGGACTTTTTTAGCAAATTGTTTTTTACACTACAGTAAGAAATTACTGTTTACTAGAGCGGTGACAAACCTATTCGCTTTTTTTTTTTTTTCATTTAAATATATTTGCTATGCTATTGTGTTTTTTTTTTAAATAAACTGCGTTTTAAATCAAGTTTTCATTGACAGAACAACATTTCAAACCCTCTTGGGGTTTAAATCATTATCGATTAGAACGTAAGATTTCGAGGAAGAATTTCGGTTAATTAACTACGTTATTTCGTTATATCGCCGTTCGGTGGTTTTCTGTGAGACAAACCGGAAGAAAACGATAGAATACTAAATAATCAGTTCAATACGAGTCAAAATAAGCCAGTCTTAGAGCATTTGAAGGATTACTAATTAACATGCTAAGATGAATTTTACGTTGAAATACTATACTGACTTTAAGTTTTATAAAATGATTTATTCAAGGTCGCACCAGTTTGACGTATTCAATTTTATTGCAATATTGCATAAGAAACTATAGTGAATCATACAAAATTTTTTGCGGAACTCGGGAATCCCGGGATCCCGGGAATCAATATTTTTGTTCCCGGGATCCGGGAATCCCGGGAAAAGCTATTTCCCGGGAAATCGTTCCCGGGATTGCAAACCCTATTCTGAACATTATCAGAAGAAGTTTTTTGATGATGCGGGTAAATATTTGATACAGCATTTTATTCAATAGTTGAGAAATCACGCATATGATAAAATGGTCCGATCATGGTACATTTTCTGACTGGTCCGATCATGATACAACACCCTATGAATCAAGGTTTCAGTTCCACCAAGACAAAATGTTCCCGGATGTCGTGTCCTAGATGAAACACAGATGCCAGACCGGTGGAAATGCTTGATCCAACCCCGAGTCCTTCTGTTCTTAATAAGGACTCTAATAGAACATATTCATTCATAAGATAACAAACACAAAGTAATAAACCGAACATTTCCACTATTTTGATATTTTATATCGTTTTCTTGCCTCTTATTTCAATAAATATGATGTAATTGTTCTGTTTTCTTCAAATTCAACTGAAATTTTCTATCAGAACAAGGAAAACGTATTTTATTGGCGAGTGTTTCTATTCGCCCCATTGCGGGGTGAATAGAAACATGCAACATTTTTTTTGAATAAAACAATGAATTAACTTCAAATAAACTCATTTTATCAAAATGGACGTTACACCCTTAATAAAGGAAGGCAAGACCCATGTTTTAAAACTTTTATATTCGTTCTATACATTATAGTATTTTTTGCACACTGCAAGACATATCGCAGACTGTTTCTATTCGCCCCGTTTCATGGTATCCATCTGGCGAAACAAATTATGAACCAAAAACAAGTAGCTCCGGTTAACGTGTACTTAAAGCGTAACTTTGGAAAAGTTTTAGTAAAACAACAGTCTGTTCATCTTCGAAAAATAGCTTCTCGCACGCACAAAAGTTGCACTCTATTAATGAGAGGCGATTTAGGCTTGTGCAAAACTGATAATACAAAGGTTGGTAATGCTAGACATACATTGATAAAAAATAAGTGGGTTTTCTGGTTCGTTGCAAGGCTGCCTTGCGCCTAGAATATATCGAAAAGTGTTTTAAGCCAATCCTAATAACCGCTCCACTAAAATTCCGGTTTTTGAAAGTAACTCGTTAAATCTGGTTTCTCGTACCGACGCATTTGCAACTGTTCGAAAAGGTGTAATCGAATATGGTTTCAAAGGATACCCGGCTTAATCTAAAATTCAAAAATCAATCATCTACCTGATTGAACTAAATAACTGATCGTTGAGAAAATTGTACCGAAACGTGATAAACAGTATGGTATCAGCATTATTATCGTCTGGAGGGTAAACGATGTCCTACAGTTTTAATCTCTTGTATGATGGTTCTTCATTATGCAGAGCATCTTTCTACGAGAGATAAGTTCTCTATGATTTCATTACCCCCTGACGATAATAGGACAAACCAAACGATAATTGAACTGCTTAAAATAGGTTCGGGGTGATGGGAATAGTTTTCCTCGATTGGAAGCTTAAATTGAATGTTTTTAAAGTTTGCTAATTCAGTTTTATATTTCGAAAACAGGTGCTGATACAGAAAATGATAGCGAAATAAATTGATAACATAATATCATTTCGAGTACACTAAAGTCGCTTTTTACGCGGGGATACGTGCCGCGTAAAAAAACCGCGTAAATTCTGCAATTCGAGTGAAGAGAAACCGAAATCCGCGCAAAAAAATACCGCGTCAATTTCGGAATCCGCGTAAAAAAACCGCGTAAATTCCGGAATCCGCGTAAAAAAAACCGCGTAAGAGCGACCTTAGTGTATTTCGTTTCAATACACAGGATGCTGCAAAGCCGCTTGAAATAGGTTCCCTACCCTACATATCACAGGTTTGTACTTTCTGTGTTTATAACGCAATATGGACTCAACAACCGCTTACTTGATGCTACCTAATCCCACAATTTTCTCGAATTATATAGTGCTTGAACGAGTGTCATCAAGTCGGTGTCCTCCTATTAAGTTGGTATCACATCATTAATGTCTTATCTAATACCCGATAGTCATAAGTCTGTAAGCTACGAAATATACGCTACGCTTTGCAGCTTTCTCGGCAATGGTGGCACTGCAGAGAGTGAGGTCAAGGACCTCGTCTATTATAGCGATAAACTGAAATACATTTTGGGCAGGTGTATTAACTACGAGCTGCATGCACTTCTTGAAGAAATTGCTTTTGTACACCTAACGAAGGTCAGGAGGCTGGTAAGTAATCTTAGAAACCAGTGGATGAGTTGCTTACACGCAAGAGGCCGCCGCTTCCAACAGTGGGTTGGCGGCCAGCCCAGGCAACGAAAACCCTAACCCTGATGATACGTTTCCGCTGAAAAAATATCCTGATGACATACTTTCAAATAAAAAAAGAAAAAATATCCACAAACAAATTATCTCCAAACCCTCGCCCAATCCAACGAGATTAAGACTGCAACTAGTTGTACAGTTTCTGTTCTCTTCAACTTCTAGTTTATATATTTTCGAATGTTTAGTTAGTAATACTGGCCACTGGCAACCCTGCGGAAGCAGCTCCCCCAAGCGAAACGATCTAGCCGGATCCAAATTTGTGTGGAAAATGGCAATATTTTCACTCAGCAGCATCCTCGCTTCCATATTTCTGTAAAATCGTTATCGTTTTCTTCAAGCCCCGGTCCCATCAACATCGCATCACAACAACAACACTACGGCAGTGGGGTAGGGGAGCTGCTATCGCAGTGATGGTTGCCGCAGTTTTTGATAGCCAACTCTGCACGAAACAGGCAGTCAGTGTGTCAGTATCGACCTCTTCTGAAGATGTACAATGTACGCGGCCACCGCCGTCGTCCTCGGCGCACTCGTTCTCCCGCACTAGCGTAGCGTACGATTCGGTTGGATTGGATACATTATCATTTTCTTGATGTTGCAACCCGCTGCGCCACCACTCGGGACCGAGAAGCATATCCTAATACCTACATATTCAGCTATTTTTCTGCAGGGCGTTTCAGGATCTCTTCTGGAGCCTTTTCGTCGAACGGTAAAAATTCAATAGCATTCTGACGGAATACACCATCGCCGTTTTGGCGATGGTAGGAGGAAGCGCGGGTTTTTTCTCTGCCGGCTTCGTGCTGATAGGGGATAAGCGTGATTCCTTCCAATCAGTGTTGCATGGCTGTGTGATGGCTGTTACCAATAGCTGCTTGGGATCGGTGACTTGGTTGTCGATCCGGCGGTCGGCACTGTCTCTCCACACTCCCAAAAGGGAGACGAAACGAGCGACGACGCGACGGTAGGCTACTTTCCCGTGCCGAATGCATGAGGCTATATTTATGCATGCTAACACGCCATCCAACGTCGGCAGGCTCCACACAGTATACATATATACGGTGATTATTGTCGATGATGATAATGTATGCATTGATACATTTTGGTATTTGATGTTTTCGGAGAAATTGGAAAGCCAACCCGAGGGGATGCTAATATGGAAATTCCTTGGCACTGCTGCCGTTGCCGTGGAGATTACTCAGCGAGCGCGTTACAGTTGTCAATGTCTGTAGGTGGGGGTAGTACAGCGAATGTGTGTGAGGCTAATCGAAAATACTTCATTTTTATTGACAGTTTATAAAATTCAAATTATCAGGTAAGACGAAATAATCCAGTTATATAAATTCAATAGGTATTCGATACTTGACGCAATCGCTACTAGAATGAACTGTAGTTTCAATAACATATGAAATTTCTAGTTTAGTACCAAGTTAAGTAAATCAAGATCAATTCATTTATTAATAAAAAGGTAAACTTTGGTGGACTTTTTTTATTTCAAAAAGTCACGCATAAACTTCGAATCTGTAGTGTTTTTACTTTTAAATCTTTATGGATTGGATTTTTTATGCTAGTATCTATGAACGACTAAACTCTTAAAAGCTCGTAATTACTAATCATTTATAAAAGGCTGATATTTGTCATTTTACTCTTTTTACGATCGATTTGTTTTTTGTTGTTGTTGCTTCTATTCCTAATATTTATTTGAAATCAGTATTATTGTGTTGCTGTTTTTTTCAAAGTTTTTTATTAATCGCAGATTGTTGCACAAAAATGTTTTCAGCGTACCTTGAAGTAAAGTTCCATTGTCACATACTGATTTGTTTTTTTTTTTTTTTTTGTATTTAATGCTAGTCACTGTCACTGCTTTGTTTACGAAAATTGTTTCAAATTTTAATGAGTGATTCTAGCTCACTTCTCATAAGAATTCGTTCCCTGCCCTGTGCCATACAGTCCATGTCCACGTATTATGACAAAACCGTCTCCGTGCCATCACACATAGTCCATTCCAATCATCATAAGCAGAATTAAAACCCATTTCCGTATCAGCGAGGAGCAGAACAACAACCGAACCGAACGAAAAGGAAACGGAAACCCCCGAAGCCGTTACCGAGGATTTCTTATTATTTGTTCCGAATCAATATTGGGATGATTGATTGAGAAATTGTAATTCGCAATCAAATTTGTACATGGCTGATTCGTCCTTCCATCGTGGTTGCTATGCCACCGGTAGGAGAAAGGGGGCCTGATAAAAGTGGTTGGATGAAGGGATTGCTTCGAATTTGGGTACCTTTTGTGTGTCGCAATCGCATCAGCAATCTTCCCGGGAGAAGACACTTCTGTCAGAGAAAGCGAAGCCATTGCGATGGGAAGCAATGGAAGAAAATACCTACATTTGCATAAGTACACACACGTTTTCTTTCGGTTGTTGCCACCCGTACACATGTATTGACGGGTGCGCGAAGGAAAAAGAGCTTTTCCCCACATAAGCAGACCCTGTGGGACGTAACTGACAGCGCGAAGAGGGAACGAAGCAAAAGGTTTTCAGTCCCAACAGAGCATAAGAAAGTGTTTTCCATTTCCTTTGCCGCTTCACTTCCTTGCACCCACTCGACATTTTCGATCAACCCCTTTTGGGCTGTGCGCGCCCTCTTCCGTCAAATTGTGTTTTTCCACCGCCACCCCCACCAGCCCCGGGTACTTTTGAGCTCAATCCTTCCGTTCGCATAAGTTTCGCTTCTCGAGCTCTGACAATGTGATATATTTTCGTCATTCCCAGGGTGTTTTATGGCGATGTTTTATGTTGCGCTGCGAAATGAAATATTATACTTTATTGCTGTAGCACTTCGAATGCGGGAAACTCCGTTTTGATCTTGATGGTACTGCTCGAGTGTCGTGTTCTTCTTGTTCGGTTGGATTTTTCAACCTGAACTTCTATTCCGCAGTATTTCATTCAGTGATTTTCTTGGGTATGTTCTCAACTGAGCTTAACAAAACATTTCTATATTCCAAGAATAACTACTCTCGCTAACATTCCGGTACAGTCCACAATTTATTGAAAATGGACATTTTTTCAACTCCTGAGGCAATTCAAATGTTTTCTCTACAATGCAGCGGAAATCTCCAGTACCAAAAGTGGCTCCAAGATGTGTTGCTGCGAGCACCAATTTCGCCCATTTCGCCAGGCCTAGTCAGTGCCTCCCATGAGCCATCAAAACCACTGTTCGGAGCTTTTATTTCCACCCATCAGTGCGGAACCGATTTCTCCCGAAAGGCTGGCAATAGGGCGCGGGTGGCTCGGTGCATGGTGGGTTTTTTATTTTATTTGCCATTTTTCTTGCAGATTCTTCTCGCAGGCTAGAGAGTTTCTGATGGTTCTATTTTATAGTTGAAACATGACTTGACGGAATACATGCTGCTGTTACCAATGCTATTGGTGGCTCCAACGTCGTCGTCGTCGGTTGGTTGTAAAATAAAACTTATCTTTATTCGAAACAAGTTGTACTTGTGATGCGGTATGCACTGGAGCCCGTGAATACGGCGGTACAGTATTAGAAAGCAAACCGAAAAATCGAACGAAAGCAGCCTGAGGGGCATATTTTGGGGAGGAGGAGAGCGAGTGTATTTCCACCCGTAAAAGATGGCAGAATGGAAATAAATTCGATCCCAAATGGATTTTGTGATAATGCGATTTCAGCGAGCATACAAATTCATGCTTACAAAGTGACGGGTTGATCTAATCGGGAATGGCAATAACTTTTTTTCGCCTCTCGCTTTTATTTCCATTGCTGAGATAAGTAATGTAGCACTTTTGCTGATTTTCACAAAGCTGCAGTGGCTGAGTTGATTTTTATTTGATTTTTCTACTAGTAAGGCAGTAATTCAAATGTGAAGTTTCATCTTTCAAAATCTCAATTCGTTTGTGAACTAATGCTAAGTTATCTTGAAATTCAAAGACAGTTGACATCAGACATGAAAGCGAAGAGATGAGATACTTTTTAGGTTTTTTAGACAAAAAGATTAAATGCCCATTTCGCCCCGTTAAAAACTTCAAATTAAGCTTTTAATTCAAAAATAGCTGTCCCGGCTATCTTCATTCCGCCCATTTTTTCCTCCTTATCAAATCATTTTGAACAATGAAGGCATGGGAATTCTGAATTGATTCCATATACTTCCAAAGGTTAACCTTGCGATTTGTTCATAGTCACTGCAAAAGCATTGCAAATCGGATATTGGATTCGTTCGAACTTAAAAGGCAAATTATTTTAAATGCTTTTTTTGACCTGAATGAAAACATTCTCGTCCTCCTTGATTGATCATACAATCTACTAATTTATCCATATAATCTGTTGATTTTGTTGTTGAAAAATGTTGAAAAATTTCGTTATAAATTGTACATGCACGCAAACACTGTACTGTATTCTGGACGAATCTATACAAGAGTGTGTTTAAGTATATTCCCGACCAGAAAGTCAAAACAAAAACGTAACAGAAGCTGTTAGTTTTTTATGAGAAAAACCTTTCAAGTTATGTTTTCAATTTGATCCCGTTAAGTGTTAAAATAACAGAAATTGAAACAAAAATGATTTTACTAGTATCAAACTAATATCAAACTTTGTTACTAACGTATCAGCATTCTAGCCAAAAAATAGCATATAGAACAGTATAATAACAACCATTGTTAGAAACAACAGCTTTTGATAGAGACGGAAAATTTGTTAGACTGGTTTCAGAACAACTCAATTTCAGTATTTGGTGTTATAGCTCATTTAGATTCAATTTATTATCGAAAGCATATGGTATTTTCTGTGTTAAAATAATTTTTTTGTATCTCCTGTAGGAAGAATTTTTTTATTTTTTTTTGTTATGATTCTCTGATCGGGTTTGTATCTGTTTGTATCCGTATATTGCTTTGTGTGAAACTATTTATGCTCATATGTGTGTTAGTATATTGGTGTGTGTGAGTATTTTTTTTTTTTTTGAGGTGGGAGGGAAATCTGCTCACAGACACCTGAGAAGAGAAATCAGGATAAGGAGTTAAAACTAGGAGAGTGATGCTGGAGTAGCTACACTCCCCCAGACAACTACTTGGACTGTTCCGACCCCACTAAAACTTCTACAGTTTTCAGCCCTGATCTTCCCGGGTCGACGGTTAAGTATTACGTCGATTTAGTATTACTATCATCATGTCACTCCTCGCACGTACAAAACGAGGGCATACGCCTAAGACATGCTCAGCAATCTCGTCCGTATCCACGCTTCGGGACACATTTGGAACTCTGCATGTCCAAACCTGTGTAGATATTTCCTGAAGCAACCAGGATCTGTGTCAGGTGGAAGTTCTCTTGCCATGGCGCCTCCCACCCACCTGGATATCTCCGAAATAAGTCGGTGCGTTCATCTACTCTTCATGGGATTGGATCATTCCCATCGGGACATCGAAGATGCGCCCCTTGTGTCACATTAGTCGAAGCATTCTCCGTCCTCCTTGATGGCGATGCTGATAGGCATTATGCCAGACAAGACACAAATTTCATCGTATGATACCCGCTCGCAACCATCAGACACATGAGCTTGTAGGTAGTTTTCAGGTTACCAGGGTGGCTGTTAGTACCTAGAGCTTTTGACCATACTAGCCCACCATACCTAAGTATGGGTGAAACCACGCAGGTAAGAATCTTTCGTTTGTTGTCATACACCGCTGAACTATTTGACATCATAAGGGATAGTGCGGTAGACGGTAAACAGGAAGATGGAGTGTGGCGCAGATGCATGAACCACGAGTTGTACCAGGTATACAAACATGCTGATATAGTGAAGGGCAGGTTTCAATGGGCTGGACATGTGGCCAGAATGCCTGACGTGAAAGCTGCCAAAACTATCTTCAGTAGAGAACCAGGAAGAGGCCGTCGACTCCGTGGTAGGCCTCGCACGCGGTGGAAGAAGATGCACGATTTGCTGGTGTATGAGAAGAATTTTTCTAAATTGCAAATTGCTTCTAGAAGATTCAAAGCATTGATTGCCTTCAAATTGATTATGCGAATCTATTCCAACAAATGATATAGTTCGTATTAGAAAGGCTAGATCTCACCACCAGATGGAATTATTCGTTTATTCATAATACTTTTTATATATTTCAGAAACGTGATAAAATCGAAATACTTTGCGTGATAAACTTAAGAGTGATAAAAACGAAACGTGAACAAAAAACGAACTGTAACTAAATCGACACGTCACTGTATTGCCTGATTTTTGTGACGACAATGACGGTTCTGATTTTTACTATGACAATGGCTTTTATTGATAATAATGATTTCTACTCGTAATGGGAAATATGACGATAACAAAGAAATGATAGTTTCTTTTGTTAGCTTTTCTATGACGACTCTTCTAGTATGGTTCTTCATTTTGATATCAATTAGCCATAACGGTTTTCAATGATAAACTCAATTTTTGGTCACTTTTTCTGAAAATGTTTATGATTGTTTACAGCTTTTCATGATAATGATGAAGGTGGTTTTGAAGTAGAATACTTCTCTCAGGAAGTTCGGCTACATAGGGATGTGAAATGAAAATCTAAAACCGAAAAAAGGGAAAATATGTTCAATTTCAAATGCCAATAAATCGGTTAGTATTCGATGGATTTCCTTCGTTCTTGCAGCAATAGATTGGAAAATCTTCTCAGATTCTTCTCAAAAAAAGATAATTGTAATTTTATTATTCACACTATTGTACTATTGAAAATAGTCAAGCCTTGTCAAAACGAAAAATTCTACCTCTGATTGGTTGCTTCCCAAGCACGGTCGACAGAATCATATACCTTGCAATTTGAAATATGCTATTTGGCCTATATAAGAGCCTGTTTCTGTCGAAGCCACTCATAATAGTTCTAGACAGCGAAAACAGCAGTCGTCCTCCCTTAGCAACAGCACTAGCAGTGCAGTGGATACCAGCGACAGCGGAAAGCGGCCACAGCTGTGGCGTAGCAATGGATAGCGCACTATTTGCAGCGGATTTCGGCAACTATAGCAGCTGGGTCAGCTGATACCAACGGCAGCGTATAGCGGCCACAACTGTGGCATGGCTATGGATAGCGAACTAGTTGCAGCGTATCTCAGCATCGATAGCGGCTGATGCAGTGAGGCATTTTATTAAAATGCAGACTCTGTGTGATAGTGGGCACTAGTAAATGCATTCAATGAAAAATTGACTCATTTTGACAACACGTGAGCCGTCTAGTTTTGAGTGTTAAATCAGCTTTTCACTGTTCATTTTATCACAAGTACTGAATTATCTTTTTTTTCAGTCATGAGCACGACACCCGAAAAAATTTCATCTCAAAATTTGAAAAATTGTCAAGCCCCAACCATGGCAAGCAACTTACTATATTATTGAAAATGGTCAATCCTTGTTGAAGCGCAAGATTCGATTGATCTGATTAGTCAAGGTTCATTTACTAGAAAAAAATACTGACACGCAAGCAGCCGGGTTATTTTTCTTGTAAAAGTATTCTCTTCAACCTTGCGGTCGTGGCTTTGTACACAACCCTTCTGTTATTTTTATAACCAAACCATGCTTGTTGATAATGATGAACGTGTTGAACGGTGATGAAATCTTTTAATATTTCTGATTCTAAAAGATAATTTCTATCTTTTTTGTGGTGACAATGGTATTTAAAATATTTTGTTGATGTTGATGGTGATTAAGATGCTGGTGATAATATTTGGCGATAATGAACATGATCAATGCTAAAAATAATCAACATTACCAAATTCAATTTCACTGAATTTGACTTTCTTTAGATTTAGAAATCGATTCATCCTTATGAATATAAATATGAGAAGAAAGAGAAATATGTTGATAAATTGAAATATTCATTTAGTTTATTAGGCCTTTCTGCTAACTGCAAAAGTGGAGGAAGAAGTCAATAGATTATTTTAAGCGAGTTAAACAACATTTTAAACTCTAGAGGCGTAAATAGTGATTTGTAATTCTTTAACAGAGTAGTAATCTTTCGAATCACTTTTTGTCACCCATTAGCGGAAACTACCAATCATCACTGCCCATTTAGTTTTGTTCATATGGATTAGCTAGGCTCTATTCTTTCTATATCTATAAATGCGAATGTCTGTCTGTCTGTTCCCTATAGACTCAAAAACTACTGGACCGATTACCGTGAAAATTTGTACATAGGGGTTTTCGAGTACGGGGAGTAATCCTAAAATATTAGTTTTGCTCTATCTCATAAGCGTAGGCAAGGGGGGCTGAACTTGTGTTTCATGAACGTGAAAACTTCCTCCCCGATAACCGTGCAAATTTTTATACAGAATGTTTTTGAGTCTAAGATGTATGTTTGCCACGTTACTGTCTCAGGACCTTTCTGTATCTCAGAGGCGTCGTAAGGATGAGAGGGAAGGTTAACAATGTCAATCTTTGATGATTTTAAAACTGCTGGACCGATCTGTATTTAATTTGGTATGTAGAATCTATAGTTACTGATGTATTGAAATGATTTTGAATTGTAACTATTCCATAAGCTTGGCAAGGGGGGAGGAGGGTAATATTGATTTTTCTCTATCCCAGTGGCGTAGTAAGGGAGGGGTGAGTACTAATTTTATTGTTTGTAAATTATCAAAATGCACATCGTGGAAATTTATATACAAGTGATTTCGAATATGAGGTTTTCATCTGAGACTTTGCTATATATCTCAGTGGCGTAAAAAGAGGGGGAATAATGTTGTCAACCTTCATTCATTTTTAAACCGCTTATCCGATTATTATTTAATTTGGTAAATAAAAATCGTATAGCAGCGTATATGTTTTTATCACTTTGAATTATGTCTATCTCATACAGGAAGCAAAAAAGCGGAGACGAGGGCAACTACAAATTTATTCATTGTAATCTCCTAAACGCCAAACATGAACACTTCTAAACACCAAACAAGATCACTGTGTTATTCTGTAAACGTGAGTTCTCAAATACGAGGTATATTCCCGTGATAATGAATTTTCTGTATCTCAGTGGCGTAGATAAAGGGAGGGGAAATTACAACAACCGTCATTATTTTTGAACCGTTGAAAATTTTTATCTAGAGGTTTTTGCGTATCGGATATGTTTCTAATAAATTAGTGTCGCTTCATTCCATTAGCGTGAGCAAATTAGAGATTGTTAATTTTTATCATCATTTATTTCAATTGCAGGGTGTATTAAGTCTTAAGGGTGTTTTATTGATGTTGTTTTCCAACGGATTTTCTTCGTTTTCACAATAATGGATTGGGAAAGCCATGTTACAGACAGCTTTATGTAGTTCTACGTCAAATTTGCGGTTGTGGCTTTGAGCACAACATTGCAAAATAAATATCTCATTAAAATTAAAATAAATTGGACTTTTACTGTTACTATTGATTTAGCTGATTCTGAAATACAATCAAGTTTTTTTAAAAGGTTTTTTTTCACGCTATTTAACTACGATTCTCTACGCGGATTTTCGAATCAGCGGTGTTTTTACAAGTACATATACCCCACGTTAAAAACACTGACAGTATAGGCACCAACATTTTTATTACTAGATTATCTTATAATGACGGAAATAATTGTTTACCACCCAACTTTAACAGTTGAGGTAGTTATCACAATCAATGGATACCCATTTAATTGTAAAACGAATACTTGCTTCAAATTATTTTTAATCGAAATAACCGACTTTAATTTATTCATGTTTGGTATGTGGGTCTTTTTGCACGTGTTGCTTGATTAGAGACTTGGATAATGCTTGAGCCTAGCTAAAATAACAAACTTAGTATCTGAACATTCCGTAATGTTTTTAAATTATTTTCGAATTTTTTTTAGAGTTTTAAGAGAAATCGGAAATTTGTAGAAACATAATTCAGAAAAACAGTTTTTAGGGGAGAATACATAGAGCCTTATAGATTTAACATGGTAATGTTAATATTTGTTCAAAATTATGTACATTCGATAGATATGCGGTAGCCGTTAACCTAATGGCACAGCAACGCGGACTGGGTATCAGCTAGTAGTTAATATTATTTTAAAAAAAAAAAAAAAAAAAAAAACAAGAAGAAGTGAATATACTCCGATCAACTTTACGCACTACAGCTGCTATTTTTAACCGAAACATATTTAATAATGTCATTTTCTCGAAGTGTAACTATGCCCTGGGTTTGTTAAAAATGAACTAGTCAAAGTGTTTGAAGTTGTTTTCATCGAAAAAACTTTATTTGAATGTTTCATACACAAAAAAAAAAATCCGTATGAAAAATAGACAGACTGCCAATATTTTGCGGTTCTTGTCTCACCCATTAATCGTTTGGAGCATTTGCACGTGCGAAATATCTAACACACATTTGATGAACCCCTAGTGCGCAGGTCAAAAACTACGCTCTCATGCTCATGTTGTTCTTCGCCTAGCATGCTTGTATCTGTGGAAAACGTTTTTCATGTATGCTTATGTAAAAGATACATTTCAAAGACACCCTCGAAGTACTTTCCCCCATTTCTCTCGAAATAATCCAATTTTCTTGGAGACATGACATTTTCTTGGCTACCAACACTAGCGAAGGCTAGCAAGCACCAACACCAGCAAAACAGCAAGAAGTAAATAACCCATGAGGTATGACAACCCCGCCCGTCCAGCACCTTCCGTAAGAAGGCATAATTATTAAGGACAGAAAAAAGTCACTATTAAATACAATCTTAACTGCCGTGCGGCGACGACGGCGTCGGCCTTGGTACCGTACCGAAATGAATGAGTTCATGAATGAAAAAGCGCTCGGTGGCTGAGAGCTGACTAACTGGGGGTGGAAAAACACGTGGAAAATGTGTTAATTGTACCAACACAAAACAGAGAGAAACAGAGCGAAGCACATAAAAACAGAACCCAGACGAGCGATGACGACCCCTGCTAGTGCCCGTCCCCACGCTGGCTTCCTCATCAGCAACGACCAAAAGCAGAGGGGCGCGACCTAGGTCAATGCAATTCATTTACTTACTGGCGAGTTTTCCGCGAGGGCTGCTTCCGGATTGGAATGTTTTGGCATCCTGGGATAAAAATCGACGCTGCAGTAGTGCAGCATTTGACATGATTTATTGTCCAGCTTTTAAAACGTTTATTTTTTAGTGCGTTTCACACGCGGAAGTTCATTGACCAGTTGCATAATAACCGACGTACGCACGCTGTTTGCTAACCCGTTTTTGGAAGCCGGAAAAAGATCAGTTATCTGCAAGTCGGAAGAGTTGTGCCCCCAAAAAGCTCAGCCTGAGTGACATTTTGTGTGCGCCTGATGGAAAAATTAGCATAACATATGCAACTCGGTGCATTTGGTGCGCGCGAAACATGACATATTTTGTACGCTCGACAACGGTGCAAGCTGATGCAGCTGATGATCTGTTACGGACCCGCAGGCCCAAAAAAGGATCCTAATTGATTTAACACATAAATCAAGCATCCGCTCACGGAAGACCGTCGGTTTTTTTTTCTCATTTCCTCCTTTCGCTTCCTGAATAGGAGCACGTTGACGCTTCTGGTCCCATCGAATCGCATTTGAATAATTCAATTGGAACAACTGCTGCCTGATGCTGCTTTTTTACTTCTGCTGCCGAGAGCAGCATTATGCGCGCACATTGCTGCACTTTTTTCCATCGGAGCATTCGCAATCGCAACAATGTAATTAATTTGCATATTATTTCGGGTTTAGAGGCGAGGTTCAACGTTCTCATCGCTTGAAGACTCGCACTCTCAGTGCTCAGCGGTGCAGAAAGGGAAACTGCCGTTGGACCCTTTTTGCTGCCAACACCACCACCGGTAGCACGAATTCCCCGTTCGCCAAATTTCACCGTCAATACCTGTTCACTGAGGTCGATATACCTGCAGGATGGTGTCGATTAGCACCGTTGCCGGGGGTTGATTAACATCAAACACAGCAAATAATTTCGGGTTTTAACGAAACTCAAATCAACAATTGGCAACGGTAGCCTCACATCTTCCAAAGAGCGAACGAGGAAAGGGTTCCCGCTAAAGGCTGAAGAAATAAAGTATCAAATTGACTTTGAAGGTAATATATTATTTCTCACACTCGCTCCCGCTCGGTGGACCGTTCGCTGCGTGCATCTGCATATGATTAATGCATGCCGAGACTGAGCGAATACATTTGCATATCGACAGGCTGCTTTCCTACCCCGAAGGGTTCGATTGAAGTAAATTAATTGACAAAAATCGCCTCTAACGAAATCGGGATTGATGTGGTGCAAATCAATCATTCCCGCGTCGAAGGGACCCGCGACCGGTTCGGATCGGATGCTGACGAATGTCGAACAAACCCTTTCGCTTGGCGTGTCTTAAGATGCGCATACACCTTTTGCGAAGATTGATTTACATTTCCCGCACCGCCGCCGGTTGGTCCTGAGCGGCGGAGCGAAACGTTGACGCGCATTGAAAGTAAAGCTAAAGCAGCAGGAGTTAATTGTGATTTAAATTTTCCCCCATGCCCGGCGTGCCCAACTGTATAATCGAATTAATTTCGACACTGGTGAAATCAAATGAAGCATTCATCAGTCAGGACGAGGAGGTTTCCATCTGGCCTGCTGCCTGGAGGCGACCGCTGTCATTCGCAGGTCGTTGACTCGTCAGTCGTGAGAAATTTGCATTTGCAAGAGGACTTTCATCCCGTGGTGAGAGGTGTTTGGATGTAGAAAACACACATAGTTATAATAAATAGGCCTGGATGCCAGTGTAAAAATATTTCATGATAGTTCCTATTTGGGCATCGTTTGTAATTTTTAATAATTTTTGTTTGTTTCCAAAAATTCCTTTTGATCTAACCTAGTTGAATGAAACAAGCCTCGCCCGAAATAAAAGTTCAAAACTTGTTTGTAGATAACATCCTTTCATTTCATCATCAGGAGGTAAAATATCAGTTAAATATCAAATTGTATGGCTAGTAACATTTTCGTTTTTGTGAACTTCATTTTCGACCGTTTAATTTTAAATAAATATTACAGCTCTGATTTTTTCATTTGAACATAATTTGAACGACTAACATTTGAGCTTTAGTTCTCTTCTGTTCTTGCGTCATAAAATACCAAAAGAGTGGTTTCATCTTATGTTTAAAAAAATGGTAGAATAAATGAGTTTTTAAAAAAAATCAAAAAGATGTTATTGTACGTTTACTGCAGAAATTAAAAATTTCAAAACGAGCTTTGGAGCTATCTAGTGCAATGGTTCCCAACCGGGAGGTCCGCGGCCGGTAAGTGGGGCCGCGAGCCTCATCTAGGGGGTCCGCGAAGCTCTTGATAAATTTGATAGGTAATGACTAATTTTTTACTAAATGCCTTTTGTAAAAACGAGGTTTCAACTCTTCTGCGTATTAGGACCAAGACTTGAAGCAAATTAGACTTGCAGGACGATATGAGACTGAAAAAAGAAGCCTTGTATTGCAAAACTTGTATCTGAATACTTTCGGGGGCCGTGGAGCTCTTTGATTTTAACAAAAGGGGTCGCGGGGCCAGGAAGGTTGGGAACCACTGGTCTAGTGATATGTATTGTCTGCAGGGTTCTGTTTGCCAAGCTGTTCTTCTTATGTTTCATTTAGGAGCTTAATATATTTTATCTTACCTTGAACGTTGAAATTTTCTTGTTCGCATGAATTCATTTCGAACTCAACTTGTTCATTGTTTTTGACCTAAATAATATTTCAGCTTTAACACATTCAGATATTTCATACTGCTGAAGAAAACGTTCCCAGAACACATTTTCGACGCCAGCTATATTTGATTACCATTTTCTCTACAAATAAAAAATTGACGCATTTTCAACCGTGGCACACCAACAAATCAATTTTGGAAATTCACATAACAGTAATATGAATATTTTTTACTTAGATTCATTTGATCCTTCCAGACACGTTTTTCCGGTCCATCAGAAAATTCGGCTGCATAGGGGTCTAAAAACGGATAAGGGAACAAAATTTATCCCTTTTAAATGCCTATAAGTTGCTCAATTTTCGACGAATTTCGGTCTTGCAGAAATCGATTGTAAAGTTATACACGATTCCGCTCAAATACAGACAATTGTAATTTTATTATTTGCCTTGTTGAAACACAGATCTCGACCTCCGATTGATCGCTTAATGCTTGCTTTGCCTAACACGGCCGACAAAATACTGTACTCTACTGACCGGAAATGCACTATTTTGACTATAGTGGAACCTAATTCTAACCAAACCAATCAGTTTACTAGTGGGTGGCCACCTAACTAAGAAGCAGAAGCGGTAGTGGTAGCATTGTCAGTGGTAGGTGCAGTGGCACTACTTCTTCTCTGTCCTTTTGCGGTATTGACAGCATTAGCCGTTGATGCGTTGACCAGCATTTCCTGCAGTGAAAAACTGTGCCGTATTTTGGCAACACACAAACATTTTTGGGATACTGGCAATCAAAACCTGTCGTTCGTCAATTTTTACCATGAAAACAGTTGTCACTGTGTTATCATAAGAATGACTTATTTAACTGTCGAGGATAGCACAGAAAAGCGATCAGCATCATACCCGATATAAAAGTAATAAAAAAAAACGGAAGGGTTGTGTGCACAATCATGACCGCAAGGTTGACTTAGAATTCATTGAATGATAGACGCTAAGCTTACGATAAACTATCTCATGTCAATGTTAACAACTTGTATCCAACTCTAACTATGATGTACTGGGTTGATTTACGGCCTATGAATATCACCGGGGTGATCCGGCAATAATCATGTAATCTTTGGCCAGATTTCAGAAACCGGAAGGCAACATGTTGAATTTCAAAATGATTGTAAATCGACCCCTGATACCGTTAAGAGTGTTGGATAAAAGTTATTGTCATTTAGGTTATGCAAGTAGCACAACGAACAACCTTATGTGCCGAGTGCGACAGGAAAACATGCTGAAATATTCGAACTATAATATTGAGTTAATTTGTGCAACTAATGACTTATTTATGTTAACAGCGTATTTGGCGACGCTTGTTTTCGAGGGGTGCTACAGGACATGGGAATTTTTCCATTGCAAATTTGAGAAAATCCATGCCAAAGAAGGTATAACTAATTTGCTGCTAGCCCAGAAGAAGCCAAAGGAGGTTTCCAGCGTGATGGGATGCTATTTGGCCACAGTTTATTGCATCAATAAAATACTATCTGCTTAGAATAATGATATGTTTTCTTCCACGATGGATGGATTTTAATGTTTTTGATAGTTTAGTTTTATAAAAGTCAATTCATAAAAATTACAATGGAATAAATCATGGTGAGACTAACTGATTATTTTGCATTACAGCATGTAAAATAATTGAATATTACTCCCAGTTTATATGACCATCCAAACTGAATAAATTTATTGCTGTCCACAATTATCTAACTTGTTCGTTTTGCTGAAAGTTTATCACTTTGAAAGCGTGGTAATGTAGTTTGATAACGTGCAAAATACCCTCGGTAGATCTGATCCTTGCTTGTTACGCATATGTCAATAGCTCCGTTAAAGATTGTCTAGGTTTTGATCTGGCTATTTTTTATCGCTTTAATTTGTTGTTCGAGGAATAAAATGTTGTGGAAAAAAACATTAAAACTTTGAATATATACGTTATTTTTTATAACATCCATTATGGGACTGGTATTATTTTTAAGATTGGTCAAACTGACCTGATATGTTTTTTGTAAATTCTGCAGAACAAATAATACTATTTTTCACATTTATTTTGAAAAGCATTGAAGATTCCAACTGCTGGTGATCATAACTCAAAATCGATGAAAATACAGAGACATGGGATTCCTATGCGTTTCACGGCCTTGTAACTTCTGTGTAAAATTTGAACGTATTTACAAGTTGTCACATGGGTTTGAAAACATCACATCGCAACAATTAGATTTTTCGGTAATCAAGATATAATATTTATAAGGGATTCAACTTGGACAACTTATGAGGAGGAAGTTTTTTTCTCCAAATTGAAATGGAAATCTTCCAAAAAAATATATTGACCTTTATAAACATCATTCAGATATGCTGGTTTTCAGAGTCGTTATTAGCTATATTTGAGATTAATTTGAAATAATTTAGTTTGTGACCTCTTCGTTTTTTGGGAAGGTTTTTTTTTGTTTTCTCTTGCTAGCAGAGGTACTTCTAAGTTTTTCAGGCTAACTTGAAATCATTTTTCATAAACTTTGTTTTAACTCTTTGCGGTACTAGATGAAACTAGGGTGTTAATCACATCCATCTATGGAACCACTTCAAGCTAAATTTGAAATCAATTTCTGATTTTCTCGTAGCGTTTTCATGCATTTTGAGTTAAATTTGGTGTTTTTGTCATTTTTTAATCTCTTTGAACTTGTGGAAAAGTTTTTCTGCAAAAACTTTCAGCCATGTTGAACTAACTGTTGAATCCTTATTGTTTTTGATGTTTTATTAGATTTCTCCGAGTGGTTCGCAACTCTATTACTCTGGTCGACAAAAAAGTTCATTGTATACAACCAGCATTTAAAAAATCGAAGAGAAATAGATTTAGTGTGTTTTATATTTTTGCAATTATCTATAACACATACAGTGGTGGAAAAAATAACAGGTTTGAGCATTGTTTATAGAGTCATCTGTATTTTAACCTATCATGTGAGTGCATATTTGAACGCCATCTCTTGCTCATGTTATGTACAATGCATAGAATAATGCTATTTATTAAAATTCACGGTATTTTGTGTGTGAGCGAAAATAAAATTTCATTGACCAATATTCTAGTGGAAAAATCACAAGGGTTGTATGCAAAGCCACGACCGCAAAGTTTACGTAGAACTACAAAAGGTTGTTTGTTGCATTATTACACAGTGCAACAAAAATTGACTTTTTTCTGCTTTGGCTTCTATATATATTTTTTTGTGTATTTTGATGCAAAACCAAATTTCCCCGAGTTTGAACATATTTTAACTTAAAGGGCAACAATGTCCATTTATAACTTTTGAGAAATCGGAAATTTTCGATGTTTTTCCGACGCCATTTTGTTCTAAGATCAAGTATCAAAATTCTAAGAGTTTGTCCACATATTTGCATCTTTTTTCCCATCTTAAAAAAAACAGATCTTAAATCGAACAAAACCCAAGTTCAAAACGGTGATTTCACGAAAACGGTTTTGGCATGGATTTAGTATATTTCACAAAGCAAAATAATGTCGAGTATGTCTGAGCATTATTGGTAATGCGCTGATGTCTAAAAGTGGTAGTCAAATTATGTCTTTCATTTGAGTAAAAAAACTCAGCAATCGATTGGTTGGTGTCTGATCCACGTAAAATGTCAGCAACATATCAATTTTGTCCCGATTCCCCTACAATACTAAAATAGGTTTATCTCGACGTAAAATAACTTATTTGAAATCTGTTTAATGTAATATCAAGAGTGTAAGCGATACTCAAAGATAGAATAACAATTTGTCTTTACATGATCAACCCCCTTTTGCGGGGAAGGGGTCGCATTTAACTTTATCGTAGACGCTATGATTCTGTCTCACAGCTGGAGCGAGATTTATATGTTTTGACCGGTCCTGGCCAAAAACAAGTTTTAACGGTCAAAGTGCATGCAGATTAAAATAACATTTTACGTTTGATTCCAGCGCAAAACGAGAAATTAGTAAATTTTTAATAATTTGTTGTTGTCTGTATAAGGATGTTGTTGTGCAATTTCATATCGGATATAATGTGTCACTGTGTGCTACCCCGGCAGAGGAGATCAAGGCATTTTTCTGATAACACAGTTGAAAGTTTTCTTCACACTGAAAATTTGACGGCCAATATACTTAAAAAGCCAGCATTACAAAACGTATGTGTGTAATCAAAATACGGCAACTTTTCATTAGATGAAGTGCCAGCTAATGTACCAACTAATGATGCTGCTCGCTACTGCACAAAGGCAGCTTTTACTAGAGGAAGTGCCGCTGCACCAGCTGGCCCCAATATCGCTGCTGATACCACTGCTGCTACTGATGCTATCCGCTGCCACAGCTGCTGCTGTAAGTGCTGTATTGTAGTTGCTGTCTAGAACTAATATGAACAATTTCGACTGAAACAGGCTCCTATATAGGCCAAAATTTACATTCCGAATTACTAGGTCTATAATTCTGTCGACCGTGCTTGGGAAAGCAATCTTATAACGGCCAATCCATCTCAAAACTAGACGGATCATGTATTTTGAACGCCAGCTTTCCAGAACATTGGTGTGTTGTCAAAATGAGGCAGCTTTAAATTGGATGCATTGACTAGTGCCCGCTATCGCACAGAGATAGCATTTCACTGAAGAAAGTGCATCAACTGGCTCTGCTACTATCGATGCTGGTATACCCGCTGCGCTATTCGTTGACATGCCACAGCTGTTGCCGCTATCCGCTGCCATTGTTATTCACTACACTGCTACTGCTGCTGCTGCTGCTAAGGGAGGACTGCTTTTGTCGCAGTCTATAACTATTATGAGCGACTTCGGCTGAAACAGGCTCTTATATAGGCCAAATAGCACATTTCAAATTATTAGGTCTATAATTCTGTCGACCGTGCTTGGGAAGCAATCATATAACGACCAATCAGCGGTCGAATTATCGTTTTGACAAGGCTTCACAATTTTCAATAGTACAATAGTTTGAATAATAAAATTACAATTCTCTGCATTTGGGAAGAATCTTAGAACATTTACCAATGTATTGCTGCAAGAACAAAAAAATCCATAGAAAACTAACCGATTTATTAGCATTTGAAATTGGACATATTTTTCACTTTTTCCGGTTTTAGATTTTCATGTCACATTCCTATATAGCCGAGTATGCAGCCGAACTTCCTGAGAGACGTAGCTCTACGTCAAAAACAAAATTTGAAAATTTAGCGCTTTTTTCAAAATCCCAGTTCACGGCACACAGTGGGGCAGATTGATCTGTTGGTGCGACAAAACCTCATAACTTCTAAATGGTTGTTTTCATACGTCTGTTGAAGAAAATTTAATAATGTTCGATACCAGATTTACTTTTCATACAACAGCTGCAAACAAAATCGAATGTAATTGCCAAAGTCTTCACCGGCAATTCCAGCAAGAAATCCTATCTGAACAGTAACCAAAACGATTATGAACCAAGAAATCGCTCAACAAACAGGGAATCAACACTGAAATCCGCAACAATAACAAACACGGCACGCTCGTTAGTCTCTACAGGTGTGCAACGTGCCCACTTCAGTCCGACCCCTATCTTAACCCTTTTCCTATTCTAAGAAAAAGCCGTAAACAGACAAAACCATTCGAGTTTCACTTCAATCCTTTGCGAGACGAGCGATGCGTGTCTAAAGGATGCGTGAGAAAAGGCTGTGGTTCCGGTCGACAGAATAAGATGAATGTCTTTTCCTCTCACTGTAGAACGACAAAGGCGAAAGAAAGTTGAAAGAACACGAAAAACTCTCGTCTAATGTTATGAATTCACTGGAGTTGAATTGAAGTAATAAGCCAGCAAACGTTCACAACATCCTGTAACTTAATTACTTAATTTACGCTGAACGTGACAGAATATTTTTTTCATGTAGCATATCGGTAACGTGTAACCTCTATGCAACTTTACCGTAACAACTGACTCTGGTAGTGCCTACCAGTCAAGAATCGAACACACCAACATCGAACAACGGGACCAACTGGTAATCAACTAACTTTGGGTGGAACCTACCACTGATTAACAGCGTAATGAATTGAGTGTAAGAAAAAGGGAATAAAATCAGCCATTTTTTTCTGCTTCTAAATAAACGCTCACTGTGAGCTTTCAATTATACGTCACCCTAAGCGAAACTATCCTGATAATTATAGCACCGTGAAAGGTTCGAAAGCTTACCTTTCCCTTGCAAGGATACAATTATCCTTGCTGATCAGCAAGAACCGGTTCGGTTTATGTCTAGCATAACTAACAGGCGCTGATGAAGGATTATTCTGTAGTAACGACATCTATTGATGACTGGCAGAAAACTGGTTAGAAAATGGTCTACTTTATCGATAAGTATCCTAGTTTATAGTTTTCCGTCATTTTTTATCAAACTTCTAGCCAACATTTTTCCTTTCATTGGTTCAATAAAAATCCGCGAAGAATATGCAGTTAGAAACGTGTGCAAAGTTTCATTCAAATCAAAAATGATCGCTTAATGTTTTGCGTATTTTGCTCATATGCGTGGTTTTGCTCATTTATGTACATATATTCGTTGCATTCGTATCTAAACCATTCCTGGCGGGTGATGCCATATGGCATCACCTGACATCTAAACTAGAATTGTGGCTTAACAATTATACTTGCAGTATCGAACAACGAAACTATTAAATTCGGTTAGAGAACAGATCGGTCTACAATATGCAATGCTGTTTGTGTCAGTTACTGAGTAATACGAGTTTGAAGGTCGTTTTTTGAGGTAAAATTTGATTTCTCTCCGCCGGGATTGGGTTAAGTGAAGGTAATTCTTGGAAAACTTAAAAAACTCATTTGCCAAGTTGAATAAATTGCTACGGCTATTTGTCTGAATTTAGTGATAATTTTGTTCGGAGTTTCTTCTAATGTTTCTATATAGAAAGTTTATGTGGGGGCTTCGAAATCAAATCAGAGTGAGGTTCATGTTAAGTATAAAACAGTACTAATTATTTGATTTGATTAGGCTAACATAATACCACATCATTCATCTTGGTGAATTTATGAAATTAACCCGGGAAAGATAATAATATTTTGATGTGCGTAAAAAAGATAATCATGCGTCAAATTGACGCACGACTTTCGAATATTTAGTTGACAAAGTAAGGTTTTCTTCATAAATTATTGCTGAACGGTAACACACTAATGCATCGATAAATAACTAACACCAGAGTTCAGATTTTGATGTCTTTATTGATTGAATAAAATTAAATTGAAAGAAAAGGGACAAACTGAAACCGAGAAGCCAAATTGACTTTCCAGGGCTAGAATCATGGCTTTTGAGAAAATAGAATTAATTTTGTGTCTGTCGCATTAGGTGAAACTCGTGGTGCTTATTCAACAACCACGACATTTTACAACATCGTCGCGAGAAGTGTTAATTAAATGCATTCGAGTGTTGTAGAACACATCATGAAGGAGGAATTTGTGGAGAGCTTGAGAACGAGCATGTGCAAATCACTGGTCTGATTCGACAAGATTCGAACTTACGGACACCCGCTTGTCAAAGTCGCCACTGTAAATTTGTCTCTTAAAAGCCTTCTAATTAAACTGTTTACTCCTACGTCACTATTTAATACAACCTTCAGGGCTGTGTACCTTTTATAGTATATGATATACAGTCTTACCTCGATTTTGGGCAACTTTATTTTTATTTTCGTTACGTTATATCGAGTTACGTCATATCGAAGCGAAATAATTTTTTTTTTTAAATCTATGCAAGAATGTTGCTGCGATGCGCGAAAACCTATTTTCCATCACCTACCAGTATTTTTAAACCTTTTTTATGCCCATTTAAAAATATTTTCAGAAGCAAAAAGAAGTATTTTTTTTTTTAGTTGATACAAGAGGTCACTCAAAGATGCGTGAAAACCTATTTCCCATCACCTATTAGTATTTTTAAACCTTTCTTATGCCCATTTTGGACAAATTTCGCATTGGTTTAATTGGTTTCAAAACTTAATACAAACATTTTTTTGAAGCAATTTATAGCCCAAAAACAGTTGCTGTATCATTTATTTTCGATTTCAATACATTTTAAAAAGTTACGTTATATCGAGGTAAAAGTTACGTTATATCGAATTACGTTACATCGAGGTTGCCTTATATCGAGGTATGACTGTACTTTTCAATGTCTCGACTAATTTGCTTTCAATTTCAACTTCTAGAATGTCCATTGATATAAAATATTCGGAGATATGACAAAAATTAAAAAACAACAGAGGTAATTTGACTATTTTTCTCAAAATGCAGCAACTCGAGATTGGCACAAAATGCCTCCAAATGATAAGTGCTTTTCATGTTAAATTGGTTCAGGAACACGATGAAGTTATCGAATTTGAAATCGGAATATTGTTTTTTTTTTTCGAAAAATGCAATTTAATTTTAAAACTGCTATTTTTTTTGTTTTTTGACTACTAAGTAAGGAACGGCTTAAGCAGTGGCGCCTATTTCAATCAATCAAAATAGACAGGCCTTAAACTCTTGAATTTTGATCAATATCGACTATTTTAATGATGAGAACGAAAACCCTTTTTAACTAGCTGTATTACGAATACATAAAATACCGTTCAACACAGAAAAATCTGTGGAAAATCATCAAACTGAAAAAATCAACCAAAATTTCAGCTATTCAGGCGCTATTCGGGTGCTGAAGAAACGGCTTGGAATAGGTTCGGGATGACTGGAATAGTGTCTCTCGATGGGGAACTTCAATTGATTGTTTTTAGAGTTTGCTAAATCGGTTTAAAAATTTGAAAACAAGTTCTGACGGAAAAAGATAGAGAATAAATTGATATACTTATGTTTGTATTTCACCTTACAGACTTCGAGTAATTTGAGCTGCTTAAAATATGTTCCCTACTCTATCACGTTTTTTCTAGACGTTATGTATTAGTGGCCATAAATAAAAGAAAATAAAAGCTGTTGATGAATAAATGCATGGTTATCGAAAAATTATAGGAGCGAGAAATGAAATGTCCAATCGGCACCAATTTTTTTACATAATGACTCAGCTGTAGGGTAATCGCTCCTATATTCATCTCATCACGCCTTTTTGATCAATTTATCGTCAATTTCAACCATATTTTAATCGTAAAACTTTCAACCACTAGACAAAATCGAGAAGCAAATAGATTTACTTGCAAAAATTTGTAGCAATTTGACGGTAAATTGCACAAATGAGAGAAATAAGATAAATATAGGTGCACCTAACTGTTGAGATGAATAATGGAGCGATTACCCTATTTCTTTATTCTATTTCTATTGATTGCTTGAAATTAATCCTCAGGTAGTACTTCTATTCAACTAAAGCTTTCTGAGCCTTTGAGTCTGAAAAATTCTCTTTACTCATAATTCATAAATTGGTTAAATACCGTAAAACAGGGGAAACAGCGGGGCGAATAGAAACAAAACTTCTAATATTGAGTAATGTTACTACAAGTCTTTGCTAACATTCAAAAATCATGTAAAACAAATTTCTCGGATAGTTCAATAGTAAACAAGTCCTCCTAACTCATTTATGGGCTGAAAGCACCACTGTCAGTTTGTTAAAAAAATTACAAAATTGAGGCTCGTGCTCAGAGTGTTTCCAGGTGTTAAAAAATTTTGCCTATGGAAGCCATTTTGTTTCACTTTGAGCTTGTTCGTGTGCTGTAGTGGGTCGGCAGTAAAACATTTAAAGTTTTCATAGTGAATTTGAGGATTGCCCTAAGGTATTTATCAACCTTTTACATATGTTTGATAGAAAGTTCCCGGTTCACAAAAGTTTACGGGGCGAATAAAAACAACGCCATAGCAAATATTTTTACACAAAAACAAAAAGATTTGAGAAACGAATTTCACGCGTCAGCCGCAGAAGCAACACCATAAGCGTGAACATATTCATGCATTTAATACATCTTAGATTTTAATCTCCTAACAATAAATGTGCTCACTAAATTTACTTATCAAAATTGATTTATCGAAGAATTAGAATTTTGGTTTTCAAATAAAATCTCAATTTGCAAACCTACATAGTTTTCGATGGTACTAGAGTTTCCAAAAACATAACCCTTTATTTTATTTCAACATCATTCCACAAGCGGTACAAAAATCTAAAATCAGTATTCTATTTTCGGCAGTATTTTGATGATTAATCAATCAATTTATGGAAATATTTTTAGCAGAATTATTTTATTGAAAAACTGAAAAAAGTTCAATTATTGCACCCCTCAGCTGATTAAGGCATCAACACTACTAGCACTACTGAAATATTATTCAACTTGCAAACAGTGCCACCAGATTCACAGAATAACTCATACTTAACCGATAGTTGAAAACCAATAATGATGACTGTCTTTTGTAGCAGATGACGTTTACTGTATACGGATTATAAACTACTTGTAATCGTTTTAGAGGTTAAGCTGAATTAATGTATCCTAATTGGGTGCTTCATAGCTAATAGAATAACTGTTTAAACGTCTAAAAATATGGAGTCCACGTAAAATGATGTATGAAAAATGTTTTGTACAGTCTCTGCCCATCTTGGTCACGACTTACGAGAAAAAGGTTGAAAAAAGAACAAAAAACCGGATCCAATCCGTATGATGCAAGCCGCAAGAATGTCATGTAGAAAAACTGTCCTTTCGTCAAGCTCCCATGAAATCTGGAATCAACTTTCTCAGCTACCATCAGAAGCCAATCCAGCGCAGGCCCGTAGGTACCGGGGGGGCTAAGGGGGGCTTAGCCCCCCCCCCACGCGTTTGTATTGCCCCACGACGCAATTTTCTCATGTATGTGATTCAAAAATGAAAAAATCCAAAAGAAAAATCTGAAATATTAGTTACCTGGCCCGGAAAACTCTGTTCCGGTTCGGTCCGAAATAAATCAAACTATAAAAATTGTAGTCTGACCGGGCTTCGGACTAGGGATTCTACACTCTACCTGGTCTGATGGTAAACATTGATCGTAAAATTTAGAATTTAGGCTGACGCTCCATTCTCTCATTTTTTTCCGATTAGGTACACCAGATCTCAACGTTTCATGCATTTTTCAGACATTTGGCATAAAAAATTGCATTTCAACAGTCAGAAAGTTGAAACATTGATCGCTTTGAGGGATGTTGCAGAGAAAAAGGGCTATCTTTTGAGCGTCCGAAAAAGTCCAATAAATGTGTTTTATCGACGAGCGCTAAAAGCTGTAATTTTCCGTTACCTTTTTATTTTCTAATTAATATTTCCTTTACTTACATTTAGTTTTTCCTTATTCTTCTACCACCTTTTCACCGTATTATTTCCTTCTATATTCGTGTCGCGTGTAATCAATCGTTTTTCACTTTAGACTTTACTTCTTCTTCTCTCTACGTCTTATTCCTCTTACTCTCTCTCTCTCTTTATCTATACTTCCGTTAGCCCTGTCAACGAACCGTCATCGGACTGTCAGCTGACCGCGGGGTCTTACGATCGTTTCATTACCCCGTTACAGTTCCCCGACCCGTAAAGCTGGTTCCTCTTCCGCTTTACTCTCTCCGGAGTCCGTTTCTAAGTCCAAGCGCGCCAGCTTTGACACTGGTCGATGTACGAGTCCGTTGCCCGTCTGTACTACTGCCGAGCGAACCCTTCCGTCCCTTCCAGGTTTAGTCTCGACAACTCTTCCACGAATCCATCCGTTTCTCACTTTCTCCTCTACCACGACTACTATATCGCCAACTCCGATCGGTGGCACTTCCTCAAACCACTTCGTACGCCGTGCGATTGTTGGGAGGTATTCGCGGACCCAACGACGCCAGAAAGCGTCCAGCATTACCTGACACAAATTCCACTCCGCTCTGCCCGCTAGTTTGGGATCTGAAAGATTCTTTGGGGTTTGAACCACACCGCTGGAGTTTAGTAAAAGGAAATGGTTTGGTGTTAAAGCCTCTTGCTGCTCTGTCTCGAGCGGAATATACGTCAGTGGACGCGAATTCACCACACTCTCAGCTTCCACCACCAACGTCGTCAATGTCTCCTCACTAGGAACCCTCGAAGTATACACCTCACCAGCCTCTCCCATGCGCCACCCATGTGTGGTGCTCCCGGTGGATTAAACACCCATCTTGTGCCCACGTTCGTGAACGTCTCCGCAAGTTGTGAATTAATCTCGTTCATCTCCTTTAGTAGCTCATTGCTTGATCCTACGAAGTTCGTACCTCTGTCGCTTCGTATCTCTACCGGTGCACCTCGGCGTCCTATGAAACGTCGGATGGCCATTTTACAGGACTCAGTCGATAAAGTGTGTACCACCTCGAGGTGTACGGCACGGGTTGTCAGGCACGTAAATAGCGCTATCCATCGCTTGTTAATGCTGCGATTGACACGCACCGCAATAGGCCCGAAGAAATCCACCCCCACGTATGAAAACAGGCGGGTAAACGCCTGTAGCCTTGCTGCCGGGAGTGGTGCCATTCGAGGAACCATTTGCACCGCCTTCTTAATTTTACACTTCATACATCCCTTTACGACCTCGCGGACTAGCGATCTCAGCTTCGATATATGAAAACGTTGCCTTAGCTCATTAACTACGGTCTCTCCATTCGCGTGCAAATACTTTTGATGATAAAAGCTCACCAGTAAGCGAGTCACTATATGTTCCTTCGGTAGAATAACGGGGTATCGAGTGTCATAGGCTACATACCTAGCCGCAGCAATTCGACTGTCCGAGCGGAGCACGCCAAATTCATCAACATAAGGTGACAGGGTACGAATTCTGCTGGTTCTCTCTAATTTTGTCCGTAGTCGCGTTGGCACTTTCTGGTCACCACTTAGAACGGTCATTTCATCGGGATATTGTTCCCATTGAACCCAACTAAATATAAGCTGTTCCGCTGTCACCAGCTCATCCTGCGTTAGCAGTCCACGCTGCACTTTTTGCTTTGCGGCTTTTTATTTTAGATTTCTGCTGAATCTGTACCCATAAGCCACCGACCTCAATAAGTGCATCCACGAGGAAAATCTTTTCCAATCGACTGCCTGTGCTGCTGTTGTTACGTGATGGGCCATGCACGCTCTTAGCTCCTCTGTGGTTGATTTCGCAGCTGGCTCTGACCATGACGGCCACTGTTTCTCCGTTTGGCGCAGGAAACTAGGGCCTTGGAACCACCGATTGTTCGATGATAGACATGGACCTTTCCCCCACTTGGTAGCATCGTCCGCTACGTTTTCCTTAGTCGGAATCCACCGCCATTGTGTGGCCTCCGATTTCGAGAGTATTTCTCCTACACGGCAAGCGACAAACTGCCGATATTTCCGATGGTCCGAGTGGATCCACGCCATCACCGTCTTCGAGTCGCTCCAGAAAAACACCTCGTCGAATTGCAGCGTGTGTTCCTTGACTATCGTTTTAGCCAGTCTCACACCAATCACCGCAGCCATCAGCTCCAGCCTCGGAATCGACTGTACTTTCAGTGGTGCAACTTTCGCTTTGCCTCCCACCAGCGCTACTTCGATTTCATTCGGTACAACAGCCCGAATGTACGCTACACAAGCGTAAGCGTCTTCGCTCGCGTCTACGAAAATATGCAACTGTGTTGTCTTGATTTCCTGCGTTGTACGGTTTCCGAAATAGCATCTCGGAATTTTTATCTGGTCCAGAAACTGAAACTTCTCCGTCCATCGCACCCATCTGTCGCACAACGCTTCTGGAATCAGCTCGTCCCAATCCGTTTTTGCTCTCCACAATTCTTGAATGAATATTTTACCGTGGATAAGAAAGAAGCATAGAACGCCTATCGGATCAAACGGGCTCATCACCACCCGTAACGCCTGCCGCTTTGTGGGACGCTGCACGTCCGTCGCATATGCCGTGGAAAATGTGAAAACATCTGGCTCTGTTCTCCAATACATCCCGAGTACCCGTTCGGTCGTGTTACTATTGTCCAATTGCAGACTCTTCTCGTATCCAGCATCGGATTCCCCGACCCGTTTCAAAACACGATCGCAGTTTGATAACCAGTTCCGCAAATGGAACCCACCCAGAGAATGTACATGTTTAACTTCGAGGGCCAACTTCACCGCTTCATCCACGCTATCCGCACTGTCCAGATAGTCATCCATATAATGTCGGTGGACAATTGCTTCCGCCGCTGCTGGATATTCCTTGGCATGCTCTTCGGCATTGACATTTTTAACGTGTTGTGCTGAGCACGGCGAGCACGTAGCCCCAAAAGTTGCTACATCCATCAGGTAGATGTCAGGATCTTGTCTCTTGACGCCAGAGAAGCCGTTGAGCATGCCGATCTTCACGTCTTATCTGTACCTGGTGGAACATCTCCTTCAGATCCGCGCAAAAAGCGATTCGCTTCTGCCGGAATTTGAAAAGCACTCCCAACAAGGTATTGAGCAAGTCGGGCCCTTTCAGCAACATCGTATTCAGGCAGACTCCGTCCACCTTGGCCGCCGCGTCGCAGAAAATCCGTATCTTAGATGGCTTCTTCGGATTCAGCACCACACCCAAAGGTAAGTACCATACACGTCGCGGATCCGCTTCCTTTAATTCCTCCGGTGAGGCTTTGTGGATATACCCTTTCACTTCATACTCAGACATCTGTCTCCGCACGCTTTCGCCTATCACTGGGTTTTTCTGCATACGCCGTTCTAGACACTGTAAACGCCTAACCGCCATCGCATAGCTATCCGGAAACTCGAAGTAGTCATACTTCCAAAGAAGTCCCGTCTCGAAGCGCTGTCCGACTCTTCTAGTGGTTTTCGCTAGAATTTGATTAGCCCGCTGTGTTTCTTTCGATTCCGGAGTACATTCAGCCACGATACCAAGACACTCCACAGAGAAAAACTGTTCCACCATCGTATAAAGCGATCGATCATCCTGACACTCGCAAATGTGAAAGCTGTGTGCACGGTTTCCGGTTTTATCTGGATTTGTTCCGTAAACAGTCCATCCCAAGCGTGATTTAGCTGCAATCGGTTCACCCGGTCGCCCTTCGCGAATCCTCAAAGTGGCGGTAACATGTGCGTTATCGTTTCCGATGAGTATACGCGGAACTGCATTATTATAGTCGGCTATTGGAATACCTCTTAAATACGGATAAGTCTTGGCTAGTTCCGCATATCGTAAAGATTGTCGTGGTAGGTCCAACTGTTCCACCGTGCGTACGTCCGAAAGCGCGTGCTTAGTAGCACTGGAACCTCCAGTTATCTCCATCGCGACCCGTTGAGAATCTGCCTCCATGCGTTTCACACTCGCTGTCCACTGAAGACACAAGGGCTGCGTTTCACCCTTTATACCCAGTTCTCGTACGATTTGTTCATCAACTAGTGTCCTGGATGAACCGTCATCGAGAAAGGCGTACACCTCCACTGATCGATTATTGGCATGTAGCGTCACTGGCACGATTCGAAATAGCGTCATCTTTTCGGTAAAATGATAATTTGTCACAGCTCTGGATCCGCCCGGCTGGCTAGCAGCGTGATCTCCTCTCACTTCCGGAACAACTTTAGGTGAAGTCTTTTTGTCGTCTCCTTTGGTTTCCCGTTTACTGTGTAAAAGTGGATGATGGCGAAATTGACACCCATCGATTTCACAACGTCGCCGGACCTTACAAGTGCGTTTACCATGCGCTCCCAGGCATGTACGACACAAACCAAAATGTTGAATTGTTCTCCAACGTTCCTCCGGATCTTTTTCTGCGAATTTGGGACACTCCTTTACCCGATGCTTCGGGTCTTTACAAATGAGACACGCTGGCTCGAAAGAACGTACTATTTCCTCCTTCACCGGGGTATGTAATTCACCTCCCTTCGCCGGGACGCGTATTTCTGCTTCCGTCGAATGTGTTCCGCAAAAGTTTTTGTCTCTGTTGTATTTTTCCGCCTTTACCGTACGAGCTGGTTGCTGCTGCGCCACCGGATCGTAGTTCATCGTCACGTCCGTCGCTGCACGCACCAAGGTACTCATATATTGCGCAAAAGATTCGATATTCGCAGTCGTTACTCGCTGTTTATAAAGCGACCAATCCAGTTTCATACTCGCTGGTAGCTTTTCCACCAACTCGAACAACATCATCGGATTGTTCAGATGCGTTTCATGTCCCCCTGCGACTAAATGATCACAGAGATTTTGTACCGCCATTCCGAACTTGATCACTGTATCCAACTTATCCTGCTTCGGCGCTGGAACTCCGCGTACTTTTTGCAACAGCATGTGTATCAACAATTCCGGCCTCCCGTACAACGTTTCCAAAGAAGCGAGAACATGAGGTACACTAGCAGGTAATAGTAATCTACTCCTCACCGATTCAAGTGCGTGTCCCTTCAAAGCTCTTTGTAGCCTGGCTAGATTCTCCACGTCCGAATACCCGCATGCCTGAGTAGTATTTTCGTATGCACTGATAAACAACGGCCAATCTTCCGGATTGCCGTAAAAAACAGGCAAATCCTTTGCCATCACATGTCTGGCAGCAAGCTGTCTCGGTGTAGGACCGTACTCCAACGATTCGTTTGTGTGAAGCCCTAGTGGCGGCTGGCTGTTCCTAATCTGCCTTGGAACTGTCCCACCTGGATGCGCATTTGATGATCGTTCCCTGTTTAACGATCCTCTCTGATTTTCCGGTAACGCCGGATTCGGCACAGAATTCAAATGATGCAATGGTTGTGTTGAATTCACTGGATTCAATGGATGTAACAAATTCACTGGATTTATTGACTGAATCTGATTACGTGTATGTACGGATTGACGCGAATGCATTGGGTCATGCGGAATGATATTATGCAGTACATTATCCATTGTGGGTAAACTGCTTGCTTGATTCGCGGTCGCGAAAAGTGTTGCATTATCGAACGGTGGGGGAACCGGGGGTACCAACGGGGTGACCGCACTCTGCTGCTTATTATTTGCAAAAGGTATCGACTTATTTGGTATTTGTGCACCTAAAGACGGACCCGTCGGACCAACTAATTTATCACCCGGTGTTGGGTTAAAAACAGTATAATCTATCTGCTGCTTGTTCCCTGTTTGCACTAGTGTGCTCGAAGTTCTATCGAGAAAACCTCCTAAAGACGGCCCTGAGCCTGCCTCATCTAATGAAATACCTGCCAGCACCCTTCTCAAAACATTTTGCCAATTGCTGGGTGGTTGCGTTTCGCCATCCTGCCCAGCGGGGGTTTCGCTAGATATAGCCATCGTATTCACGACGTTCTGCTCAGCATCGCCGCTTTCAACCAAAGCCTTCTGTTCCCGTTGTCGATTCTGCCACTGATTTACCTTGCTGAATGAACTCTGTTGCGATTCACCGCCGTCCGCATCTTCATCGTCGTCCAGCTCAATTACTTCCCGTAGCCGAAAAGTTTCCTTCAGTATTTCGTTCTCCATTTGTAATTTGAGCTGCTCGTGCTGCTGCTCTTGCTCCCGACGTACCAGCTCCAGCTTTCTTAATGCTAGAGCCTTATGGGCCTCGAGTTTTTCTAAGTGCAGACGAGCCCTTCTCGTTTTCAAACTAGAAGTACCGGAGCATCCGGACACACTTCCCGCATTACTGTTGCGTTCACTAGCGACTGCAGACGAGGGTGAAGCATTTACTGGCCGTGTTGCCAACGGTCTCTGGCAGTTGGGACAAATGAACGTGCGATCCGGCTCTGCGATGCTGTCGTTGACTCCTACACAATCGAAATGCCACCACGATTCACAATAGCAGCAACTGACCATCCTTTCAGTATCCCTCTCGGAACATGCCTGACAGTGGGATTTCTTAGCAACACGAGAACTCATCGTAGATCCGCTTCAAAGGACCATATAAATCTTTTAGATTGTTGCAGAGAAAAAGGGCTATCTATTGAGCGTCCGAAAAAGTCCAATAAATGTGTTTTATCGACGAGCGCTAAAAGCTGTAATTTTCCGTTACCTTTTTATTTTCTAATTAATATTTCCTTTACTTACATTTAGTTTTTCCTTATTCTTCTACCACCTTTTCACCGTATTATTTCCTTCTATATTCGTGTCGCGTGTAATCAATCGTTTTTCACTTTAGACTTTACTTCTTCTTCTCTCTACGTCTTATTCCTCTTACTCTCTCTCTCTCTTTATCTATACTTCCGTTAGCCCTGTCAACGAACCGTCATCGGACTGTCAGCTGACCGCGGGGTCTTACGATCGTTTCATTGCCCCGTTACAAGGGACGTGTTCCCAAAAGCCGATTTAGCTGAAATTCTTTTTTTGAATACAAGCTCGATATGAACACAAAGTAAATGTACGAAGCTCTTACTTAGTTAGAGTAAAACTAGCTGAACCTGCGTAAAAAATTGGTCCCCTGAAACTCAATTACACAATGTAAACCTGCTCATTTAAGTTAGCAAACTCATTAAAATTTGTAAATTTTTTTTCTTTAATAAGGAGGTTTTTAACTCCAAGCTGGCTCGCCACTGTAAGACAGAAATGATAAAGTTTATATCCTTGCTTTATTTCAACTTCGCAGTTTCGTTTTTTTTTTCGGAATATAAACCCGGAAAACCGAATTTTCGGAAATAAGAAAATTGGTACGGGACACCCCTAACGCTTATTTGAAAATAAATGAGCTTCTAAATCATTAGGTGTTGAAACAATCGAAATGGAACGAAAACTGCAAAAGGTATAAGAATTTTAATTTGTGAGTACCCGATTCTCCGTTGGACGCGTAAAGATCATTTAATTTGTTGAGCACATAACGGTAAACTGCTTACTCCACAAAAAATAACGTTTTATCAAATAAAAATTCTCGGTATTAATTCAGTCGAAACAATTTTATATTTATTGTTCTCCACACTTACATTCATTTGCATGTGATAACGAATCGTGCTATTCTGAACTTTTCACAAAATCAATGTTCTATTGTCACCTATACTAACAAACTTACAACAAAAAACTTATTTTAAACCTTTTTTAAGCACAGTACGCCTGACACTGCGCCACTAGTTTTCCATGATAGGAGCTTAACACAATTGTACACTGAGTCGTTAAACCGACTCCTCCGCTGGTTACGGTGGCCATAAACGGATGCAATGGGAGATTGTTCCAACATCGAATGAAAGTGATTGCAGACTGTGACGAAGAAACGAATTTAGTTAAGAATTATGCTTTTAAAATGTACGGTAATACTTACAGCAGGTGTGAACGCAAGCACCCGATCTGCAACCCGAAAAAAATTCCACACGTTGACACTATCGGAAAAGCAGGGCGTGTTTGTGGCGGCCGTTATCGCTCCCCAGGTGTACTCGTTAGGGTAGGTGTTACCCTGCGCTCGGATCTGCGTAACAACAGCAAGAAACACGCAAGTTAGGATGAATCCGGTGGACGTCATGCTCCTTTCTCTGCTGCGGTTTACTTTCTCGTACGTACTGAGAAAATGAACTTAAACTTTCAACACTTTTTATACTTCTGTGGTCCTCGGATCCTCGGACATTACGGAATGTTTATGGCTGCCAAAATGTTGTACTTTTCGATAAAATATCGTTGCTCGCAGTACAATATCCGAATGCCGCTTCGGACCTTAAAACTTTCTCTGTTTATACGGCGAAAACACAGGAAAAACAGGGTTGAACTCGAGAATACTGGGGAATGTCACAACTCTGTCGATTGAACGGTGCATTACTTTCGAAATTCGTCCCCCGTTGGTGACTTCAACATCTTGCACATCATTATGAGGATTATGTTTACAGCTCGTTCCACCATACTTTTTCGTATGTGTCAAATCAATTATTCAACCAGATTGTCTCTTGCAAACAATTTCTCCTGCACGATTGTTCGGTGGATTACAGGTTCTTATCTGCTGGATCCGAAAATTTCATCACAAATAAAAATTGATGACAGCCATCAGTTTCATATAAACAAATCGAAAGAAAACGGGTATAAAAGCTTTTTTGGGCGAAATCGGTGTGAATTTTGTCTCGCAAAGACACTGGTGCCGGTCACGATGCATTGTGAAAAAGTGTTCTCATCTGTACCAGCTACGGTTATTCTGCTGTTGCTACTGCACTGGTCACCTCGAGTGCAGTCACAGAGTACCGGAAACCTATTTCCGAGTAGTGAATACGTATGGGGAACCTACTCACCAACAGCAACGACCTGCTATAGTAACACCGTCTTCAGACGATCTTTCAGCCTCGTTCCAGTTTCGCAATTGTTCTCCTTTACACCGTCGGTGAGCTAAGATAAACACCCATTTTGCCATTCGTGAGTTTACTTGAATTATCTTTGCAGACTGCCCAAGGAACAGTGCGGTATATTCGAGTCTGGACGGACAATCTGTGGCCTTTCGTCGCTACTGTTACTTCCGGAGGTGTTGGAACACTGACTCCCACCGTCACTGCCGTACAAGTCAGATCCGTACATGGAGGAATACTGTACGCCAACATTCAGATTCTATGCTCTTAATCAGTTGTTTATAAGAAGATAATATATTTATTTTTAACCATATCCGCCTGTAGTAACTATATTCGTTCGATGGGGAGATGTAAGGGCTTGAAATTGACAGGTTGTTTAGTTGGTTAGTTCGAACTTCTTTTTTTTGTGTTTTTGTTTCGAAAACTTGACGCATATTAAATTCTTAGTGATTTAAATTATTCTAATGATGAGTATCACAGTACACCATGTTCAATATATTATAACTTCTGAAATCGTGTTTCCACCGGAGTTGGTTACCCGATCAAGACATTTTGGTTGTCAAAGGACTTTATCATTGGTCTATTCTCAGACTTCCCACCACATACCCTTCCTTCCAGCCGAATTCTACAGTACCACTGTTGATTTTCCTCTTAACAAAAATAAGTCTCTCTTATGATAGAATTGGTCTGAATAACGTATAACAGGTAAAATGGCGAAAAGCAGCTATGAATATAGTCAAAAAAATGATTCCAAATTCAACTAAAAAACGCATCTGTAGACAAGCAAAGGTCATGACAGATAATGATAATTAGTTCAGTGTGGCTTGTAAAAGTCAGAAAAAAAAGCAAAAGATGTATGATCCAAGTTAATATAAATAAGGCGAAAAGATGCAAATTGTGTAGAGGCCGAAAAAGACCAGAAAAAAATCCTAACTAAGCTCATAAAAATATAAAAACGTATCCTAAACTTAGGAAACACCCCAAAAGGAGAAGATTCTAAAGATGACGAAAAGAGGTTTCAAAAAACCTGAAATAAACTATAGAATAAATGGGATCATAAGCGACAAATTATTTCTAAACGATGATAAAACAAAAAAATAAAAACGTTTCGAAGACAAGACAAGGTAAGAATTGTAGTCAAATGTAGCCAAAAAATCCAGATTAATCCACCTAGCGGTAAAACCCAGCCTTTCTTATTCAAACTTTTTACTTGTTAAAAAAGATTTAAACGAACACTCCAATTTTTAGAAAAAAATACGCTTTGATAATTTCTGCTGGACTTATTTTTCACTCTAAGTCACAAATTTTTGGTAACCAACAGCACAATTATACCGAACATTTAAAACTTAATATTCACACACACATATGAACATACATTAACACATACACATGCAAATAACATGAAATAAATAAGTTTCAAACATATGACGCGATTTTGTTTTTGATCGTGGTATGATCGAAACGTCACTGTACTCATATAAAGATCGGACTCGATTATATATCATTTTAAATTCCTCTATTTATAATAGAAATTGTTTGTCATTTCAAAGACGACTTTTCTAAAACTGAAACACCGCAAGGAAACGTCCATAAAATACACTTGAAAAGAAGAGAGGAGGGGCTATCTGATAAAGTGTTGCCACCAATGCGAAAAATTTTGAAAATCTATACAAAGAAGAGGGTTTCGAAAATACTTATTTTTGTTATGCGTAATCAACAGACGTTCCATAATTTTTTCATAAAATAAAAAAAAAGGAATTTAAAATTTTTTTTATGAAAATTAAAGGAAAATAGAAAATGGAAAATATCAAAATATAAATATAATAATTAAAAAAAATATCAAAAAAATAGATAAAAATAAAAAATTTAAAATATTTTCAAAAAACCTAAACTAATCCACCTAGCGGTCAGACCCAGCCTTTCTCATTCAAACTTTTATTTGTAAAAATAGGTTTAGGGGTACTGGGGGTAAGCCCGGCACTGAGGGTAAGACCGTCTCCCCTAGGATTTTACTAGAAAACGCTAATTAACTGTGTTTTGGAATATTTTTTTTTTCTTCATCTATAGTTTATTTGACACGGCACAAATACAATTCAATGTTTAACGGCGCCAATTATAGAGTTTTGGAATATGTGAAGTGTTGGTATTTAATATTTTAGACATTTTAAGACACATCGAAGCCACCTTGAAACGTCAAACGTCAAAATAATAGACAAAACATACGCTACTGCAGCTGATGCGTAAACAGATGTTATTTTTCGTGAGTGGAACTTAAGCTTTTATTCATTTGAAAAGACTAAAATAATTTTTCGTTGTTCTACAATTTATTGCCTGTATTGATAGCAATCACAGGAATTCGATCTGAGGTAAATTGAAGCGATGTATTTGTAGAAATACTCTTAATAGTGAGTGGGGTAAGCCCGACATGGTCTGAGGCTAGTTGAATGTTACTGACACATATTCCACATCTATTACCGATGTCTCGCTGATAAATAAATTTATTAATCGACTTAGAACCATGCACTCAAGCTCATCTGTGATTTATGAATGATTCCAAGGGTTATTAGAGGTGCCAAATGTACTGAATCAAGTCACAAAACTGACGGCTTTCCCGGTGGTATTTGAAATATGCTCCGGTGTGGTCAGTTTGATCCTGGCTTCAATGAAACTAGTTTATGATATGATTTAAAGTGCCACATGATAGGCTTGCCGAGTATCAAATTCTTTCATTGTTTATAGATAACTAGCTGATACCCGGCCCGCGTTGCTGCGCCATTAAGTTTACGACGACAACCGCATATCTTTCAAATGTACATAATTTCGAACAAATATTAACATTACCATGTTATATCTATAAGGCTGTATGTATTCTGTCCAAAAATATGTATTTCTGAATCATGTTTCTCCAATGTTCTAATTTCTATTAAAACTCCAACGAATACATCCGGGAAAATAGCAATAGTCAAAAATGTTAGAAACATGACGTTACTAAGCTTATTATTTTGGCTAGGAATAGCTGAAGTATTTTTTTTTTTGTTCATACAAATTAGCTGAGGTATTGTCCTAAACTTCAACCAAACGTAAACGTAAGCAAATAGAAATTTGTTATTTCGGTTCAAAATAATTTGAATAGTGTATGTGTTTTACAAATGAAAAAGGTATCCATCCATGTTGTTAACTACCTAAACATCATGCTATTTGTTAAATTGCTCGCATTACTGCATTCGAGCATGATCGCTAAGAATAAGCTCAAAGTAAAATTCTCACTCCAAAAACTAATAAAATAACTCTCTAAAATTTGTGTAGTGTCCCTGAAAAAATTGGAAAATACATCTGAACTCGATTTCCGGCCTCTGGATATCTTCCTGGTTTTGGAAATATTTATATCAGGTGGTATTTGACCATACCTGGCTGTTCCTTAAATACTGGGAGTTGCTACCTTGGATTTGAGGAATGGGACCGATTTCTGGACTCTGAACATTACTTTGATTCCGAAAATAACCAAATTGGCTGATTTTTTGAAAATATCATTTTGAGCGTATTAGTAGAATGATATCAAATATCAAAAGAATGAAATATTTCCATTAAATTATACTATCAACTTTGAGAGTAGAATTGAATGGAAATTTTTCATTCTCTCGTTATTTCATATTGACTGGTACTTCGCCATTTTGGTTGTATTCCTTCAACCGGAAATCACAATCTTGGATTTCAAAATGGTGTTTGGATTTGGTTTATGGTCTCCGGTTATCATCTCGATTCTGGAATTACCATTTTCGGCTGATTTTCAGCAATCTGGAGTTACCACTTAGAATTCGGCGTTTTTGACAAATTCTTTGAATTATACTCGATAAGATTACGATGGAATATCTTGTATCAATATACAATGGACTATCTTGTATCAATATAACTTTCACCAATCATTTTTGGTTGTTTTCCAGAAAGTGGAAATCATCATTTTGGATTTGGCGTCTGGGGTCGATTTCCGACCTCTGAGTATCATTTGAGTTTTAAAAACAACCATATTGGGTGGTTTCCACTCATTTCTGGAAAGCGGATATCGCCATTTTGGATATTAAAATGATGCCTGGATCTGATTTCTGATCTCTGGGTATCATAACGATTCCGGAATGACCATTTTTGGCTGTTTACCAACAACTCGATATTGCAATTTCAACAACTCGATGTTGCAATTTAAGGTGCCACTTTGGAATGAAAATGTCGTCAGGAGTCAATTTTTGGCCTATGTGCATCATTTCGATTACAAAAATACCAATTTTAGGTAGTATTTGGTCATATCTGTAAACCGGAAGTCACCATCTTGGTTTTCAAAACAGCGTCTTGAGTTGATTCCAGGTCTCTTGGCATCATTTCGATTGCAGAAATACCCATATTTGGTGCTGTTCGGTTATTAATGGTTGTTTTTCGGAAACCGGAAGTCGTCTGTGTATGGTCTTTGCAGTCGATTTTCGGCTGCTGTCTATTATTTTGATTCCAAAAATACCGGATGTCGCCATTGTGTTTCTAAATAGCGTCTGGATTTGATTTCCGGTCTCCGGGCATCATCTTGGTTCTCGAATAACTATATTGGCTGTTTTCAAGCAACCGGATATTGCCACTTCGAATTTCAAAATGGCATCTGGGGACGATTTTTGGCCTATGTACATCATCTCGATTACAAAAATGCCCATATTGGGTGATATTTGGTCATTTTCCGAAACCGGAAGTCGCTATCTTGGATTTAAAAATGCTATCTAGAGTTGATCTCAGGACTCTGGGCATTATCTTGATTCCAAAAATACCCATATTAGGTGATATTTGGTCATATTAGGCCAGTTTTCTGGAAACCGGAGATCGTCATCCTGGATTTCAAATCGAGTCGATTTTCGGCCTCTGAATATCATTTTGGTTCCAAAAATAACCAAAATGGATGGTATTTGATTATTTTCTGGAACCGGAAGTCGCCGTATTGGATTTCAAAATATCGTCTGGATTTGATCCCCGGTCTTGGTGCTATTCTGGTTTAAGAAATATTTAACCGGAGAACATCATCTTGACATCTTAGGTTGATTTCCGGTCTCTAGATATAACCTCGTATTCAGAACTCCCCGCAAAAAAAAAACCGCAAAACAGGGGCAAAAAAAAGCATTTCCTGTGCCCTGCATAGAATCCAACCATCACAAATCGACTTGTTGACCTATTCTACATAAAAAATCTATATTCCAGGTTGTTGGCACCAATTAATCGCCGCTAGACTGGCAGCCTGAAATATAGTATTTATCATGTAAAATTGGTCAACAAATCGATTGGTGATGGTATTTTTTTGTGCAGGGGAAATAATCGATTTTGCCTTTTTTTACCCTATATTTGCGTATTTTTGGAAATATAGATCTTTTCCCGTGCCCTGCACAGAATGAAAATATCACCAATCGATTAATTGGAATTTTACAAAAATGGCTATATTTTAGGCCAGCCCAGCGGCTTGTAATAAGTGGGTATTTTGGTTCATTTTTTTCCAGTGTTCAATGTTATGATAACACTTTTGAGCCTTAAAAACTCTCACAATTAAATTTAAATAATGATAGGAATAAATTGAAATCGTTAAACGGTGATGTCATCACCCCTTCCCCCTTACTACGCGAATGAAATACAGAAATCTTTCAAATGACACAGCAACACCGCAGAAATACGCTTCATACCAAAAAATCTCTGTGTTTTAAGTTGCACGGTTATTGTAGAAAACGTTTGCATGTTTACAGAGTACAAATTGACTCCTCCTTGCCTGCGCTTATGAGATAGAGTGAAACTAATATTTTAAAGTTACTCTCCGTACTCGAAAACCCCTATGTACAATTTTTCACGGTAATCGGTTCAGTAGTTTTTGAGTCTATGGGGAACAGACAGACATTCGCATTTATAGATATAGATACACTCTCCTCCTTACTACGCCACTGAGATACAGGAAAATCAATGTTAAAGAAACATACTTCACTTATACAAATTGGAACGGTGATCAATTGATGTGTTTAGGTGTTTTCAAATAACAAATATTAGCTCCCTCTCCCTTGCCACGCTTATGGAATGAGTAAAATTCAAATTCATGAAATATATCAGCTACTGTAGATTCTACATACCGAATTTAATACTGATGGGTCCAGCAGTTTCAAAATCATCAAAGGTTGACATGTTGACCCCCTCCGCCCTCTCATCCTTACAACGCCTCTGAGAAACAAAAAAGTCGTCGGCCAGTAACGACGCTAGAATACATCTCAGACTCAAAAACATCTGTATATAAGTTTGCACGGTTATCGTAGAGAAAGTTTTCTCGTTCATGAAACACAAATTCACCCCCCTTTGCCTACGCTTATGAGATAGAACAAAACTAATATTTTAGGATTACTCCCCGTGCTCGCAAACCCCTATGTTCAAATTTTCACGGTAATCGGTCCAGTAGTTTTTGAGTCTATAGGAAACAGACAGACAGACATTCGCATTTATAGATATAGATGTTCACCGGAACTTGTTCCGGCAAGCTGCCCAGAACCAGCTAACCGACAACAACCAAATTCAACAGTAACATACAGAAATGTAAGATCTCTCATTCGGCGGTTTACGAATTCAAATTGGTTCAGTTAATTCGAGTCATGAACAAACTTAGGTGCCGGTGTTACCCCCAAGGGGTGCCGGTTTCACCCGCACTGATTGCTAAACGTCGTTTTATCTTAGTTTCAAAACTTCACTATTCCTTGTAAAATAACAGTTTGAAAGTACTGAAAACCTTCATAACTTGTAGAAAACAATCTGGGCAATGATTCTGTGAAAGAAATATAACAATATTCGCCATCAAGTGCTACTAAAGAATCATTTTCCTTAGGGGGCCGGGCTTACCCCCAGTACATGAGCGCTTCAATCCAATAAATGTATATTCACTCTTTAGGTTCTAAAATATTGATGTTGTAATCTATGCATATAAAAATGTAGTCCGGTCTGTCAGTCTGTTTGATCCATATAGGCTCAAAAACTACAGAACCGATCGACGAGAAAATTTGTATGTAAGCAAATGAAACCGAATTTGCGTGTGGATGTTTTAAAGGGTAATAAATATGTCCATAATGGTTCGACGCCCCTCCTTCCTATGGAAGCACATGTGTCTGCACAAATTTCTGCACATCTCGCGAACTAATCAACTAAATGGAACCATATTTGGCAGGTGAATGTTTTTAGTGGTAACAAATGATACACAGCTGCTGAAATCGACCGCAGACCCCATTTTGGATTCTAGGTTGGCGACTTCCGGTTCCTGGTAAACAGCGGAAAATGATCGAATTACACCCAATATGGGTGTTTCTTCAACCAGAATGACGCTCAGAGGCCAGAAGTTATTTTAAATACCATTTTGAAATCCAAGATGGCGACTTCCGGTTTGTGAAAAACAGCATAAAATAACCAAATACCATCCAATATGAGTATCTCTGGAACCAGAATGATGCTATGAGCTAACAATTGACCTCAGGCACCATTTTGAATCGCTAAATGGCAACTTATAGGAAACAGTCGAAAATGACCAAATAATACTCAACATGGATATTTCCGTCATCGAGATGATGCATAGAAACCAAACATTGACCCTTGACACCATTTTGAATTTAAAGACGACCACTGTTAGTTTCTGGAAAACAACCAAAATTACTAAATACCTCCCAATATGGGTATTTCCGGTGTCAGATTGATGCCAGAAAATCTGCTGAAAATGACCAAATACCACCCAATATGAATATATTCAGAATTAGGGCGCCAAAAGCCAGAAGTCGAAGATTTTGTCATTTCGATAAAACCATTCATTTCAAATGATTTATCCATTGACTTTGATCATATCCTATGGCCGATTCGTCGTGCATTTGCAGACTTTAAACACATCGCAAGGAATCAATGAATCTGGAACGTTCAAATAGTACAAAACCACATTTAAATTATGTTGAGACCACATATATCAATCAAAGCAGGTATAGTTTTAAATAGCCTTTGAATTTCTTTTCTTTTCATAACTTTTGAGCCACATATCAAATTGTTATGAAGTTTGTTATTTGTAAGTTTGAGAGATGACTTGTTCGTATGACACTAGTTATGTTCAAATTAGTCATGTAAACTTTGAAATAATAGACTTTCGTTGTTTTATTAACAATTTATTACATAACGATGGCTTGAGTTCAATTATTATCAAATGAAATGGGAACGTATAGGGCAGCCAAACTTTGAAACCAGGTGTTTAATCATAATTCATCAGTTAACCCTTAACTAGCCCGTTCATCTGATATTAATATTTATCAAATCGGTTGTGTAGTTTCTGAGATAATGAAGTTTCGTGATTTTCACATTTCGGTACTTTACAGACGACATTACAGTCCGATTACAGTATAATTCAATAGGGTGTTACGAGGCAGCTAGACTTATTAGTTGACATTAATTTTGTAGAAATCGGGTCAGCCATCACTGAGAAAACAAAGTGAGTTCAAGTAGTCTTCGGAATATGTTGCTTTTCATAGCTGGATTTCACATTTTTAAACATAACAGGAAAAGTAATAGTCTGATTAAAAAACAAATCAATAGGGTCTTATGGGGCAGCTAGACCTTCCATTTGACACTGATTTTATGAAAATCGGTTCAGCCATCTCTGAGAAACATGAGTGAGATTAAGTAGTCTTCAAAACACGTTTCTTGTTATAACTTTTGAACCACAAGTTCAATTATTATGAAATTCAAAAGTTAAGGGTATTTCAGGAAGTCCGTTCATTTGAAATCAATTTTGTTCAAATCGGTTGTGTAGTTTTTGAGATAAAGATGTTTCATGATTTTTACATTTTGAACCATAACCTCTAAACTAAAAATCCGATTACAATGAAATTTAATAGGGTCTTATGGGACAATGAGACCTTTCATTTGCAATTAATTTCATTAAAATCGGTCCAGCCATCTCTGAGAAAAGTGAGTGAGAATAAAAATCTGCACATACACACACACACATACACACACACATACATACATACAGAAAATGCTCAGCTCGTCGAGCTGAGTCGAGTGATATACGACATTCGGCCCTTTGGAGCACTTTTATACTTTCGGTTTTGCAAGTGATTGCTATACCTTTCTAGGAGAAAGGCAAAAATCTAAATTGAGTGAAAATTAATAAAATTAATACAAATAGATCAATGTTAAACAAAACTACATAAACAAACATTGAAAAATTAAAAAAAAACTAGTTTACGCCTAAGGTCGAAAGTGAACATATAAATATACTCTGATCAAAATTTTTCTTTAAGTTTGACTACATAAATAACTACACGATATGATTAAATTTTGCAAGAAATTTGTTTTCTGACTTATAAATTTATTTAAATGGTCTTTTTTATAGTATTCCCTTCGTTTCTGAAATGCATACGTGCACCATTAAATATGAGTTTTTAAAACCGGAATGTTACACAGAAGCCAGAATCCGACCTCAAACACCATTTTAAATCCAGATAACTTCTTTTGCTAATACAATACTAAGCTTGAATTATGTCGAGGCCACAAATTTTTGATCGATCAATCTCCTATCTTTGCATCACATTTTTGTTTGAATAAGTCGTGTAATCTATGAGATAAAAGACTTTCGTTGTTTCTTCAATTTAATACACAATGGTTGAAATAAAATTCCGATTATAATCTAATGAAATGAGTATCTATAGGACAGCCAAACCTTTCATTTGACAACAAGATTGTTGAAATTAGTCCAGCCATCTTTGGGAAAACGAGTGAATTTAAAAAGTCATCGGACCACGTTTCTTTTCACAATTTTTGTACCACGTGTGCAATGCAACCCTTAACTAGCCCGTTCATTTGATATCAAAGCAAAGCCTTGGTGCTACATTCCGATTCGGAACTTGACCTTCTGTTTATTTATACACAGACTTCGCAGCCAACTCCCAAGCCGAGACTCGAATCTACAACGACTAGCTTGTTAGGCCAGCATCGTACCTCGAGACGATCTGGGAGATTTGATATCAACATTGTTCAAATCGGTTGTGTAGTTTCTGAGATAATGAAGTTTCATGATTTTCACATTTTGACACATACAGACACATTTACAGTCCGATTACAATCAAATTTTATAAGGTGGTCTGAGGCAGCTAGACCTTTCATTTGACACTAGTTTTGAGAAAATCGGTTCATCCATTCCTGAGAAAAGTGAGTGAGTACTCAAAAGTAGTCTTCGGAACACTGGATTTCACATTTTTAATCATAACAGGCAGAGTAATAGTCCGATTGCAAAATAAATCGATAGGGTCTTATGAGACAACTAGACCTTCCATTTGACACTGGTTTAATGCAAATCGGTCCAGCCATCTCTGAGAAACATGAGCGAGATTAAAGAGTCTCCAGAACACGTTTCTTTCCGTAACTTTCAAACTACATATCCAATCTCAATAAAATTCAAAAGTTAAGAGTTTTTAAGGTAGCCCGTTCATTTGAGACCAATTTTGTTCAAATCGGTTGTGTAGTTTCTGAGATAATGATAGGGTCTTTTGGGGCATCTGAACCTTTCATTTACAATTAATTTAATGAAAATCGGTTCAGCTATCTCCTAGAAAATCGAGTGAGATTGGGGGGGCGTTACACACACATACACACATACACACACACACACACACACACATACATAAAATACTCAGCTCGTCGAACTAAGTCGAGTGATATACGACATTCGGCCCTTTGGAGCACTTTTATACTTTTAGTTTTTTCAGTGATTGCTATACCTTTCTTGGAGAAAGGCAAAAATGGTAAAAAGTTCATTTGGAAACCAGAGAAGGCCATTAGAAAACCTAAATCAATCCACCTAGTGGTCAGACCCAGCCTTTCTCATTCAAACTTATTATTTGTAAAAATAGATTTACATGAACGCATATATCCAATGAAGGCATATTCAATCTTTGTGTTCTAAAATATTAATTAAAGTGGCCATTTTTGTAACATCATGCGATTTCGATGAGCGCTGGACGGAAAAAGTTTTCTTTTTACTCCAAAAATAAGCCATGAAAATTTGCAGTTGCTCTTAGCGATAATTTATAACAACAACAGAAAAAAATTCTTAAATATAAGTTCTGAGTAAAGATTACAAAATATTCAAACGACCATAACTTTTTTGTTTTTCATTTTACCATCACCAAATTTGACATATAGTAATAAATATTGTCGTCTTCAATGTGTAAAAAAATAGATTTTTAAAAAAGGTGCTTTGTGAGATATTTTAGATCTTGTGACAATTTGGAATACAGTTATCACCCGATTATATCACCCCCTTGATGATGTTTGGGGTGATAAAATGGGGAAAGTGATAAAATCGGGCAATTTATTTATTAATATTTTGTTATTAAAGATGGTAAACCAATAATGTAATACATAAAATCAGCGATTTGAATTACTACAAGAAATCTAATCATATAAAAAGCAGTTCTTTTTGTCTGTCTGTCTCTCTGTTCCTTATAGACGTGGAAACTACTGTACCAATCTGCATGGAAATTTGTGTTTAGGGGTTTGTGAGGCCGTAAATGGTTATTAGAGTAGCTCAAGACCCCTCCCTCTTCTTAAAGGGAGTTCGTAGGTTAGGTACTAGTTTTTGCATAAAGCTATAAATTTGTGTTGTTAGTATCATGCATATCTCAAGCAGCTTAGAAAAATAATTTCTCGAGATTTTCAGCTATTTTCTAAGGTAACGAAAGTGGGATCAGAAATGACCCTCAATGTGTATACGTGGTTTACTGATAGCTCTCTCACCAATACGTTTCATAACACATGAAAATTGAGACTTTTTTACTTTTTCTTCATTCACCCGCAAGCAGAAAACAGAAGAAAACAAATCGATGACGTAGTTGAAACAACACCGATTAATTTAAAAACAAAAAATAATCGAGGATGCTGTCTACAGATTTTAAAAGATGATAGCTTGTATCTTAATTGCCAGTGGAACTGCCACTTGTGAATAATTGCGAGATTTGGAGATGGTGGACGTGCAATTACCTCTGAAAATATTATTATATGGCAAATAGCTTTTTTATTTCAATAGATAAAAACATAATATTTTTTTGCAAAAGCATGCATTTTTGGAAGGCTGATAACTTTGTAGAAGGTTTCAAAATTCGGAAAAATGTGGGAAAAAGTTAGAACGAAAATTGTGATTTTAAGTGCCTATTGAAGGAAAACTTCATATGGTTCGTAATATGTAACAGATTTGCTGAAGACACTATGCGTCTATCTCAATCAAATGAATAAGGAAATTTTCTATCTAACTTTTAGGTGAATTGATCACTCATTTTTATATATCAAAAGATTCGTTGTTTAATAGCCTAAAAATATATGCATATACTTTATGGCTTGAATCACTATTCAATTAATCAAACAAAAACGCCAAAATGAAACACTGTGCAATGGTTGAGTTTTCAATGAAAACTATATCCATAATGCTGTTATTCTACACAGAGCTGTGCAAAAGTACTAAAATATTGAATCTTTTTGATGAAATGTTATATGACGATAAAATCGGATGAAAAGGGTGATAAAATCGGAGGCCGATAAAATAGGGGGCAGATACAGTCAGGTGATAACTGCATTTGGCCCAGAAAAAAATATTTTTACAGTGTATTTTTTTTAGAATCTCAATTTTATTACCAACAACTCTGCTGAAGACACCATTTCAATCAAATAAGTCGTTTTTCTGATACAAAATATTTCACTCATCAGTCACATTTTTGAATAGGCCTTTTTGAAACAGCAGTCGTGAGTGTACATGAAGAACTGATAATATAGAATAACCTTCTTATCAACTGGAAACAACTGTGCAAAGTTTCAGCGAAATCGGAAAAGGTCGATCAGAATCGATTTGCGAAGTAGCGTGGACTTGATCTATAATAATTTGTTTGAGCCGAAAGCAGACTCGGCAAGTCCTCTGCAGGTATCTTCTGTCGCTGTCGCCACTGTTGCCGCTGTTGCTACTCGTTGCTGCTACCAGTTGCTACTAAATTGGCACCATCCTTCCACCCACTAGTAAAATCATTGATTTGAGTAGAAGAAGCTTCTTATATAGCCCAAAGAGTGCATTGCCGATTAATCAGGTAGAATATTCTTTCGGCCGTGCTAGAGAAAGCGGTAATAAATCGCATGCAGATCAGCTCTTTTTGGCTGGAATCTTCGTTTCGACAAGGCTTCATGATTTTCAATAGTCCAATAGCTCGAATAATCAGATTACAATTTTCTGCATTAGGGTGAATGAATAGGTGATTTTCCAATCGATTGCTGCAAGAACAAAGAGAATCCGTTGAAAACTAACCGACGCAGAGGTTTTTGAAATTGGACATATTTTTCCAATTTTCCATTTACACCACAATGTATCAGAATTTCCTGAGAGACGTAGTTCTACGTCAAAAAAGATCCTCGATATCTTATAGGGGGGTTGAGATATTAGCATTTTTATATGTGATGGAAAGCTAAGCATTTTTTAAAATATGTCAAATAACTTTTTTATTTTGGGAGATAAAGAATATCAACTTTCGGAAAAAATACCTTTTTGGAAGGCTGATAACTAAGTTAAAGATTCAAAAATTCGGAAAAACTAGGAAAACTAAGCAAAAGTACGAGCTAAAATTGTGATTTTTAGTGCCTCCTCACAGAAACATTTGTTCGGCTCAAAATGTGTAAGAGATAAACCATGATGTCTTCGACAAAGTTTCTTTGTCGAAGATCCCTCGCGTTTATCACATGTAAAAATGCCAATATCTTAGTTCCCCGGTAAGACATCAAGGATCTTTTTGAATGTGACTTTTGTCATCATTTCGTCATGAAAGTTTCAGTTCTTAGCGGAAAAATTTAAATGTGTTTTGAAGGGTTTTATCTGAATCACAGGTTATTCATTAGGGATACGCAATTTGTTGAAAAAATACAGTATTGAAACACGTGCCTGTTCATTCTTATGGCATGACAACATTGTTATTCATATGGGAACAATTTTTTTCTTAAAACATGAAGATATTTTCTCTAATTTTTTCCAGATTTTCAGTGCCTCATCATAGTTTTTTTAATTCTAAATGTCTACACCCTTAATTTTTTTTGTTTTATTATTCCCGGATTTCGTTTCATTCGACATTGTGTCTTAATGGAAATTCTAACTGTTCAGTCCGCGGACGCGGCTGTGTTTTTAATCACTCTTCGAACACGATTTGTTGCTAAGAGAAATATACTCCATTGTGGTGAAAACATTTGCTGATTACATAACGAAAACCTGGAGGTCTCAAGAAATCCGCATCTGCTCGCAGAGCAGCCAGTACGTGGCCAAGATCTCATCTCATCAACCAAATGGTGCATAAATTACGTCCCTCGTTCGAACGAGAGAAAAAAAAATCAGACTACCTGTGGTGTGGTTTTACACCGACTGGCCTCAGTACGTTTCGGGAGATTGTAATAATAATTTATTCTTCCGTTTTTACTTTCACACAATGAACAGCACGTCGTTTAAGCCGTCGGCAAAGGAACAGATGCAGTTCGACCGAAAGTAAAAGTCATCAGGAGGCTCGGTTCGATTGTTGCCACTGCTGCTGCTGCTGCTGCTGCTAACAGTTGCTGCCCTGATTTAAATATAGGTGCAGGACTTCCGTCTTCCAATCACACAAAAAATCAAGCTGCACCCAGGGAGACCGAAATTAGCATATCCAAGTAATTACAGCTACGTGGGAATATTAATCGAAGGTGCGTGACTAGTTTCCTTCGCGGTTGAAGTTTTACAAACGCAATAATCAAAGGTAAACAACTTACAATTCGCTGTACTATGAAACAAAAAACGAGGTTAACCTTTTACTCACTCGCTTGTCGCTAGTTTTCTCAATCAACGGACGAGACGACCAAACTTTGAGCGAAATAAAAAAAACAACCGTTACCAAACTTGAAAACTTAGTGCAGCATGTCCGCGCTTCAGCAGAATAAAAAGGACTCGTTTGAGTTTTTTTTTTATCTTATTACCATACCCCATCGTATCAGTTACCATCCTGAGGACAAAAACCAAAAAAAAACACGACATCTGCATGTTTGATATTCGAACCGTGCCTCGGAAATCAAACGACTGGATCATGATAATAATAATTTATTTATGGATTAAAACCATGTCTAAGCAAAGCAACGAGAAGGTTGGTGCGGGAGCCGAAAAAAATTAATGGAATTTTTTTCTCTAGCATGAAGCAGTTTTTTTTGCTGAACCGTTGAATCAACGGCGGAGGTTGTTTTTTTATTTTTCTCGAGTTGTGACAACAATGCTTGCATTGCACCCTTTTCATGCGAGGTCCTCTAGGTTGAAAATTTGTTGAGCCTTCGGAAAGTTTCCGATCGTATACGCGGCCTTGGTTGAAAGCGAGTTACGACTTCAAACAATTGCTGACAGACAGCTGATGAGAGGATGTGCGCTTTGCTGTCGCGTGCGGCGTTTTATTAGAGAAAAAAAAAAACTTAAAAAGTTGGTCTAAATTAGAGACCGGTCTGAACCGGCTTTTTTATTCTCTAAAGTGGGAAAGTTAATAAACTAGTGATCTTAACATGAGCTTTCTTCACGAATGATTTTTTGACATCATTCTGTAAAAACAATTTTACAGAAATTATAGAAACAATTTGAAATGAATTTTACTTTGTTTCCACTCATGAAATATATTATGTTAATTTATTTTTATATTCACCAAAAATTTGAAAAAAATGGAATTTCTTTGTACATTTTTCAACACAAAAAGAACTGTGGAAGGCATGGTAGAATAAGTACAGCTGAAAACATTTTCATTCACTTTGATCGAAAAACAATAGAGTTTATATCACATTAAATAACAACAACAAGTTGTTTTTCGAGTCATAAATTAACAAAATAAATTCATAATTTTTACACACTACTTAATTAATTTCACTTCGTTCCACACTGCTTCATAACTGCGGTTGCAATTCCACCACCAGTCAACCTGCTTTGCGAATCTTTATTACAGGTACCAAATCAACATGACAAAAGATCAAAAGCCCTCTCATTGCCATTCTTTCGGGAGGTTCGACTGCACACTTTGAACTGCAAAAGCCTCGACGACTGCGTGGCGAATGGGAAAAATTAACACATCAAAAAAACGGTGAAAGCATTCCACCAGTTCTTCACACAACACTTGAATGGTGTGATTAAACACGGTGCAAATTGCAACCCTTTCTCGAATGCAGCCTAAGTATTGCAAAATAGAGGTATAATAATAGTGATGATGATGTGGCAAAACATAGCCGCATACACACACTTTTTTTTGCTTCCAGAATCACTTCATTCTCATTCAAATTTTTTGATCAACTTCCGCGTAACGTTCCGAACCGGAAGAATAACGGATTTGCATTTTAAGGAAGTTACCTTTTGAAGTTCGAAATGAAGAGAGAATAATAGAATACGCTCCAGACTCATTGTCATGCTGATGTCTGCGTGTCTCTAGCAATGGGTAGAAGGGCAAGAGAAATGAATTGCCGTAGGTTCGTGGGAAAGTAATTTCTCTACCCCCTTTTTACGGCTCCAGAGATGCGAGAGATCTTTCGACTTCCGTATGTCACGTGTGAAAGCGGCGAAAGAAGAGCGTCTGGGATCGTGAATCGGCTGTTTTGTCCCGATCCTACCAGTGTTGTCTTACCTGAGAGGTCTGCTACGGCGGTGATAAAAAAGGGGTGAGATTATCGTTCTTGAATATTTATCGAGGAAGTGTACCGCTCCGGTAAGACACAGGAAGAGAATAGATGGACCCGCGGCGAGGAAAGGAGTCCGTTCGTTTCTATGCTAATCCGCCGTCAGTAGCGCGGCACCGCGGTATCGATTTCAAATTTGTCATCTCATTTACAGGCAATTAGGATCGGATTTGGGTTCACACGATTTGTCGGCAGTTTGAGGCCGAACATGGAGGGACCGTAGGATTTCTTGGCGAATGGAAGCAGGAATCGGTTATCAATATGTTGTTATGTAAATATGGAATGCTTTGCATGACATACGATTATAACTGTTTTGAAGTAGACTCTGCAGTATTTTATGTATAAGCTGATAGCGAAGCATCAACTGACGGTGGAATATTTTCCAGAAGGAGCCAAAGAAATGATCATGAAATTTGATGTAGAGACCAACGGAACAACAAATTCTGCACCAAATGTCTAATCGGCGAGACTCGATTATCTCTCGCATTTTTTTTAAATTTCAAATATTCGGAACTGTTCAATGGTATAGAAAAAATGGCAAAATGGAAATCTAAAAGCTTTTATAGAAAATAGGTTAGCTTTAAACATTTCTATTTTATTTTCTTATCTATTTTGCTCAACATTTACGAACAAGCCAAAAAAGAAAGAATTATGAATGAAAAGACGACGGTTAACAGTTAATTCAAACTTGTAAAATAGGTGAAGAATGGAATTTGATTAACTATAAATATAATACCGGAATAGTTCATACTTTGTGGGTAGAATCCGTCTAGTGTCTAAATCGCTGCCTTTTTAATTTTTAATTTCCTCTGGGAAAACAAGAAAAATGAGTAGTTTTTATATTTTCGCAATTCCTGTTTTTTTTTTTGGTATTCGGTGGCTTCCAGTACTACTTTTATAGTCTTCTAATATTTTCGGTTTGTCTTGTCTTCAATGTAATTAAACTCTAATCTTTCTAATTTTTCTAGTCTTTCTGTTCTGTCTAGACTTCGTCTTTGGAATTTTTCTTATATTTATTGTTTTTCTAATCCTTCTTAGTTCCTTTTAACAATAATGGATCAATCTATTTTTTCTGGTTTATCAAGTATTTCCAATCTGATAACGATATCAAGGACTAGACAACAACGCTATCACTCAAATTAATTCTATAAGAGTAAAAATCAAATGCATCAGGACCGAAACAAAGTTATATTATATATCTACTATAAAAAATTTATAATATTTTTGATTTTCCTATTCTTTCTAGACTTTCTATTTTTTTCAATTCGTCCAATAAACTAGTCTACTAGTTCGGTTTTTAAAAACATTTCTAGCCATGTTGAAATCGAATTTGCCGTACCTACATATCGTTGAAGAAGCGAATACATTTCTACAACGGATTGTGGTATCCATAATTGGTTCTGTGGTAGCGGGTAGCAGGGTTATGGAGTAAACTGGCAGCACAATACTGACCGGCTGCAATGTGCTTTTCAATCATTTTGATAATTAGTGATTCTCCAGTAATTTTTGTATTAATAATTGGTTGTAATTATGGAGGTATTTCTAGTTCAGGTTACCGCGTATGAAATGTGTAAAGTTCCTTCAAAACAAGCTTCCTTACAAGTGAAAATTTGATTCAAACATGTGTTTTTTTTTCGACTTGCCGGAGTGTTTTCTACTCTTTTTTCTTTGTCTCGGTGACGGTTCGTGTAAGGTGTTGAGGCGAGAGCGAAAGTAAGAACCGAACAGCGAAGCTTTTGGCAAAGAAAAAACCGTTTTATACCACATTCATTAAGGCCAAGCCAACGCCAACGATCTGTCTTCGAGTGAGTTTGATAATGAGAATTTCAAAATATCTTCAATATTCGAAAAATTACCTTTATTTATCAATCAATTATTTTGAATTGTTTTTAATAATTTTATTAATTTCAATAATTATTTTAGATAGATTTTAATTTTTATTTGTTCGTATTTTTTTCACTAAGATTAATTTTTTTACTAAACACAAATTGAAATCATTCTAAAATAACTAATTAGTAAGTTTTTAGTTCTGAATTGTGATCTAATTGATGCTCGGGAGAGTGAATTTTATTATTTTCCTTAATAAGTGGAATGCCATAAATCACCGAACATTGTGACTTCCACGAGACAGACAATAATTATTATGGCAAGCAAACTAGGCGTCTGTCAGGTCAGTCTGTCAGTTAAACATTCTGCTTGGCTATAAAGCAATTGCTGTCAATTCTGATTGTGATCGGTTTGGTATTATGTAGATCAATTCAAAATTTTGTTTGGTTTCATGTGCTATTTTCGAATTATTTAGGCTTTGCATGCATGCATTTTGCCAGTTTTTGTTTCAGTAGGTGTCTTAGGTAATTCATCAATGTATGAATTATTCAGTACCTAATCCCAATTGATCAAATCATGATTATTATTATAATCACTACGGGCACCACGATGTAGCAAGCGAGATAAACATATTTTTAAACAAGGATTCTCATTTGGATGTTAAGATATTGCGCATATAGGGGGATTAGGGGCATAATGAGCACACGCAATACAATATGGTATGTGGAACTCTTCCGTAGTTACTACAGTATCTCTTTATGTAGAACAAAGATGATTTGTCTGTTTAAAATATGGAAATATATTGAAAAAATCAACTTGGTTCCCGGATGTTATAATAAAAATATTATTATTAATTAATTACTAAAATTATTAAAATTATTATTATTGCGCACTACAAAATAAGCTTCTACGGTCGTTTAAATGGCTCAATCAAGTATGTAGACACATCAATATGACGTATGGGTCGTACCCCAAATTTCACCATCATTGAAGTTTTGATTTTAAGCTATAATTAGTGTTAAAATCTCATGTTAACTTTAACTAATTCGAAAGGGGCGAAATGGCCACGATTGGGTGGGGTGAAATGAGCACACCTTGTCACATAAACTTATCTGAAATTCATCTCAGTAGACTTGTGAGTTTGTCTGTTTCCATAGTCAATGTTTGTTTACAGTGATGGTGCGAACATATATTAGAGAATCTTTGAGACCGAATCGGTCAGAAAAAAGGCCTGCAGGCAGAATTGTCCACCATAAGGCGCGACGGGACATTCACAAAACAAGCCGCCAAGTATCACGGCATCTCGCAACAAACGTTGGCCCATTAGTTGTACTTCTACACAGTTTCAATATATGTTCTATAAGAGTGCTCATTATACCCCGTGGGTGCTCATTATGCCCCACATCGACTGATTGCTAGTTTTTGATGCATGAATCTAATTTGTGTTTTTCACCATTATACGATAAACTTTTGAATTTGTGAATAGTGTACCTTTAATTATAGTTAGTTAATTCAAGTTTCGCACTGAAGACAGCTTAAATTTTTTTTCGTTTTCCAGGCTTAAATCACCAACCAAGTTAGGGAACTCATTATGCCCCTATTCCCCCTATGCACAGTATTTACGGAAATAATTTCTTATAAAATCGACATGAAACATTTAGAAATACAAGCGTGTATCTAAACATATAAAAATGCAGCTCTGTCTGTCTGTCTGTCTAATCCATATAGGCTTGGAAACTACTTAACCGATCGGTGTAAAATTTTGTACGTATGAGTTTCAGGGGCAGAGATAGGTGACTAGGATAGTTCGAGACCCCTCCATCTTCTGGAAGAGAGGAGTCCCATACAAATGAAACACAAATTTATGCACCTCTCGAAAATTAACCAAGCAAATGAAGCCAAATTTGGCATGTGGATGTTTTAAGAGTAACAAATATATCCATATTGGTTAAACATTAGGGTGTCAAAAAAAAATCGATGTTGAAATAGTCAAGGTGCTCAGCCCTAAATTGAAAGATAATGTTATTTATAGCATTTTTGTAGAACATTTTGACTTTCTGAAAAATCGTTTTCAGGTTGCCCAAACGTTATTAATGAAAAAATGAATTTTTAAAGCTACACACTCACTCTTTTAATTTTTTTTTTCGATTCTGTTTGATTCCTACATTTTTCCATATATTTTTTTATTTTTGTGGAGTTGTTTTTGAATATTTTGCATGCTTTGGCTCAGCATCGCATTCAATTATTTGACTCACAGAGCCCATTGAACATCACAAAATGTGAATTTTTCTCATAATTTTTAGATAAAACCCTTCAAAACACATATAAAAAAAGTTTTTGGTCAAGAACTGAAATTATGACTGCTAAGCGGAATTCAAGACGAAAATTTACATGAAAAAAGATCCTTGATATCTTATCGAGGGACTGAGATATTGGCGTTTATACAAGTGATGGAAAACTAGGCATTTTGTTTTTTAGGCAAATGCCACTAAAGCTCAATATCTCCATTGTACAGTGTTTTATCTTGCCGTTTGTACGTATAATTTCCTAAATAATGATTCAAATGTTGATGATAGCCATAAGGTATATTCGGAGAAGTTTCAGGATATTCAATAATGCATCTTTGAATGTAGAAAGATGGGTGATCAATCCACCTATGACTGAGATAAATAATTTACTTTTAAATCAGAATAAGATAGACGCAAGGTGTCTTCGACAAAGTTTTAGGTTATCTTAAAACAAGAAATTTTACTGAAGACATCATGCCTCTATCTCTTACATATTACGTGCAACATTGAGTTTTTATTAAAAGGCACTGACTGATTTTTCACAATTTTTGTTCTAACTGTTTTCGCAGATATTTCCGAATTTTCAAACCTTCTACTAAGTTATCAGCCATCCAAAAACGCATTTGTTTTCTTAACATTGTTATTTTTTAAATCCCAAAATAAAAGAGTTATTCAACATATTTGTTAAAATGCATAGTTTTCCATCATATAAAAAAATGCCAATATCTCAGCTCCCCGATAAGATATCAAGTATCTTTTTTCATATGAATTTTCGTCTTAAATCCCGCTTTGCAATGAAAATTTTAGTTCTTGTTCAAATTTATTTTATATGTGTTATGAAGGGTTTTTTCTAAAAATTATCAGAAAAATTAATTTTTCTGTGATGTTTAATGGGCTCTGGGAGTCAAAAAACTAAATGCAATGCTGAACAGAACCAAGTAAAATATTCAAAAACAACCCCACAAAAATAAAAAAATATATGGAAAAATGTAGGAATCAAACAGAATTGAAAAAAGTGCAAAAGAGTGAGTTTGTAGCTTAAAAAAGTCATTTTTTCATAAATCACGTTTGGGCAACCTGAAAACCATTTTTCTAGAAAGTCGAAATGTTCTACAAAAATGCTTTAAATAACATTATCTTTCAATATAGGGCTGAGCACCTTGACTTTTTCAACATCGATTTTTTTTGGGACACCCTATTCAACATCCTTCCCTCTTATGAAAGGGAGGGGGGTTTTATACAAATGAAACATAAATTTCTGCACATCTCAAGAACTAACCAAGTAAATTTGGCCAGTGGATGTTTTCAGGGATAACAAATATATTCATAAAGGTTTGTTTTTCAAATATGTATATTTTTTGCATTTTGAACGTTAAAAATTTTAAAATTTCAGCTATGGAAGGCAGTCAAGCGGGATCTTCTTTATATGTCTCAATACTTTTATTTTATTTTTCATTTTTTTATATTCTTACATTGACCCAATTCATGGTCATCATGGTCATCATTCAAAATAAAAACTAAACGTCAAAGCGAAAAAAGTTGAAGAGGTTGTTTATAAGACACGACCGCAGAGGTAACGTAGAATACGACAGCCTGTCTTATGTCAATGTCTTTCTTGGAATAGGTATGGGAATACATTCAATTGGGGTTAATTAATTTAATAGTCTCTTTGCTCCAGATGACGTTTTCCTCTGTAGTCGGCACTTGCGGTTTCACTTGCTGCCGTATCCAAAACAAGAATGAAATTGAATTGTTTTGTGGCTGTCTTTTGTATCAAGTTGCACTTAGATATCTTAATTTAGGCAGTGGCTACGAAGAGGCTGTAGACAAGTGCATTCTCCATCTATGATATAACAGTTCAAATAACATTTTTTTGCATTTTACGATAGCGTAGATAATTTTACAACTGATTGCTGCAATTAGTAAGACTTGCGCGACAAATAATGTGATTCAGGCTCACTAGCTCAGAAATTTCTCACATAAACTTTAAGGTTAATTGTGTTTGTCAATGTCATTTATTGACAAGTGAATATTTTTTCAACATGGCAAATTTTTTATTTAGTTTTGGATGATTTACAGTGCTAATTAAATTCTACATGAAGTGATTTATTAGCAATTATGTATAAATGAAAATTTCAATCGCTATACTGCTAGCCACACACGCTACATAGCAAGCCAAACATGCTATAAACTATGTAGCATATATAGCAAGCCACGCACGCTAGCCGCACGTTATATAGCAAGCCACACACGCTATATAGCAAGCCACGTACGCTATATAGCAAGCCACACGCGCTATAAACATGCATACACGCTATAAACATACACACACGCTATATAGCAAGCCACGCACGCTAGCCACACACGCTATATAGCAAGCCACACACGCTAGCCACACACCTTATATATTAGGGACATACGCTACAGATATTCACACACGTTACGTGCACACACCCTATATATACATACGCAGGATGATGGTGGCTTCTCAAACCACCTGGCGGTGCGAGTCTCTTTCAGTTTCGGGTTGTATTCACTCAACGATATCTGAATTGGATCGAAGGGAGATCGAAGGGAAGCCGAACTGAAAGTGGTAGGAACTGCAGCTAACCACTACCACCGCCGCTGTTACCTGCTGTTGATCCACTTCGCCTACTGCCATCGGTGTTGATGTCCGCTGCTGCTGCCTGCTGCTAGTAAACTGATTTACTTGAGAGTGCATTCCCGGCTAACTAGGTACTCCATTCTGTCGTCCTTTTTAGGGAAAGGCAGCAAGCGACCAATCAAAAGTCTACATTTGCGTTTCGACAATGTTCAACAATTTCCAATATTACAATAGTTTGAACAATCAGATTACAATTTTCTGCATTTGGACGGGTGCTTTAATAATTTTCCAATCAATTGCTGCGAAAATGACAGAAATTGGTTGGAAACCGACTGGGTTTAAAACGTTTGAAATTGGACAATTTTTGTGACGCTCTCGATGTTTTCGGTTTTGAAATTGGATCCCTGTAATTGTTGCCGTAAGACGTATTCTACGTCAAAATCATATGAAAAAAACACATATGAACACTTCAAAATTCCATTTATAAAATGTCATTGTTAACTGCAAAAAAAAAATGCATTTAAATGAAATATTTTCACAAATGTATACGAGTCGTTTACTAAAGCCAACCGTGCGCTGCATTTGAAAAATCAAATTCATTCGACCACATGGGAACAACGTTCTGGTTTTGCCGTTGCATTCTACACTCCTCAAACAGATCACACACATTCTTGACCTTGCCAAAGACTGCTCAAGTAAAAGAGCATAAAAAAGACGTCTCTTTTCAACAAATTTGACCAAAAATATCACTTGAAACTTAATTATTTGAACGCAGAGGTATTAGAGCTTGCACTATCAATTAACCGTGCTTCTAGCTCTCTCTAAACAGACTAAATGGCAGGAAAACTGGAAAAGTAATGAAAAAAGGCGAAATTTAAAACATTTCAGAGAGATTATAAAGATATAAAAAGAGAAAAAGTAGGTAGACTGGAAACTAAGAGAAAAAATGTCACAACACTTTTACTAATACCGACGCTGGCCACGACCAAAAGGCGGTACTACTTAAGAAGTAAAGTTTCACTGTATTTCTACGAATTTCACATGATAGGAATTGTATTGTTATGAAAGTACACAGCTTTCGTTACTTTTTTTATAAATAGTGCAATATGTAACGCGAAACTAAAATTTGAATATCACATCAAGCTTATTACGCGAACGAAATTTCTAGCTTGCAAGCAAGACGCGAAATATTTCGGTTTATATCTATATTTTAAGACTAGCTGACCCAGCAAACTTCGTCCCGCCTATTTTTGTGTTTAATTTAATAATTTCAAACATTCCAAATTCATTGATTCCTTGCGATTTGTTAATATCGTTTGAAATGATTGGTTTTATTGGAATGACAACATCCTCGACTTTTGGCTTCTGTACATCACCTCTATTCCGGGAATACTCATATTGGGTGGTGTTCAGTTATTTTCGTTGTTTTCCAGAAACTGAAAGTGGTCATCTTCGAATTCAAAATGGTGTCCAGAGCCAATGCTTGGCTACCATACATCATTTCGATTACGGGAATATCCATATGTAGTAGTATTCGGATATTTTCGGCTGTTTCCCAGAAGTTGCCATCTTGCAACTCAAAATGGTGTCTCAGGTCAATTTTTAGCTCCTTGTATCATTCAGGTTCCGGTGATACTCCTATTGGGTGGTATTTGGTCACTTTAGACTATTTTTCATAAAGCGAAAGTCGCCATCTCAGATTTTAAAATGGCATTTAGAGACAATTTCCGGCCCCTGAGTGTCATTCTGGTTCAAGAAACACTCATATTGGGTGTTATTTGGACATTTTCGGCTGTTTTCCAGAAACCGGAAGTCACCATCTTAGAATTAAAAATGGTGTCTGTGGTCGATTCTAGCTCCTGTGAATCATTCTTGTTCCGAAGATACTCATATTGGATGGATATCGGCCATTTTTGGCTGTTTTCCAGTAACCGGAAGTTCGCCACCTTGGATTTCAAAAATGCATTTGGAGACTATTTCCGGCCTCTGAGCGTCATTCTGGTTAAAGAGACATCCATATTGGGTGTTATTTGGACATTTTCGGCTGTTTTCCATCCATCGCATAATCCATCATAGCACGAAAAAAAACAACGGGTTCTAACTTTTGTTTCCACAACAGGTGAAAGTGTTCGTCTTTTGAGTCTATTCACATATCAAGCCATTTACCGACGTCTTTATACAAGCAGAACTGCCGACCCATGTGCCATCGAACGGAACAATCAAAGTATCTCTAAAATATGAAAACATGGACTTCCTATTTGAGCGTCTCTATTTAAGCTTTACCAGCTTCGGCAGTATGAGGCCGTGCGTTGTCATGCAGTAGAATCATTTTTGCATGCCACTGCCCGTATTGCGGCCATTTCACGTGCAGTGCTCGGCTGAATGGCAGCAGTTGAAATCGATAGAAACTGTTTCCCAGTTGTAGCTCCGTACGATTTCAACAGTTCATAATGAATAATATCGATCTGGTTCCACCAAAAACACAGTATAACCTTCGCAGCGTGGATTTTCGTCCGAGGCAAAAACGTGGAAGTACGACCGGGCGATCCCCATGACTTTTTTCTGTGGGCTGCTGTAATGAAACACATGACTTCAAATCATAAAAAACCGTAGATCCTTGTTTTTGAACCATTCCCAAAGCATGCATTTGCTTGAAAATGGCTTGGCCGGTGACTTCTCATACCGAGGCAAGCTGTTCCTGCGTTTTGCATGGATCTTCATCTTGAAATTCCTCCAATTCAGCATCTTCGAAAGTTTTTGGCTCTTTTTCACAAAAACAGTCGTTTTAAAAGGGACAGAACCAATCCCGAGACATGGTTTGACTTCTTACGATTTCGCTTTTGTGGTCGGACATTTTGCTCTGTGGCTTCTCGTTTTCCGAGCTACATCAGAACTACACTTTTTCTGTCTCAGAGAGCATCCGATGAGGGTGATGCAATTAAACCTGAACCACTTCTATCTACTGGAAACGGTAACTGGGTAGCGGATAAGTCCGGGATGGCGGCCATATTGACGATTGGCGGGTTCCCGGTTCAGGAGATTGTGTCGACGTCGAACGAGGGCTACGTGGTTGCCAAGGTGGACAGGGTATTCTACTGCAGTTGCTATACTCTACCGCGTTGGTCTACGGATAGGTTCGCCCAGTTGGTCAATCGGGTAACCGTGAAACTGGTTGGCGGTAGTGGTGGGGACTTCAACGCTTGAGCTGTTGAGTGGGGAAGCCGCTGCACTAACTAGAGGGGTCAGATCCTATTGGAAGCTTTGGCGAAGCTCAATTTAGATCTGGCAAATGTCGGTGCTTAAAGTACCTACAGCAGAAACGGCGCGGAATCGATTATCGACGTGACGTTCGGTAGCCCCGGACTGATCACGAATTGGAAGGTAGACAACGGCCACACTAATAGCGACCACCAGTCGGTCAGCTTTAGCGTGGACACGAGGCGAAAAGCGACATCGCACTTTGATGCCGTTGTATTTGCGGAATCAATAAGATTGAACCTCGAAGGGGAGAGGACTCTCCGGACGGCGGGACAGCTTGTTGCTATACTAACTATCAGGGGCGTAACGCCTAAGAGCGCGATAAAGGCTAGTAAACGAGCCTGCTTTGATAGACTTTGCGAAAGTGCCAACACTACCCCCATGGGGTGACGCTTATAAGTTCGTTACGGCCAAGACCAGAGGCTCGTCATCCCCGGCGGAGCAATTACCAGCGATGTTTGAGCGGTTAATTGAGGAACTCTTCCCACACCACGAGCCAAACTCTTGGCCTCAGGCTGCTGAGTCACCACAAACAGCGAGTGGCGGCAGCCGCGTAGAGGCCGAGAATGTGGCAAGGGTGACGAACGGTGAACTCATTGAGAGCGCAAACTCCCTGAAGGTGAGCAAGGCACCGGGACCGAACGGAATCCCGAACCTGGTCATTAAGACGGCCATAAATGTAGCCTTCGGGGTTGTTCAGGGCTGTTATGCAGAAATGCTTAGACGACTGCCTCTTTCTGGACAAGTAGAAGCGACATAGACTGGTTCTATTGCCGAAGGCCGGGAAAACACCCGGTGACCCATCGGCATGGAGACCAATCTGTCGGCTAGGCACAGCGGGCCAAGTGCTTGAGTCTGTCAAGCAACAAGTTCGGCTTCTGTAAAGGTAAGTCCACGGTGAATGCTATTCTCACCGTCACTACGCCAGCAATTGTCACGCTAGACGTGAAAAACGCGTTCAATAGCGCCAGCTGGGTCTCTATATCCTACGCGCTTCGTAGTCTCGGAGTATTGGTGCCACTGTACAAGATTCTGGAAAGCTACTTTAAAAATCGAGTGCTAGTCTACAACACACAAGAGGGTCAGAAATGCGTCCCGATTACCGCAGGGGTACCGCAAGGTTCCATTCTGGCTCCGGTACTGTGGAATGCCGTGTATGACGGTGTGCTTAAGCTGAAGCTCACACTGGGAGCGGTGATTGTGGGCTTCGCGGACAATATAACTCTAGAGGTCTACGGCGAGTCAGTGATCGAGGTCGAGTTGAAAGCCGCGCTATCCATACGCGTATTTTTTATATACTAATACCTGTGCACTTTTATCGATCAAAACAGTGAAACTTTGATCGCTTTGAGCCACGTGTTTCCAAAGCCCGATTGATTTGAAATTTTGCATGGTGGTTTTTTAGGAAACGAAACTTTGGAGCCCTACTTCTAAGCGAAATTTCGAGGTCAATTTTTTTATGCAAGTCATTGCCGCCCTAGTAAACATATTCAATTAGAGAATTTATCATCATTGTTCCTACATATTTTTCTTACGTATGTGTTGTATTATTTTAGCAAGTGATTAACATGCCATAATGAACATACCGCCAATACTTACGATTTTACATATAATGACTTCAAAACTAGAGTGAGGATCAGAAACCATTATGATCTAACTTTAGTTTTTTTTTTCGATAGGGGAATGTTGTGGTGAATGTTGGGAACGTTGTCCAACGGTGGTAATAAATTTACTGATTCTACTAACGTTGTTTATAAATCAATCAAAATTTACTTTGCAATTTGTGAGAAAACATTATTAGGACCAAATAATGATTACTGAATTTTTAAAGGAATTGGCTCTATCGAAATCTATAAAAGTACAACACGTTCGAAACTTTGATTTTGAAAATTAGAGAAAGTTATAAAGATATAAATTCCCGAGTCGAAGATGTTTGAGAAAATCAGAAAATATCAGTTGAGAAGTTTTGTGCAAACAGATCATTGCTAATTACAAGAAAATATAAAGCTTCATGCGAATAAAATATTTGATAATCAAGAAAAGTTACGCAATTCGTTAAAAAAACGAATAAAAGAGAAGTTTAGATATCATAAATTTCAAATAATATTCTTTCAATCTTCTAGTGCCCAATACCGCCTTTAGTCAATCCTCTGATAAGCTTTAATAAATACATTAAGAGTGTTCATAATTGTTAATAGTGATTTTACTGAAGCCCGTTCTAGAAATTAACTTGGTCACTAGAGGGTTAACCTAAAAATATAATCTTCTGTTCTGTGTTTCGCTTCAAATCGTTTATAGACTACTGATAAATAAAGTTTTTTTCTATATTCTTGTTTTCTTCTTTCGCTTCTTTGATTTTGAAGATTGCAAACAGGTGTGAAAGCGATCTATATTTTTGTAAAGATTAAATATTCAATTTTCCGCAATATCTTTTTAGTGGCAAAAATTTCACAAAACAAGGTTTTTTATTGATTTTTATGTAGGAAAATTACAAATTTATTTAATGTGTAAATAAAAACCTCACAATGGAAAATATGAAACATGTGTATTGTAATTTAAACAAAGTTTTTCTCAGATTTTTTCCACAAGCAAGCAATCTTTTTATTGAAAGATTTAGCTAAAAAGCACACAAATATAATCAAAACATTATCTGTGTTTAAAATGCAGAGAAAAAAAAGAAATCGCTATCGATAGAGCCTTGCCCGGCAGCGAATAACGTCGAAACCACGCTCGCTTCCATTCCGCGAACCAATAAGTGGGATTCCAAATTCTAATATATTCCATCCATCCGTTATCTGGTTTATGCTAATAAACCAGCCTGGCTCCTACATCCTCTACCCCCGCCAACAGCATTCCACCTATCTGACTTCCCCGCTATAGGTGAAAGTGGAAATCCGACAGGCATCCGAGAAAAAAGCGTCAACGCGAAATGGCCGCCACCACGTAAGGAATTGTCCCGTGCTCAATCCGGCTGCTTTAGTAGGCAACCACTCACAGCGCACAGCGACGGTGGGAGGGGAACTCCGCTCTGTCCAATCTAATAAATAATATCTGATTTAAATTTTTATCAAGTCAATTTCAGCGCAAGCGAGTGCGCGCAAATCTTCCGAGGGACGGACAGACACACAAAAAAAGAAGTTCGAAACAGAACCAAATCCTGCATAGCACACAGTTCGGAAGTTCGATTACACACCGGCGTCGTCGTCGTCGTCGTCGTCGTCTTCATCAAGCTATTGATTTTTCGTCCCCTTGCATGGCAGAGCTTGCCTGCCTGCTTGTAGTTGACTGCAAAGGTGCACGAATTTAAAATGGAACTTGAACCGGTGATTGGCAAAGTGTGCCAATTGTCAACTCAGCTTCCTATCTTCCGCTTTGTTGGCCGACGTCGACAGAACGCGTAACAGAGCTAACAGAACATTGATTACACGAAGGGAATTTTCCCTCGTTAGCACAATCCTAGTGATTTATTGTGTACCCCTGTGCTCTGAATTCGTTCTTCTTTTCTTCTCTCCTCTGGGCTGGGCACACTAATTTACTAATCGGCTATTATCGATTATTGCCAATTGACATCGATCTTTGCCATTTTCATTCCATTGTTGCATTGTCGTGTCGAAGCAGTGTCATTTCGAGTGGTTTTCCGATGCAATCGAGCGTTGCAACAATTCTCGAGGGTTAAAAAGCAATCCATTTGCCTAACTGGGGTGTAATGCGGTAAATGATACCGAATTTCACCTCCGGTTTCCTGGTGGGTAGAAAAAACAACTGGGTGCTAATAATTAAAGTGCAATTTGGGCCATGAAAAATCAGCTTGAATCTCCCACTGCTAATGCTTTCGTTTTTCCGCAGACCATCAACATTAGGCGCCTTACCTTGAAATTAATGAAGTGTCAAGCCCAACGGCAAGCACATCTTTTTAATCCCTCCAACAAACAATTATCTTAAGGCTTCCTTTTTTTTTTGCGCCACGGCTGATATCCCCGGCATTATGTTGTTTTTCTGCCGTGTTTACAACGCCGAATTCTGGTGCGGAACGACGACGGGGCCTAACTGACGATAATGACGATGCATTCGTTTGACGCGTTCCCTGCCGGCCGTCTGGTTTGGACGTGAAAAATCCCAAGCCCTGCCCGATGCTTGTCTTGGACCGAAGAAAAGGGGGAATGAAAAATGTCGTCTAATTTAATTTTCCTTTTTTGTGTGTGTATTATTTGAAACGTTCGCTGGGTACATCGTGTAAATCCTGCGTTCATCTTCAATTTGATGCGCCCCGGACTGACGGAAGACTTCTGCTGCGGAAAAAGATGAATGATGCATTTAGGTAAATGAGCAGAGAATTCTGTTTTTTTTTCTTCTGCGAACCATTCTGAATAAGAAGTTTTTACTTTGCTGTTTTTTTGTTTGCTGATGGGGGGCTCTATCTGCGTCTGACAGGATAATTATTTTGCCCTTACATTTTCCGTTGGCCCCAACAGCAGCGCTCATCATGCGCAAGGGAAGGGAACTGTTTGTTCTGACCTCCATCTACGAAAAATATGCAAATTCCTCAATCGAACTTTTCATCGGACCTTCCAGAGAGCCCACTAATCCTGCTTTAATTGCCCACGTGCTCCAGCAATTAATCATTGACGTTAAACGTGCTGATCTCGAAAGCGGTTATAACAAATTCGTGCGTTGAAATCGGATAGCATCTAATAAAACCCGAGAGAGAAAAAAAACAGCAACAGCTGAGACGCTACCAACAGCAGTTACGCCACAGAAAACCAACATGAACGTAAACATAAATTATTGTTTTAATATCCATCAGACACGATCGAATATTCCGCTTGTGGGCCCAGCCGGACTCGCACTTCCACCTTCTTCCGGGGGAAAGCGACACTAAAAAGCTGGGAATTTCCGATCTAGGGAGCGACCATTATAACATTTGAGGTTCGAGCGCGGGTGGGGTGATAGAAAATAGGCAGGACACTTTTTTCCCACAACCGAACCAAAACGCGCAGGAGAGGTACGCGGTAAATAACGCCTAACGATGGGCTAGGGTGCGATGGTCACCAAAAAATGCCGTTTCTATTTAATTTGAAGGAAAATTTATTATTTTATACTGTCGAATGAGCCAAGTTTGAGGCGCGTACCAGGGCCAGCCGATTGCTGGATCCTCAATATCATTAAATCTAGTAATTTAATCCATGATTTGATATTTTGACATTGATACTCCGTTCATCATAAAGTTAAAATTTCCCTTAGCTTGATAAAATTATGTAGACGTTGAGAAAATGGAGAGATTTTTGCCCCAATCAATCGATGACATAACGCCAACCTTTCAGTATTCGAACTTCATAATAATTATGGCGGTTTTGATGATATTGGGTTTTAAGCAAATTTAGGAATTTAGAAGATCAACGAATATGATAAGTTTGCTTAAAAAAATTTTATAAAATGAACAAGAGAATCCTAAGTATATCAAAAATATTTGAGCGTTATCAAGTATTCTTAGCTCATTCTAGGTAGAACCATCTTATCACGTATTGCGTTTATTACGGAAATTTTCTGGGGTTGTTATTTAAATTTTTTTACAGTTCATGTTGCTTCATGAACCTTTTGTTGAAGGCCTGCGAAAAACCTCTGCCGCTGTGAGACAGTTGGCAATTTTAGCAATATCTGCACGAATATTTTTTGTTTGAACGTCGAATCGCTAAAAAACACTTTCAATAGCTAGAGACAGTCGAGATACAAAAATGGTCCCAAATGATGCTTCTTAAATTGATTGTCACTAAAAATACTTAAAAACTCTACCAGAAGCTAAAATTGCAAACGAGCAAATAATATGCTTCAAACTGCTGTACACAGTTTCTAAAGACAAAAAAAATAAATTGCTGAGAACACTTTAGAAAGCGGGGGCCTAGTGTGGTTGGTAACGTCTCCGCCAACCACGCTCGACGCCTGGGTTCGAATCCCACCGCCGACATAGATGTCGATGGTTGTGAGGTGGCGTGATCCACTCACAACCAACCCAACTGGTCTAGATTAAATCCTAGCCGACACCGGGAGATTTTCTGAGGCGAAAAATCTCTGGGATCACGCCTTCCATCGCATGAGGAAGTAAAGCCGTTGGCGCCGGTCCGTTAATCAACGGGTCGTGAGTTAGGGTCCTGGGTGTGGAGTCGCCTCCCTGGGCGTCGGTGATTGGCCACAACAGTGGCGGAACTAGACCGACGGAAAATAAGCGAGAATAAAAAAAAAACACTTTAGAAACCAAAAAGGAATCGCTTTAGAACGCTCTTAGTTCGTCGGGAAAAACTCAAAACTAGGGCTTGTATAGTTAATTTGAAATTACTAGAAATCATCCCTTAAAGTTACAAATTATGATAGAAATGATTTCTGAAAAATTTGTTGCCTGAACGGAAAGAAAAAGAAATATTAATTTATAAAGTTGTAGGAGAACTTAGAAGTGTGGCTGATATTAAATTTGATCTCAAGTATTGGTAATCGCTGGGAATGGCAAATTAGATAACAAGTCAATTTTATATTCTGTGTAAATTCGCAGTAAAAGCTTCTAAAAGACAATGCGGGTTGAAATATTTATTTAAAAAAAAAATGTTTCCAAAGGCCTGAATTTGTAAAATTGAAATAAATGGAACATTGTCGTGAAGAGTGATCACAAATCGAGTAAAATTGGATAATAGATTTATTTTGTACTAGGCCCAAAATTACATTGGTTATAAAGATATGTATTGGACGCTTTAGAAAATGAATCCAAGTTAGACCAAAACTGCTTAACAATGCTTTATATGATAAGAATTAAATAACACAAAAACCAGGCATTTTCAGAGTATATAATAGTCTCGAATCAGGCTTGAAAACGTATCGAGTTTTTATTTCTGTTGGGTACCCTTGCAGAACACTATAAAACTTTGTGTGTAGGCCTTACTAAATCAAGCAACCTTGCAAACTTTTTTTCTGATAACTTATCTGTACATTAGAATAGGGTTGAAACTTTATAATCTCTTTCTTATATATCGGTATATCTTAATAATGACGAGAGATAGAGACAGGTTGTCAATGGATAAATACTAAAAAAAATCTTAAAAATCCATTTGAAAATATTGAAAAAATATAATTCAAGACCACGCACTGAAAAAAAAATCAGTTAAGTACAAAAAAAAATTAAAAAAAATAATAAATCAAAATTATTCAAAATGCACAACTCGCTTAAAATATTAATTCCAAATATTCCAAATATAAATTTCGAATATTACAAGTATTCTGCGCACATTGAACGGTCGGGAACGGACGGGGATACGCAATGCTCCGCTTGCGCCGAAGTCGATTGCACGACGAGCGCTGAAAACGTTGGAACTTGTTACAGAAACTTGGCTCGATTAGCATATTTTTTACGCGACACATCTAATTTTTTTATTGTATGTTGAAGGATTTTTTTTTCAGCTTTCAATTGCCGGTCTCAAAATTGAAATCGATGGTTGTCAGTTTGTTCAAAAATGTGTTTTTTTTACTGATTGAATCCATGATGGCGGCGAATTCTAGATGGCGGCCAAACATTTTAACAGGGAGCTCAGTAGCCGCAAGGTTACAGAGTCCGCTTTGGTAAGCGGGTGGTCGTGGGTTCGAATCTTAGTAGAATTAGGCCATTTGGTTGTCAAAGAACTTTTAGCATGCGTTTGTTCGCAGGCTCCCCAACCACGTACCTTTTCTTCAATCTGAATTCTACAGTACCCCTGTGACTCTTCTTCTAACAACTATTAGTCCCTATTAAAATAAAACTTGTGTAAGTAACGTATGAAAGTTCTCTTCAGAAAATTTTGATTAGGTGATATTGCTAGAATGGACAGAGGCTCGATATAGTAGAGCAATCACGGTGCTCCCACAGACCGTTATTATAAAAAAATGCACCAAAGAATCTGATTACACCATTCGATTCGTTATGACGTCCAGAATCTCTGGTCAAAATTTTAAAATCATCGTACGGTACATTTTTGAGTAATGCCCTTTTGAAGGTCGTAAAGTACAAAAAAGTGATATAAAAACGATGAAATACCTAATGTAAAGTACGTTTTTCAGCCACAATTTTAAGAAACAACTTCCAAAATAGTTTCTACACATTCCAAGTACCATATTTCAAGACTTTAACAATTGGAGGAAAGATTTATGTGAAAATCCCACAGTGCACAGTGGTCTAAATTCGAAAAATCGTGATCGTTCTAGATTAGACTATGAAAACTTGATTTTATGTACTCAATGTCTTCAGCAAAATTGTTTTATAGAACAAGGTCTTACTTTTGGAGATTTTGGTTTTTCGATCCATCCACCTAACAGTTAGATGAAAAAATATATTTTCTAATTTTCAATATACCGAATTGCTTCCTCCAGCAAAGTTGTGGAAAATTTTAAAAGGAAAACAATTGCTCAGTACTGCGATGTTCTATCTGTACGTCAAACACGACAAAATAGAGTTTTTTGTGGAACACCCGACCTTAAAATCAGTTTTTTGTCTATAATTTCGTCTGTAATGGTCAAAACGATGCCAAATATTCTAAGAATTTATGCATTCAACTAAGTTTCCCTCAAGACTTTTTGAAATTTATTGTTTTGACAATCATGGAGAAAGTTATAGCCAAAAAACTGATTTTAAGGGCGAGTGTTCCACAAAAAAACTCTATTTCGTCGTGTTTGACGTACAGATAGAACATCACAGTACTGATCAATTGTTTTTTTTTTTAAATTTTCCACAACTTTGCTGAAGAAAGCAATTCGGTATATTGAAAATTAGAAAAAATATTTTTTTATCTAACAGTTAGGTGGATTGCTCTAAAAACCAAAAACGCCAGAAGTAAGACCTTGTTCTATAAAACAATTTTGCTGAAGACATTGAGTACATAAAATCAAGTTTTCATAGTCTAATCTAGAACGATCACGATTTTTCGAATTTAGACCACTGTGCACTGTGGGATTTTTAAATAAATCTTTCCATTTCTAGCGCATTTATCAATCTGCAATCTCCCTCGACTATAAATAACCGCCAGATCTTCACAATGGTCAACAGCAGAACGTATAAACTGCACCGATGAGTACTTTTTGAGATGTTCGACGTTTCTCATTTCGTCGCGCATAACGAGAGAGAATAAAATGTCACACTTACGCGAATTCTCATATGCAATTGTCAATTTACGTGTGAAAACAAAAGCAAAAATATTTCCTTTCTCCACTTTCGCAAGCAAAAACCAAACCAATATCAACAGAGTCGTCAGGACCAATGTACTAAGGCTGAAAACATTGCTTTCATTCTTGGTTTCGCTGGTGATTAATGTTTACAATATTTCGCGACGCACCATAGTAACTCATTTGCAATTGAATACGTGCAGCCAGTCTTGTCCACTTACTCATCTTTGTGCATTTATCAACACATAAATTGAATCACATCAGTTTTTTAGTAGGCATTGTGATTAGCAAGAAAAAAAGCACAACCTTATTGAGCGATGCCTTTGCGCGTAGGGAGTGTGGAATATAACTACACACATGAGTAGGCGAGCCAAAGCTGCGTGCTGTTGAGTAAATTTACTGTGTCTGGGCTAAATTTATCATAGACCTGCACCGTGATAGTAAAAAAACTCAGTGAGCATAACACAGTGAGTATAGCGCAGAGCCCTACGTAAACGCTACAGAACAGGTTATTAAGGAAACAGTCAGAAAAATTTCCCGAGCTAGAATTTTCATCATAGTGCCCTTCTCAATGAGTAATATATATGCGCTATCTACATTTTATCAGTTGCAATCGAGAAAGTCTCTCTGCGGGAGCTTTATGTGCTTACTCCTTACAATACAAGCTTTCTGATGTTGCGTATTTTGCTTTCTTCACACAGTGTGCATTTGCTTTTAGCGCGCGAAAAAAATAATCAACTCATCCGTTTTTTTCAACATGCTTCAGTGTTCTGTGCAAATTATATGAGCCTCTTTGTTACACATGATGAGTATGCCAAGACTGCTTGCAGCTATTCAAAGGATATTGAACTGCAGTTACTCAAATGAAATGTTTACCGGTATGATACGATTGGGAACTGTTTCTTTTGAAATAGAGTGATTATACTGTTCATTTTCATTGTTCTTTTTCGATTGAGTAGGAAATTTCACCGCACTGCTGACCATTATCAGTAAATCGCTTTTAAATGCCAAACCAAAAGGGTTTAAAACATTTGAAGCACATTGACATGTCAGTTAGAAAAAATAACCTTATGTAATACTTAGAATCATTATGAAAGCACGAAATCCAGGAATGGTCGAATTCAAATTGAACTCAAACTATGCAAACACTTCTTAAGGAAATATTAGGATACGTGAACAGAGCTGCGAAATTTTAAAACTACAACTTGTTGAAACTGATATTGAATCTTGGCACTATTAGGCAACAATCAGACCATCGAAAGAAATCCCGGTTCCAGACGGTCGACGACCCTGAGCGACCAGGCGCTGCAAAGGATGCTGAAGAGGAGGACCGCGGGAAACTACATCGCTGCGCGCGCTTGGCCGGGATGTCGGTGCATCCCGACAAACAGTGAAAAAGTGGTTGGCGAACATAGGCATCCATGTCAGGGAGCGGCACTCTCATCAACTAGTCTCAGTGCTGCAGGCAATGATGCAACGGCAGCGTCTAAATAAGATTGTCAAGTCAATTATCCCGGCGAATCACGACGTGGCGGTGGTGATGGGTGACCCTGAATGGCAACGACTGGCAGGGCACTTCGTATCTTACTTCCCCATGAAAGAAGCTCCAGGAGCTCCGAGGTGAAGTTCATTTCACCCACCAAGTTCCCCAAGAAGGTGCTGCTGTTGCTGACAATCAGCGAAAAGGGGACGTGCCTGCCGGAACTCGGCTCACTACTCGAGGCGATCGTTAGAGGAATTGGATCAGCTAAATATCAGTACCCACATCGGCGGGCCCGCCAACTTCCCCCAGCTGCGTTTCTGGGCAAACCTGAAGCGTAAGACCTACTCCAACAATTTGGCACAAAAACTGAGAAGAAAATGATAAATGAAACGAAAAAAGGACTCAAAAACATATTTTCGTCCGCCATGGCGAATGTTCCTGTGAACTGCCGGAAGGCCTCTTACAAGGACATAGAATTTTGCGAGTAAGCTAATATTTTTACCTTCCATGGGAAATTTATCTAACTCAATCATCAGTCTTAGTTTTTTATATCACCATCCGAAAAAAGTTTATTTTTTATGCGAACGTCAGACTCAAAATGGATAGTTTTGGGCTATACCGTTGCATCACCTGTCAGTTTTTCTGAAAGAACACTGGTAATGCATTATAATAGTTAAAAAAATATAAGGAGAGAAACGAAAAAATAACACAAAATTTGAATCACGCAGATGGAATGTGTGGAAATTTTGTGTAGTACTTTGGAATAGTTTTCATAGAACTTATACCTAAATTTTGAACTTGAATGAAATTTTAATTCACTGAAAACTCCTCGAATAAGAAAAAAACGAAAAGGAAACAAAGGAGTTTTTTGGGCCGAAAAAGGTGACTAAGACAGTTCGACACCCCCCCCCTCTTCTGAAAGAGAGGGCTCATACAAATGAAACTCAAATTTATTTACAACTCAAGAACTAATCAAGTAAATGAAACCAACAAATTGGTTGGTTTGACACTCCTCCGTACTCTTGAAGGGGAGTGAGGTATCCCATACAAATTAAACAGATATTTCAACCAGGTTTTCCGGAAAACAGCCTGATGCACAGGAACCAAATCTCGACTCCAGACGCCATTTTTAAATTGAAGATGGATACGTTCATATTCTAATACGGGTGTTTCCGGAACCAGAATGACACCCAAAGGCCAAAAATTGATTTCACATGCCATTTTGAAGTTCAAGATGACGACTTTCGGTTTCTGAAAAAAAAGCGTAAAGTGACCAAATACCACCTAATATGATAGTAATGATGCACTGAAGCCACATATCGACCTCAGACAACATTTTAAATTTTAAGATGGCACCTTCCGGTTTCTAGAAAACAGCCGAAATAGGGCCGATTTTCACACAATATGATTATATCCGAAACCAGAATGATACACAGGAGCTAAGCCACCCATTATGACTATTTTTGGAAAAGATAGCCAAAAGTCGAGGATATATTCATTCAGCCAATCATTCCAATCAATTAATTCTCAAGGCCAGAAATTATGAACACTACAAGGATATCAAAGCCTAGGGTGGCTAGAAACGTTTGTGTTATATAAATGGAATTGAGTTTGGGTTTTTGTTCAAATAACAAGGTTTAAAATATTACAACAAATATCATTAGAAAATTGCAAAAATTAATGCAATAAATAGAACTTGACAATATCAAAAAACGTTCCTGAAGACCACAAAAGCCAAACAGAAATACAATCGTTTAGAAAAACGGAATGTATCCTACATAACCCAAAAAATTTCAGAGAGGGGTTACCAAAGGTTAACTAAAGCAAACATTAAATTTTACCCTGAATGAGATTCAAAACCATCAAAATCGTCTCAAGGAGCAGAAACAAGCCTGTGATAATGCCTAAAATTTCTAAACAAAAATGTCAGAAAATATCCGAGAGAATGAAGTCATACAAAACATGATAAAATTTGCTGAAGATGCTCCTAAGTGCTAAAAGAAATTGATTCTAAAACATGAGTTGTAAAATCTCTAGAACCACCTCTGAGCCGGATAAGATCGAAGATTGAATTCACTAGAAATTAGATTGGTGGAAAATCATACCGAAAATTTCTTGAAAACAAAAAATAATTGAAATAAATCCATATTAGGTTTATTGCAGAAAAAACTTTGCAGGGAAAAACTGCAGCTAGAATAAACTTTTATTCAAAGTTAGGGTTCAATAATGAAAAAAGAATGATCTTGCGGCCAGCTCCTTTTCCTCACACCAAAAGAGACCGCAATAAAATATATTTCCAAATTTGGGCCAAACTAGATAACAGCATTCTGAAGAAAAAAAAATTAGCTTTGACCTGCTGAACAAGACTTTTGTAAATCAAAAAAATTCAAATTGAAAATTTATCAAATTTCAGTTAAAGCTCACATTAACCGTCTAGTGCCCAATACCGCCATTTGGCGGGCTTCAGTCGAAGTTTTGAAAAGTTTCAATATGTACTTAAAAAGTGTTTATAATGATTCATAGTGGTTTTACCGAAGCCCGTTTATAAATTAACTTGAGCACTAGAGGGTTAATTTCACTAAAAAACGGAGAAAGACAAATGATTTGAATCCTCACCGGGAAACAATAAAAATCAAAATTTGTGTCTACTATTAGACATTCTTTTTCGGAACATGGTTACAACACTTAGGGTAAAAATTATTTAATTAAGTTGGAAAAGTATAAAATTTAAAGTTGTGGTATTCTTTAAATAATACACAACACGTGTGACACCGTTTGTAAACAGATTCATTATATTTTATTGGTTCATGGTTTGTCGCTCTAGCCATGTAGTCGCAGGTTCATATGTCACAGATATAGTTATCAGATGTATCATCACAAAAGTCTAGATATACCTTTAGTTAGTTTTTTTTCGCTACGAAATCTAAATATGAGCGTTTAAAGGTAATCTCATAATTCCGTTCCAATTGTTGGCACTGCTGAATTTCATCCCATGCTGCTGTGGCCGAGGACCATCAACGGGAACGCGCCCGAATTTCAATTAATTTATGAGAGATTCATCTAAATTGAAATTCTTTCCTCCATCGTGAGATAAATGGTTGTGTGTGCTCATGTACAGGAAGATTTGCTCCTGAAGGCTGCGGCCATCTCAAACAGCTTCCAAGATAACAGCGATGAATGCTTTTGCCTTGCTGCGAGCAATCTCCACCTCCCATGTGGCGGGGGTGCGATATGCTGCTGGTTGCGGTGGTGATAAAGCGTTTCCCCGCAGAACCCAACAGGGGCACTACTGTCAAGGAATGCTTCGCCACGCCAAAGATAGGCCACGGTTTCTATAACAATAAATACGCCTCGTCAACAAATTCCTTTCGTCAGAGTGGCTGCGCTGCTCCGGGTTTTTGGATTACGGAGTGGGAATCCGGGGAAGAATGAGATAAAAAAATATGCGCCAACCGAATATCGAAGGCATATAAAGATTAATAAAAAATGGCCCGCCTGTGAGGAGAAATGTTGGATAAGGTTACTAACAAATAAACAAAGTTTTCTTTGATAGAACTCATAAATTTTGACTTGAATTAGAATTTTTATTTGATCACATGCGGATGCTCGTGCTGTCCGCTGTCATTTCAATACAATGTTGACGCGAAGAAGAACAGACAGTTGAAAAACAACTGACGTTTGCATTGCCAGCGGTTGTTGAAATGCAGGACGCAGGAAGTGTTTTTTTCGCGTAAGAACACGATATGACAAAAAAAAACTCTAATTCAAATGAGGTAAGCGATATTGCTTGTTTGTGTTTCAGCTGCAAAGAGAATGGGAAAATTTGGAAGGAGAATTGAGTTGAAAAATTGCTAACAATTTGTGTAGAAAGATTTTTGTGTTTAAACATTTAAAGAGAAAGGAGAAACAAAAAACCGATATCGTATTGCTATCAGAAAAAAAAACAGAATGATTGAGAACATTCATCCAGCCAACAGTAATTAAAATCCAATCCTCGGATGCGTAATGGCAGCCACTGGATCGGAAACATGCGTAACGCGAACCCCAACCATGGTCGCCACATCACAGCCCACTTGTAGGGCCAGCTGTGCGTGTTCGTTTTAATGATGATTACGATCCTTTACGAAAGATTCCCGCCCAGAAACGGCATACCTTGGAAGGGTGGAAGGGTGGAAGAAACCCGGGAGGTTAACTGCAACATCAAGAGCCAATTACAATTCATCATCCACATCCGCAGCCAGAACATCACTCGGTCAGCCCCGCCAGTGGTGCGGCAAATCAGTGGGTCGGCATGGCCTAGTGTAGCTCACCATACTGATCGTGTTGATTTTAGATTTATTCTAAAACTTTTTCTTAGTTTTCTAGAATGCCCCAACAACTATTCTAAAGTTCGAAGTGAAACGATGTTTAAAAATCAAAACATATTTTTGAACCACTCTACCGGTTAGTTGCCTCTCAATCATTTTTCCTCTGCTCTTGAGTTTGATTTTTTCGAGTACTTTCGAGTGGTAAAATCATTTCCTTTCTATAAACGACAACTGCTTTATTCCATCGTTAGCGTGTACATCAGCAAGAGATGAGCTGATGTCACCTAAAAATAAAAATTAGGGAAAACAACTCCAGAAGCCAGGGGGGATGGGGTGGAAAAAAAAGACGTGGAAACTGATAATCGATCCCGAGGAATTCGGCATCAAAAGGAACAGCGCAGCGTTTGGAATTTCACGAATTCGTTTGCAATTTCACAAATTTTACGTTGACAAAGCAAAATGGAAGCGAGCAGTCGTCGATGAAAATGAGACGAGTTGAGATAGCGTAGAACCGTTTTACATTTTGTGAAATTATGAACGAAACGCTGACTCGATTACGTGTCAAATTTTATTATCGCTCTGCCGCGATAAAGGAAAACCAAAGCTAACCGGTAGTGGAACGGTTCCTATAGTTTTCAGATACCGCCTGTCGAACAACCGAATCAGTTTGCCAAATCAGCACAATGGAAGTAATCATTGCGCAAAAAATGGCGCTCATTCTTTCGCACACACACAATCGATATCGCTTTCTTATGCCGCAAAAACATTTCCAACCCCGCGCGCGAAAAATACGCTGCTCATCCAGGTTGTCATAGAGAAAGCAAAAAAAAAATGGAACCACCGAACAGAACGCCAGTAAAAAAAAAGATGATGGTGGGCGAAAGTCACCCTCGTACAAATTTTTTTTTCGTGGATTATTATATTTCGGGAATAACAACCCCTCGATGTAAATCCCGCGCCGTGTTCCGCGAATGGAAATTTATTTTATTCCTTCTTGACGGGGGTAGTTTTTTTTCTACGATATCCTGTGCTACGAAAAAAAAATGGAATCCCGTTGCCTGTCGTCAACCGTTGTCGCTACTCTACTGCTTCAAAAGTTGAGCTTGGCATAAGCGAAACAATGATTTTTATGTCGTTGACGAAACAGCACAATAACGCTGTATTATTGATCATCAGTGTTTTCCAACCGGGCAACTCGAAGCGAATCGAAATGGAAGAGAACCTGGTTTCTTGTGATGAAGGACAGCGGCAGTTAAATTCAATCATCTTTTTGCATTTTAACGATATATTTTTTTTGATTGTTATAGTTTAGGGAAAAATATGTAACAGTTTCGAACAGCAAATTCCATCTTTTTTCTCTTATCTCGTTTTTAGATTGAATTATTTTTTGTTGCTATACCGCGTTTTTATCGGAAACAAATACATTCATATTATGAAATATAAAGTATTCCTGTGTTGTTTCAGTAATAACATTAAAAAATCGAAGTTTCTGTTTTGTCATTCTAAATTTTGTAAAAATTCTGCAAAAAAAAAATAAAACTAAAAAGCTCCGAGTTTGAAAAAAAAGTTGAAGAGGTTGTTTATAAGACACGACCGCAGAGTTAACGTAGAATACGACAGCCTGTCTTATGTCAATGTATTTCTTGAAATAGGACTTGGAATACACTCAATTGGGGTTAATTAATTTAATGGTTTTTCTGCTCCAGATGACGTTTACCTCTATAGTCGGCACCGCTAACGACAATGAACAATAGCAGAAACTATGTGCAGCTATGCGATTTCACTTGCTGCCGTATCCAAAACAAGATTGAAATTGAATTGTTTTTAGGCTGTCTTTTGTATCAAGGTGCACAGCCACAATTTAGACAGCGGCAACGAAAAGGCTATATACGATGGTAAATAGTGCATTCCCCATCTACAGTATAACAGTTCAAACAACAATTTTCTGCATTTTACGATATCGTAGATAATTTTACAACTGATTGCTGCAAATAGTAAGACTTGAGCGAAAAATTATGTGATTCAGGCTCACTAACTCAAAAACTCTTCAGATAAAGTTTGAGGCTTAGCTGAAGTCAAAAAAGGTTAATTGTGTTTGTCAATGCCATTTATTCACAACTGAATTTTTTTTTCAGCATAGCAAATTTTTTATTTAGTTCTGAATGATTTACAGTGATAATTTAATTTATCATGAGGTGATTTTGCAGTTATGAATGAAAATTTTAATCGCTATACTACTAGCCACACACGCTATATAGCAAGCCACACACGCTAGACATGCACACGCTATATTGCAAACCACGCAAGTTATGTAGCAAGCCACGCGCGCTATATATCAAAGCAAGCCACACACGCTATATAGCAAGCCACGCACGCTAGCCACACGCTATACAGCAAGCCACACAAGCTACACAGCAAGCCACGCACGCTATATAGCAAGTCACGCACGCTATATAACAAACCACGCACGCTAGCCACACGCTATATAGCAAGCCACACACGATATATAGCAAGCCACGCACGCTATATAGCAAGCCACACACGCTATATAACAAGCCACGCACGCTAGCCACACGCTATATAGCAAGCCACACACGTTATATAGAGCCACACACGCTACACAGCAAGCCACGCACGCTAGCCACACAGCTTATATAGGGTAGTTTCGGGTTGTATTTACCCAACGATATCTGAATTACCGCTGGTGGGGTCCAACTCAGATCGAAGGGGAGCCGAACTAAAAGAGGTATGAACTGCAGCTAACCACTACCGTCGCCGCTGTTGCCTGCTGCTGATCCACGTTGCCTTCGCCAACTGCCATCTGTGTTGATGTCCGCTGCTGCTGACTGCTGCTAGTAAACTGATTTGCTTGGAGAGAAACAGTCTCTTATATAGCCCAAAGAGTGCATTCCCGGCTAACTAGGTACTCCATTCTGTCGTCCTTTTTAGGGAAAGGCAGCAAGCGGCCAATCAAAAGTCGACATTTGCGTTTCGACATTGTTCAACAATTTTCAATAGTACAATAGTTTGAACGATCAGATTACAATTTTTTGCTTTTGGACGGGTGCTCAAACGATTCTCCAATCGATTGCTACAAAAATGACAGAAATCGGTTGGAAACTGACTGAGTTTGAAACGTTTGAAATTGGACAATTTTCGTGACGCTCTCGATGTTTTCGGTTTTGAAATTGGATCCCTGTATTGAAGTTGGGTCCCTGTATATGTTGCCGTAAGACGTATTCTACGTCAAAAATAATTTAAAAAACACTATTCTACTATTCGAAACAAATTAAAGGTAAACAATACTAGTAGATTATTGACCGTCATTATAAAAGAATGCACCAAAGAATCTGAGTACACCATTCGATTCGTTATGACGCACAGAGGAGTACCTAGAACAAAAAGCTGGCCAAAATAATAAAAAAGGTTTTTGTCGCTTTTTGGTGCCGCTATATTTTTTTCTGCGGCTCAAATAAATGCTTCACAAAATGCCATCACTCGAAAAAACGTTGAAAGGTATTATCATATGCTGGGAGCGCTATAAACATTGACAAATTTTCAAGCATTTTTTTGGGAATCGTACCATTTATAGTAAAAAGTTGTGCCAGACGTAAAAAAAATGACAAATGATCAATATTTTGCTGCAATTGAGTTCATTATGTTCAATTCTAATAAACCAGTTGATAGAACTTCCGAAATTAAAAATTATAGCTTCTCTTAAGAAGTTTTTGACATTAGTGATTTTAACGTATTTTCGAGCTTTTTCAATATTAAAAAAGTTATGGGGAAAGAATCCGATAATATAATCGTCGAGAGAATGGAAGTTCATAACACAACGAACATATCCTTACGAATATCTCATCCGGTAACGTCCGGATTGACATTTGCGATCCGTTTGAAAAATGTTGTTTATAACAAATTTTGACGTTGAGTGTTCACGCGTACATGGGAATTGAAGAAAAAATCTTTGATGGGTCCCTGCCTCATGCTTAAAACAGAGTTTCAGCTCAACAAAGATTAAATGAGATTAGTTTAATGAATGAATATCAACTAATTTAAGTAAACTTAAAATTAACTTGATGCACAGAATCAATAATACGGGTAAATAGCACTCCGTACAAAAGGCTTTTTTCAACATGTGTAGGTTCCACGAGGCATCATATAATCTGTGAGCACTAAATTAAAAATTCAAAATGAAAATATTTTGCTTCATCATTTTTCTGGTAAATTCTTCAATTTGTTTCGCTACCCTTTCTGCGTACAGAAAATTATACGAGCGTATCACTTCCTCTGTTCACTACCGTTAATGAAGACGCATAGGCTATGTTAATGTAAACACTTCCACTTGTCACTTAAATATTTCCCGAAATATTACTAAATAGCAGCAAAAAAAATTTTGGCCAGGTTTTCACTCGAGTTACTCACTTATAAAAATAGTGTTACCGATCACAACCAATGACCCTAAGTTACCCTAAAAATATTTTAAGAATTTTCTCTAATGTTTGAGACGAAAAAAATTCGGAAACGGCGAAAACAAAAAGGTTCTAAAAATGCCAGAACAGGTGGAAAAGTTAAAAAAAAAGTAAACAAGCCAAAATTGAATTGACTGAAAATCGCCGTAAAACGTTCTCAAGGCCCTAAGAGAAAATATTCCCAAAATTAATCCGAAAAAAGGCATCAGTAGGCCAGATAAAGCCATTCAATTTGAATATTGGAAGCATAATTTGGACTTAAAAATGATTCCAAACCCCTAAATGGCTGAAATGGCCAAATAGGGCATTTGCAGACCAAAATCAGCAATAATAAATATTTACTTTCAAAAAATTGAAATGGCCAAAATCTACAAAACTTAAAACTGAGCCTAGAATCACCAAAGCAAAACTAATAAACTCCAAATTGCAAATTACTCATAATTGTAACCAGAATCGTCAAAAAACGCTTCTCAAACCAAGAGAGAGTAAATATAGAATAAAATGATCCTAGGCTCAATTCCCCGAAAAAAAAATAATTCGAACCCCATTCAGACTGCAATCGAATGTAACCCAATATTAAGTTCAGAACTGCCGTAATATACCTTTTAAGGCAAAAAACAACTCAGCCAACTTGCTAATGAATCGAAAAACTCTTACACTTCAGAAGACTCGAAATGGTCAGATAAAAAATAAATCAAAATTGAAGCAGAAATCCACAAAAAAGATTCTTAAGGTAAAAAACTGAAATAGAACTAAGTAATTTTTATGAAACAAAGGAATCGGCTCAATGGAATATAATCAAAAATTGAGTCCAGGTTCGCCTAAAAGAAACATTTTAAAAACCTGACCTAACAAGCCAGTCGTCGTATGTTCGAGTCCTGGCTCGGGAGAGACTGGACACTAAAAGTCGGATGCGAAGTCTGTGTATAATAATACAGAAGGTCGAGTTCCGATACGGAATGTAGCACCAAGACTTTTAGATCTAAAACGAAAATGAATGATTATTAAGATTATCGAATTCGCTAAAAGAGCTTCTAAACCAACATACGAAATATTATTAACATTAGCTTAAAATCTAGAAAAAATGCTTGCTAAACCAGATAAGGCTGGAAGAAATAATAATTAGTAATTTAAACCTGAATAACTGAAAAATATTTCAAAACTACTGAAGAGATAAAAACATAGAACGGAATTGTGCGCAAAAATAAATTCTTAAGGGGTAATATCTACCAAAAAATAATTTTTCTTGTCATTTATTTTTTATTGGCTTAAATCATACTAAAACTATCCTAGAATCAAAATCTACATCGCCCAAGTACTGATCCATACTTAAAATTCGTTTGAACCAATTTTACCGAACAACTTTTATGCTTAAAAATAACATTTTTCGTTTATCTTGGCGATGCTCGTTTTTCTTTTTATTTCGAGGCTTTGTAAACTAACAGAAGTTACCTATGATCGTTTTAGTGATTCAAATTTGAAGTATAAAGGTCGCTGCATCAAGTTTCGACCGTTATAGCGTCTCTATAGCACGTGTTTACTCACAATTTCCCTTTGTTTAGTCGATCAGCCATTCTCGTTGTGTACGTTCTTTGTTTGAGTTTTTCAATACGTTTTAACTGTGAGTTATATTCGAAAGTGCTTAAATTTGATTGACACGTTTGAGTTTTGTGTGAGATCGGACGCCAACTGTGTCAAAGTCGCTGAGCATCGTATGTCTGATATCGCGAAAGAGTCTAGGCGCAGACTTACATCAGACAGAAAAAGGAAGAAGAGGCAAATAAGACCCAGAAAAGACAACTTTACGGTGCAAGGATAGCTGGCTGATGGTCAAAAAATTATCAGGGGCTTTATTATTGCGATTCTTAAGATTTATAGCATTTTGAAACTTTAAACGCGTTTTTCTCAAAACCATGTTTTCAAAATCGGCGAGCAGTAGAACTTAATAAATTTACTTCCGATTGACTTGAAATTTAAACTGTAGCTTCTTCATTAGATTATCTAGTGAAGTACGCACGATTTTAGCGATTGATTAACAACAGCAAAAGTTATAAACAATTAAAGACGATTTTTTTTATCGAAAATAATTGTTTTTCTTCAAACCGTTGCCATTTTGCGAAGAAAAATTCTAAAAATATAATCATGTGTACTTCACTAGCGACACTTATGTAGATAATGAAAAAAAAATTGTTTTGGTTATAGGAGGCGTTGGGCACGACTTCTACTGCTCGCCGCGAAAGAACTTTTGAAAAAAGTGGTTCACGGCAATCGCTGTACAGCCGCCATTTTGTAAAAAAATAGCAATGATTTTTTTTTTCTATTCTTCAAGAATTGCTTAATCCAATGATATATTATTTATATACCTTACATCTCAAATGTCTTTTTAAAAAGTCATGAAAAAAGCCTTGTTTTTTTTTTGAGCATTTGGTAGATATTACCCCTTAAGCCAAAAAACAACAGAAGAAAAAAATTAATTAGAATCACAGGAAAACGATACCAAAAGCTAGAAAAAGTTAAACTATAAATGAATCTTAGGTTAAATTCAGAATCATCGAGAGAAGTTTCTGTAACCAGAAAAAAACAACGAAGAAAAATACCCTTTACTGTGTTCAATATTATTAAAAAAATACCTCTGAAGGCCACACCCCATTCAAAAGAGAAAAGAGAAACACTGATAAATCAAACAAAACCATAAAAGAAGAAAAAGTAAATTCCAAACCTAAAAAGAGGGCTTTGAAAGTTATGAATGGTAAAATTGATAATAACTTCACATTGAGATCAAACTTCTAAAAACCAAAATATAATTTCAAATTTTTTTCGGGATTGTCGAGAAATATTTTTAAGCGAACCGAAAAAGATAAAAAAAAAGAACTCAAATTGAGCTCAAAATCAACGTAAATTACTTTGAAAGCACAGAAAAGACTGAAACAAAATGCCAGAACAGGTCGAAGCTGAAGAAAAATATTCTCAACTTGAGCACAAAATCGCTAATAAAAATTCAGAAGAGTGTGTCTTGCACTGATAACAAACAAAAAAGAAAACTACCTCAAATTTTTTTAAATTGAAAATCGTTGGAAACCTCTACTGAGAACTGAACTCAGATAATAAATTATCGCCAAAAATGCCTTTTCTGGTCGTAGTAAAGACGAAAATATTCCCAGAGTGTGTTCAGATTCGCTAAGGAACTGGAAAAGACTGAAAAAAGGACGAAACCAGAAATTAAGCTCAGAACATCCGAACAAGGCCAATTAGAAAGTAATTCTATGTTAAGATCGAAGCTGCCGAAAACGCATCCGAAGAATATTCCAAAGTGCCTCAAATGAGCACAGAATTGCCGAAAATTGCTTCTTCTATTATAAAGGCTTGAATAGAACATAATCTTAAGCTTAAGTCTTAATCGCCGAAAACGCTTCTAAAGTACAGAAAAGATCAGAACATAAAAACGAATTGAGCATAAAATTTATAGAAATTTTTTTCAAAGACCAAAAAAATCAAAGTAAAAATTTATTCCGAAACAAATATTGACGAAGTAAACGTCTCAAGGCCAGTAAATGCCAAAATAGAAAACCTTACCAGATTAAGCTTAACATTATCGTAAAACGCCACTGAAAGCCAGAAAGTGTTGAAATAACCAATGATGGCAAATTGTTTTGAGAATCGCCGAAAAACACATCCAAAAGCGAAAATGAGTAAGATTATGAATAAATTCCAAATTAACTTCAAAACCACCGCAAAGGACTGAAAAACAATAAACATCATGTTGCAAAATTATAAGTGAGTGCGCTAAAAAAAGGCGAAAAAAAGATCTCAAATTAGGATGCTTTCTCGTCAGTGGCTTTAGAAAAGACAGATTTCTTTTTTTTTTTTTGAGATTAAAAAATTACGCAAAGAAATAATCTTTTGCGTTCATTGCGTTTCGACATCAGGAAAAAAGTCGAAAAAATATATAAAATACAAAATAGCAAACTTATTCATAACCTCGCACGGCGTGCACAATTCTGACCTTCTCTTGCACTTCTAATAAATATATTTTAATATTCGGGAAGGTATTCCGGATATTGGCAATGCCAATTTGACGGGCTCTTCTATCAAAACCAATCCAAAATATAATACTAAGTAAATTATATATTCAATGAAACTCTATTTCTCTTTTTCGAAACGAAAGCGTTGGAAAATATTTTTAACATTTTTTTTAATAATTGTGTTGTAGCGTATAATGATTATCTTTATAACGAATGTAATTTTGTATGAATAACTTGAATAATGTTTTGGCAATTATGCTCGAAGGTATTTCTTGTCCAAACCTTTGAATGAATGCAAAAGATTTATACTCTGCGTCGCTTTTTCACCATATTTGAGAAGAAAAATTACTTTCTGATGAGGAGGCAGCATGTTCTTTTTTGGCCTTTTAGTCACAGAAACTGAAGACGGTTCTGTAGATAACTTGTAATTTATTCATGATTTATTTATTTTGTATTTTTTTTTATGGGTTTTCGGGACACTTAGAACAATTTGGCATCACTGTTTATTTCAATCTGAAATTGAGCTCAAAACTGCCGGAAAATTGTTCTTATGCCAAAAAGGCTTGAACAGGTTTTCAGATAGGGCAAATTAAGAAGGAAAATATCACGAATTAAGTTCAAAATCGCTATGAAATGTTTTAAAAGGTTAGAAAAAGCTAAAATAAGAACTAAGAAAAGGCTTTTGAAACCAAAGAGCGTCAGAATAGCAAAATACATAGTGCAAATTGAATTTGGAATCATTAAAAAAAGTTGAGATTAGTTTAAGCACGGAATCGCCGGGAAAAAGGCCACAAAAGCCCACTTACCCACTTATTTCGTATTGTCTTCCGAAAAACGCTTTTGAAAACCAGAGATGGCTAATATCGAATAACATCTCAAATACAGCAAAATACAAATACATTGCTGTCTTTTGGAGAATTCATTACAAGCTTCAAAGCCGTTACTAGTTTCTCGCGATTATGGCCTTTTTCATGGAATGTATTTCCTACAACTTAATTTTGATCGGAGCTCTCCGAAATTACTATTTTGAAAAATTAAGCAGGCATTAGACGAAGCGAATATTTGCTGAATTCTTTCTAAAAATAGCAAATATTCGCTTCGTCAAATATGCATCTGCTTTACTCTTGACGAACCAAACTGTGTTTGAAATGGAACCTTGCACTTATGCTCAAAATTTCATACAAATTTGAAATAGTTGAAATAACGTGACATAGATTCAACAGAGCAAAATCATTTCAAATCGCCTGAAAATACGCGAATATTTAATCGACCATTTTTGATTTGAATGTAACTTTGCACACGTATTTGGCTTAGCAAACTGAGCATTTTTCACTGGTGGAGAGATTTTTTACACCCATGAGTTACAATCTAAAAGGGCGTATGTCTTTTGGCATAGGTTTTATTCGAAGCATTGTAGCCGAGAAACCGTTGGTTGTATAGAAAAACTGTCTGAGAATGAGTTGTAGGGAATTAAAAATGCACCATTATAAAAATATACACTGTACAAAAAAATTTTTTTTTGACCAAAAAAAATTGAAAATAAACATTAAATTTCAATTTGAAAAAAAGAGTTGAATTTTCTTTTCATTTTTTTTAAAGAAACTTGACGTTAGTACGCAACTTTTGAAAAAAAGTTCAGGATGGAGAAATGAAAAATAATTTTTTTACGGCAGATTAATTTTTTTTTTTAAAATTATAATTTAAACTTTTTTCAAAATTTAAACGATGCAGAGTGTCTTTTGAATCAAAAAGCTCTTGGTAGTAAACATTCTTAAGGCGTCGGTTTTCGAGTTATTTTGAATTTGAGCTCGAAAAATTATTAATATTTCGGAAAATACACATTTTTCTTAATTTGTCCATGGTTCTCCAGCAAAAACCATACGTTCATTGGAATGCTTGATCAAAAATATACAATTCATTCTTTGACAACGAAACGATTGGGCGAATGGTTCTCAAGAAAAGAGTTAAATGTTCTAAGTGATATAAATATATATATGAACCAAATATTTATTTTCGAGTTTTATTATCTTAGGAACATATTTTTTATGACATAAATACTTTACAGAACTAGTTTCACCTTATATTTTATATAAATCATAAGTAAATGATTCGTCATCTTTTGAAAACAGCTTCGTTTGTATCTTATTTTCTGAAATCGGAACACAAGAGTAATACTTTTGTGTGGCAGCTATTATTATAGATTTTTTGAAAATATTGCTCCATTCTGTTACTCCTGGTTTATATTCTTTATATGATACCCAACTAAATGACATTTTTGATGAATTTTTATTACTTTTCTGATTAGACCAATCATACAATTCTTTTGCGCTTGTAATGGGATGTTCATGTTCTTTAGATAAACTTGCATTTCTTGCCAATCGTTTAAATATGCCACCAATTGCATCGCATGGGCCTTTGCCATGAGAAGTCGCAATAAAATGCCACTCTGCACCGACGTTATATTTTGTTTTGAACTTGCAAAGACTTGCTAAGTTTTTTTTCTATTTTTATATTGTGAGGCAGCTCCATCAGACATTAATATCGCTTTTTTCAACTCTATTGTTGTTTTCAAAAAACTGATTAATTTGGCAATGAACACCTGAACCGCAACAGTATCATGATGGAGTACTTCCGATATTATGATATTCTTAAGCGTTCCAGATTCTGAATAGTAAACAACGAAGGGATGAATGGTGGCTTGACTAAAATTCCAATAACTACACGAATCACAAATTGATAAAGACGTATTAAAATGAGCTTGACTGTTCAATATTTTTAATTTTGCAATGACGTTTTCGTTTAATTTGCGTAAGCTTGATGAGCACCGATGATCAGGAAAGGGTTTACAGTATTTGGGCTTGGTGTATTCCATTTTCACTTCATTCATCTTCACAAAATGCGAACTGTTGCTAACACAGCTGGAGTAGTGCAATCGTATTTATATACGAAAACAGATATTATAGGTAACCCAGTAGTTATTGGTTGCGTACTTTACAAACAGTTATTTTAAGAAACAAGTAGGTAGTGTTGCACGACAAACATATTTTTTTTATAAAACATTCGGCAATGGGGAACGTGTATCCAATCGTTTTGTTGTCAAAGAATGAATTGTATATTTTTGATCAAGCATTCCAATGAACATATGGTTTTTGCTGGAGAACCATGGACAAATTAAGAAAAACGTGTATTTTCCGAAATATTAATAATTTTTCGAGCTTAAATTCAAAACAACTCGAAAACCGATGCCTTTAGAATGTTTACTACCAAGAGCTTTTTGATTCAAAATGACTCTCTGCATCGTTTGAAATCATCAAAATACAAATTTTTTGAAAAATGTTCAAATTAGAAGTTTTATAAAAAAATCACAAGAGGGTTGTGTGCAAAGCCACGACCGCAAGTTTGAAGTAGAATACTTTTACGAGAAAGATAACCCGGCTGTTTGCATCTCGGTCATTTTTCCTAGTAAATAAACGTTGAATAATCAGATCAATCGAATTTTGAGCTTCAACAAGGATTGACCATTTTCAATTATATAGTAAGTTGCTTGTCATGATTGGGGCTTGACAATTTTTAAATTTTGGTTATGCGAAAAATTAATTTTTATGCAGAAAATGAAAAATTTTTCGTGCTCATGACTTAAGGAAAAAATAATTCAGTACGTTTTGAGACACGGAGATAAAGTAAAATTTATAACTTTGACAAATTTAAAAATGTAAATTAACTCATTAAAAAATATTAACACTTCAATCAGCAGGTTTCTTTTTCATCCTGAAAAGGACAATTTGTTGTTCAATTCAATATCGGATGAGATACCGATCACGTTACCACTGACAGTGCGAATAAATTGCTACTGCTGCTACTGAGAGAGGACTGCTGTTGTCGCTGTCTAGAGCTATTATGAGCGGCTTCGGCTGAAACAGGCTCTTATATAGGTCAAATATCATATTTAAAATTGCAAGGTATATGATTCTGTCGACCGTGCTTGGGAAGCAATCATATAACGACCAATCAGAGATCGAATTTTTCGTTTTGACAAGGCTTGACTATTTTCAATAGTACAATAGTTTGATTAATAGAATTTCAATTATCTTCATTTGGGAACAATCTTAAAAAAATTTTCCAATCTATTGCTGCAAGAACGAAGGCAATCCGATTTATTAGCATTTGAAATTGGACATATTTTTCACCTTTTTCGTTTTTAGTTTTTCATTTCACATCCCTATGTAGCCGAACTTCCTAAGAGAAGTATTCTACTTCAAAAATTAATCTACCATAACAAAATTATTTTTCATTTCTCCATCCTGGACTTTTTTTTAAAAGTTGCATATCAACGTCAAGTTTCTTTAAAAAAAATGAAAAGAAAATTCAACTCTTTTTTTTTTAATTGAAATTTAATGTTTATTTTTAATTTTTTTTTTGGTCAAAAAAAAATTTTTTGTACAGTGTATATTTTTTATGGTGCGTTTTAAATTCCCTACAACTCATTCTCAGACAGTTTTTCTATACAACCAACGGTTTCTGGGCTACAATGCTTCGAATAAAACCTATGCCAATAGACATACGCTCTTTTAGAATGTAACTCATGGGTGTAAAAAATCTCTCAACCTGTGAAAAATGCTCAGTTTGCTAAGCCAAATACGTGTGCAAAGTTTCATTCAAATCAAATTGGACGATATTCGACCATAGGTCATTTGGCGCGATCTTGCTCAATAGTGTTTTTTTTGGAAAGAATTGAACACAACCATGAATATCAAACAAATATTATTTATAGAGCCAATAGTGCCAATAGTCAACGGAACTATAAACCAGACGCGAACAACTTATTTGCAACTGCTCATTTTACTTTTGGAAATTCCAGAGATAATTTGAACTGTTATATCATAACAATATGTCCAAACTTATCATGGTGCTCACACTGATGTGTATTTCATGCTACAAATTTCCCAGAGTATCAATAAAAGTATCGTTACAGCTTTGCTCAGATGATGTTTGTATCATTCTTCATAAAAAGAATAGTAAAAGTAGAGTATCATACTGAAATTACTGCTCAAAAGAAAATCGTTAATCCCCTTCCACTAACTAGACAAACGCACCGTTTTCTAGCATTCGCTGACTTATTCATGTAAGTCAAACATTCAAATGACAGAAAAAGTGAGTTTATTTTTCCCTGTGCGTATAGGTAAATTCGTTAGATTTACGGAAGTAGAAGAAGAAGCAACGAAAAAAAAACGCGAGGGTGACTTCGTCTAGGGGTGGGGCCAACGGTTTCATATCCTCAATGCGTGTTGGGTTATTTATGTATTGGAACGAGTGAATGTTTCTTCGATTTTTTCCCATTCCACTCGGTGCGAACGGTAACTTCTCACCCCCTAGGAACGATGAAAAGTGAAAGGAAAAACCAAATAACGGCATTCTTTCGTGCGTTCTACCCACTTTCCGAGCGCTCCCTCCTTATTCACGCTGTTTACGAGCGTATGCGATGAAGAGCAAATAAGGAAGCATGGTGGAATGCGTGCCCTGTTTTGTCTAGTTCAAAGCAGATGTCTCTCGCGTCAGTGACTCGATGGTTGAAGATGAGTAGTTATGTCAATTATCAGGGTCCTGCAAGGACTATATGGAAGGTTAAGGAATCCTATTTCTGTAAACATTCGTTTTAGACAGGAGAGAGAATTTAGACTTGAAATTTTGCTCATGATGCTTCAGGTTACTCCTTCAAAATAAAAAAAAATATATATATAAAAGTGGTTTTACCAATTACTATTGAATATTTTCAGCTATAAGCACTGAAACATAAAAAACAGCTTGGAGAGGCACGTCCGATGAAAGGCAGCTTCCGCCCGGCTCGTTAATCTTGTTAAGCGCTTCACTTGCTCGCTAAGCAATGGTTAACTGAAGTAGAAACAAAAAAAAAGGCGGAAACATAACGCGAGGGTTCGAGTGACAGGATGTTGAGGAAAGAAAAAAACAGAACTCCTCTGGTAATCAATTTGTCACGAATGAATTAAAATCAAACCAATTACGATAATGCTTCAGTTTTTACTGCTGGATTACCTCTAGCCGAGCTTGGCGAAACGAAAAACAGACGTTTTTTGTGCGTTAGAGGGGCTACTAAAAAAAACAGTCTAACATCCTCGAATTGCAGTAAAAATTTAGACTGATTCCTGCTATCAAATAAGCTGAAAGAGATAAAAGTGAAATATTTTTTTATCTCTAAGTAAATTGTACACCCTAGTTTTCAGTTTTTTTCTTCCAAGAGCAGGCCACACAAAAAGATAAATTGTTTAATGAGAAAGTAATTTAGATTAACACTGTTATCCTTGTGGGTAAGGTGCTACCGCTTGCAAGACCAAAAATCCTCGATAAAATGCCTCCGATGACAACGACATAGACGAGGACAGCGACGACGACGACGACAACGCAACTTTTCTTATTAATTGAGCCAAAATGAGCTGTTTTATATGGTACTCCACCTTCGTTAAACATTGCCGGCTTTAGTTTCTTGCCTGTACGTTGAAGCCCTGTTGCTTCCACAGTGCTGGAAAATGCAACCATTAGGGCCTCCCACCGCCCCCGCAGCGTCGACAATATAATTAGGCTGCGTGTAATTTGAGGCTTTTCCGGTGTCTTCACTCGCTCCGGGTTGCGGCTGTAGCGGCTAAGAGAAACCGAGAAGAAAAAATGGTTGTTTCACAAGGCACCACCAAGACTATTACGGTTATGTCACTTGATCCCGGCGCGCCCCAGCGGTCGGAAGGGGAACTCATTTCCACACCAAAAGAAGCTGCTTGTGGCTGTCATCAACGCCGGGAGCAAAATAATGTTTAACGGTTCGTGTCTCTCGGGGTTATTTCGCTAATGATAGCTAATTGGCAGGCAATTACAGGGTTGTGGTTCGGTGGCTACAGGATGAATGGTCTCCCTGCGATACAGAGTCGGGACGATACAGTTCTACGAAAGCTGCAGAAGCTTTCGACGTTGCTTTTTGGTGGAGACATGTTGTATTTTGTTTTATTATGTATTCTTAATACTTGACTGTTCTGGTTCCTCAAAGTTTCAACTGTTGCAATGTTCAAGGCACATAATTTAATTTTTATTTTTCGTTTTTGATATTTCCCTTTTGCCTTTTCTTGTCCATTTTCCTTTCTGTTGCTTTATCTTTCTTTTTCCTGTTTCTTTTGTTTTCCCTTTTTCTCTTTTCCTCCTCTTCTCATTTTCCTTTTTCTTCTCCTGTTTTTCCGTCTCTTCTCCTTTTACTTATCTTTCGCATTTACTTTTCCTTTTATTTTCCATTTTCGCCTTTTTTTCTATTTTCTTTATGTTTTCTTCTGGTTTTCCTTTTCCCCTAATTTGCTTATCTTGTTTCTGTTTTTATTTTCCTTTACTCTGTTCCTTTCTCTGTATGCTTTTCATTTATAATATTTTCCTTCTTATTTTTCCTAAAACCTTTTTATCTTTTCTCTTTTCATTTCCTTTTTCTTTCGATTAGCCTCATTATTGTCATTTATTGTAATCTTTTTCTCCTTTTTAATTTTTTCCCCTTTTCATCTTTCCTGTTTCTTTTCTATATCATTTTCCTTCTTCCTATTTATTTTGTTTTTTTCCTTCAATTTTATTACTTTTTCATTATTTCTTGCTTGAATTTATTTCTTGTTGATTTCAGTATTTCTGTTTTTACCTTTAGCCATTTTTCTCTTACCTTTCACCTTTAACCTTCTAGCTTTTACCTTTTACCTTTTACCTTTTACCTTTTACCTTTTACCTTTTACCTTTTACCTTTTACCTTTTACCTTTTACCTTTTACCTTTTACCTTTTACCTTTTACCTTTTACCTTTTACCTTTTACCTTTTACCTTTTACCTTTTACCTTTTACCTTTTACCTTTTACCTTTTACCTTTTACCTTTTACCTTTTACCTTTTACCTTTTACCTTTTACCTTTTACCTTTTACCTTTTACCTTTTACCTTTTACCTTTTACCTTTTGCCTTTTACCTTTTACCTTTTACCTTTTACCTTTTACCTTTTACCTTTTACCTTTTACCTTTTGCCTTTTACCTTTTACCTTTTACCTTTTACCTTTTACCTTTTACCTTTTACCTTTTACCTTTTACCTTTTACCTTTTACCTTTTACCTTTTACCCTTTTACCTTTTACCTTTTACCTTTTACCTTTTACCTTTTACCTTTTACCTTTTACCTATTACCTTTTACCTTTTACCTTTTACCTTTTACCTTTTACCTTTTACCTTTTACCTTTTACCTTTTACCTTTTACCTTTTACCTTTTACCTTTTACCTTTTACCTTTTACCTTTTACCTTTTACCTTTTACCTTTTACCTTTAACCTTTAACCTTTTACCTTTTACCTTTTACCTTTTACCTTTTACCTTTTACCTTTTACCTTTTACCTTTTACCTTTTACCTTTTACCTTTTACCTTTTACCTTTTACCTTTTACCTTTTACCTTTTACCTTTTACCTTTTACCTTTTACCTTTTACCTTTTACCTTTTACCTTTTACCTTTTACCTTTTACCTTTTACCTTTTACCTTTTACCTTTTACCTTTTACCTTTTACCTTTCACCTTTTACCTTTTACGTTTTACCTTTTACCTTTTACCTTTTACCTTTCACCTCTTACCTTTTACCTTTTACCTTTTACCTTTTACCTCTTACCTTTTACCTTTTACCTTTTACCTTTTACCTTTTACCTTTTACCTTTTACCTTTTACCTTTTACCTTTTACCTTTTACCTTTTACCTTTTACCTTTTACCTTTTACCTTTTACCTTTTACCTTTTACCTTTTACCTTTTACCTTTTACCTTTTACCTTTTACCTTTTACCTTTTACCTTTTACCTTTTACCTTTTACCATTTATCTTTTACCTTTACCTTTTACGTTTTACCTTTTACCTTTTACCTCTTACCTTTTACCTTTTACCTTTTACCTTTTACCTTTTACCTTTTACCTTTTACCTTTTACCTTTTATCTTTTACCTTTTACCTTTTACCTTTTACCTTTTACCTTTTACCTTTTACCTTTTACCTTTTACCTTTTACCTTTTACCTTTTACCTTTTACCTTTTACCTTTTACCTTTTACCTTTTACCTTTTACCTTTTACCTTTTACCTTTTAACTTTTACCTTCTACCTTTTACCTTTTACCTTTTACCTTTTACCTTTTACCTTTTACCTTTTACCTTTTACCTTTAACCTCTTACCTTTTACCTTTTACCTTTTACCTTCTACCTTTTACCTTTTACCTTAACCATTTACTTTTACTTACTCTTTAATTTTCACCTTTTACTCTTTAACTTTCACCTTTTATCTTTTACCTTTTACCTTTTACCTTTTACCTTTTACCTTTTACCTTTTACCTTTCACCTTTTACCTTTTACCTTTTACCTT